>NC_138204.1:2979911-3064911 GCF_964194415.1 Vipera berus
CGTTCAAAGCCACGGCCGCACTTTAAAATATCGACTTCGGACTATTTTTCACCCTTAACGGCCGTTTGCAGCGTCCCCGTCTCACGTGATCCGAATTTGGACGCTGGGCAACCGGCTCCTATTTATGACGGTTTGCAGCGTTCCCGGCGGGGGGGGGAGGGGGATCACGTGATCCCCTTTTGCGACCTCCTGACAAGCAAAGTCAGTGGGGGAAATCCAGATTCGCTTAACGACCGTCTTAACAACTCCACAGGTGCAGCGATTGACTTAACAACTACTAGGGCAAGGAAGATTTGCGAAAACTGGGCGAAGCTGGACTTGATATCCGTCTTGTTTAGCGACGGACGTTTCCAGCTCCGCTGCGGTCTTACGTCCAGGACCACTCGCGCGATCAACGTAACAGAAAACACTCCTTACGGGAAGTCCTCCGTTTACAGCCGCTTCTTTAGTGACCATTTGCAAGAAGGGACGTTCCGCGAATTACAGTGCGAGACGAGGCCGTATTATTTCAAAAACCGTTCCCGTTGAGTTGCATTATTTTTTTGCCCCCTCCCCATCTGGACTCCTGCCGAGCCACGAGGCGAAAAATCAAAAGCCTTGGGGAGCAAAGTGGCACCGGTCTCCTTGCGGCCTCGTCCCTTGCTCGTTTTTCATCCAGCGGATTCCAGCGTGGCTTTTTTGGGGAAAGCCTGGATATCTTGCCTCTTTCTTAGAAATTCCAAGGCAGTCAGTTCCCCCACCACCACACACAAACACACACCTGCAATCAACTCAGAGGATACTCCTCTGGCATGCCACTGTGTTCTTTTACCACCTGAAGGTACCACCCACCAGGATGGAATAATAACACCGTTGGAAGGGACTCTGGGGATCTTCTAGCCCAGTGGTGGCGAACCTATGGCACGCGTGCCAGAGGCGGCACTCAGAGCCCTCTCTGTTGGCACGCGTGCCACCACCGCCAGCAGCAGGTCCATCAGGAGCCCCGCCCAACACAAAGGAGGCGAAGCAACCGTCTAGCCAGCTCCAGTAGAGGTGGCAGAGCAGAGGTCACCAGCCATTGTCGATTGGTGGACTGGAAGAAAAGGGAGGGGGAAGCATTTTACATGCGTGCATGCGCGCACGGGGCCGCGAGCACACACACACACGCTGCAAATGGGGCGGGGCTAGTGCCTGCGTGATGCTCACTAGCCCTGCCCCGTTCTTGCGTGGGGCAGCGCCTTCTATCTGCACCCGGCAGTGCGGTGGCCATTTTTGCGTCTTGCAACACGGTGGCCCATTTTTGCGCCCCCGGTTTTTTGCATGCCAGAGGCGGCACTCAGAGGTGCCTCCCTGTTCCCCCCGAGGGCACCACAATGCTGATGCGGCCCTGGCACTTTGCGATAAATAAGTGTGTTGTGGGCTGCGGTTTGGGCACTCGGTCACTAAAAGGTTTGCCATCGCTGTTCTAGTCCAACCTTCTCCTGAAGCAGGAGAAAATATGGAGGCCAAACACAACAACTTTTTGCGGAGGGGGGGGGGCGCAGAGATTTTGGTTTGGTATTTTGGGGGGGGGAGGTTTGCCTCGTGAATCCCTACCTGCAACCTGTAAACCTGGGACGACCCAGCTATTGAGCATGAGAGCCTTATAGCAGAATCAGAGAGCTGGAAGGGAGCTTGGAGGTCATCTAGTCCAGCCCCCTGCTCAAGCAGGAGACCTATACCATTTCCAAACAAATAGCTGTCCAGTCTCTCTTGAAAACCTCCATTGTTGGAGCATTCACAGCTTCTGGAGGCCAGTAGTTCCACTGCTTAATTGTTCTAACTGTCAGGAAAGTTCCATGATGCTTCTCTCTTTGGTTAGTTTCCATCCGTTGCTTCTCATCCTGCCTTCGGGCGCTTTGGAGAAGAGCTTGACTCCCTCTTCTTTGGGGCAGCCCCTGAGATATTGGAACACTGCTATCATGTCACCCCTTGTCCTTCTCTTCATTAAACTACACATACCCAATTCCAGCAACGGTTCCCTATATGTTTTAGCCTCCAGCCCCCTAATCATCTTTGGTGCTCTTCTCTGCACTCTTTCCAGAGTCTCGACATCTTTTTTACATCGTGGTGACCAAAACTGGATGCAGGATTCCAAGTGTGGCCTTACCAAGGCCTTGTAAAGTGGTATTAACGCTTCACGTGATCTTGATTCCGTCCCTCTGTTAATACAGCCTAGCACTGCGTTGGCTTTTTTGGCTGCTGCAGCACACGGCTGGCTCCTGTTTAAGGGATCTTCCACTAGGACTCCAAGATCCCTCTTGCCATTACTATTATTGAGCAACCACTTACGACCAGGGCAATATCCCCAGGGTGACACGATCCAACTACACAAGCTTGGCAACTGAGATGTAGAGGCCATCCTTGACGAACAGCAGTTCGCTTAGTTACGCCCAATTGCATAGCCGTGCCAGGCACAGAAAAACGGAGACCCAGGCGAGACCCTGGGCGGGGTAAGCCGGGAGACCTCCGATGCCCTCACAGCACAGAAAGATCGTGGCAAGACTTGGAGCGGACCTTCAGTGCAACTTTTTGGTTGTTGCGTGCCACCAGCCGGTCCAGGAAACGCCGCACTTTCTTGGTCAGGCTCTCTTTCCGTTTGTAAAGCGACATGCGCCGTTCGTTGGCCTCCTTGCTGTCCTGGCGCAGCCGGATCTGCCGCACCAACCCTTCGAAAAGTTCGGTCACGTTGTGCTGGAGGGCAGCGGACGTCTCGATGAATTTGCAGTCGAAAACCACGGCGCAGGCCCGGCCTTCTGCCAAGAAAAAAAAAAAACAACCCACAACATCTGGTGAGCAAGACTTGGTTGATGTCTCCGGCACATCCTGAAGGTGTTTTTCCAAAAGGCAACTGGATTTGGGGGGGGGGATTTCCCCCTCCTGGGACCCACCTTCCACAGAGACTTCTCGAGAGCGCACTAGGTCGGTCTTGTTCCCCACCAGGATGATGGGGATGTTCTCCGCCTGCCGGGTCCTCCGAAGCTGGATGCGCAGCTCCGAGGCGCTCTCGAAGCTGGCCCGGTCCGTGATGGAGTAGACAAGGGCATAGGCGTTGCCCACCTGCATGCAGTAATTCTGCAACCAGTTGTCTTCTTCCGACAACTGCAAAAAAAACCAAAAAAGGTGTAATGGAATAAGAATTGAATTGAATTGAATTGAACTGAATTATGAATAGAATAGAATAGAATAGAATAGAATAGAATAGAATAGAATAGAATAGAATAGAATAGAATAGAATAGAATAGAATAGAATAGAATAGAATAGGAATAAAATTGAATAGAATAGAATAGAATTATGATAAGAATAGAATAGAATAGAAATTGAATAGAATAAGAATAAGAATAGAATAGAATAGAATATAGAATAGAATAGAATAGCAATTAAATAGAATAGAATAGAATAGAATAGAATAATGATAAGAATATAATAATAGAATATAGAATAGAATAGCAATTAAATAGAATAGAATAGAATAATAAGAATATAATAATAGAATATAGAATAGAATAGCAATTAAATAGAATAGAATAGAATGATAAGATTATAATAATAGAATATAGAATAGAATAGAAATTACATAGAATAGAATAGAATAATGATAAGAATATAATAATAGAATATAGAATAGAATAGAAATTGAATAGAATATAGAATAGAATAGAATAGAATAGAATAGATACAATAGAATAGAATTAGAATAGAATAGAATAGAATAGAATAGAATAGAATAGAATAGAATAGAATAGAATAGAATAATGATAAGAATAGAATAGAATAGAATATAGAATAGAATAGAGTAGAATAGAAGCTGGAAGGGACCTTGGAGGTCTTCTAGTCCAGCCCCCCACTCAAGCAGGAGAACCTCAGACAGGTGACCATCTAGCCCAGGGGTGTCAAACTCAATTTCATTGAGGGCCTCATCAGCATTGCGGTTGCCCTCAAGGGGCCGGGTGGGTATGGCCAGGGTGGGCGTGGCCTACTGGGTGGGCGTGGCCAGCTCTACCTCGTTGGCATCAAGGGTGCCTTTGGGGGCCTGGGCAGGAGTGGGACAGATCTGAGGGTCTCTGGCAGGAGGAGGGTCTCTGGGCCAGGGCCAAGGCAGTGGGGGCCGTTCCTTCACTGTTTCCAGGATGGCTTCACGGGCCGCATGAAACCACTTCACGGGCCAGATCCGGCCCCCGGGCCTTGTGTTTGACATGTCTGGTCTAGCCTCTTCTTAAAAATTTCCAGTGATGGAGCACCCACGATTTCTGGGGGTGAGAGGGGGACAAGAGGTGTTCCCACACGAGAAGAAGAGTCTCTTTTGACCTCCGTCCCACCCTGATCCAGGCCTAGGCCGGGCTTGGCCAATTCAGAGTCAAAAGTGAGAGGAATAAATCTTTGCATCCTTTTTTTTTCGCAACGCAAAGTGCATGTCGTCAACCCTACAACGAAGTGAACTGGCACCATTTTCCCTTCGTTTTTTCAGTTGCCACAGAATTGGGAGGGGGAAATGAGTGTTTTCTCTTAGACATAACAATAATTTGTTCTGTGGGAACCAAGGTCATTTGCTAACTGCATTTTGGCGGGGCAGTAACTTTCCTTAGAAAGCCGGCACAAGCAATTAATCGGGGAATGTGATTTATGACCACGGGGGTGGGAAGTTTCACTTTGTAGCTTTGTAAACTTGTGTGTGTGTGGGGGGGCGTTTCAGTCTTGGGTTCACTTTTGAAGGGGCCGGTATTAAGCAGCCAAATAAATCATGTTCTTTTTGCACATCAACACAACCCATTTTACACACTTAACGACCGTTGCAGCGTCCCCCGCGATCACGGGATCAACCTCCAGACGCTTGGCGACTGACTCAGTCGCAGCATCCCGGGAGGGGTGTCACGGGATCCCAGTTTTACGACCTTTGGACAAGCCAACTCAATGGGGGAAGCCGGATTCACTTAACGACCATTGTGACATAACAACTGCAGTGATTCACTTACCCACCGTGGCAAGGAAGGTCATAAAACGGGGCAAAGGTTACTTAGCAAGTGTCTCACTTCGCAATAGAAATTTGGGGCTCAGTTGTTGAGGACAACCTGGAATCACGTCACACAGGTGGGCTGAACACAGGTGATGAGTTTGTGCAAGCAGCCAGGTGAGGACTTCCTATGGAAGCTGCAGCCACTGCTGGACTGAACCTCAAAGAATTAATTGAATTGATTTATTTGTATTCCACCTTTAATATTTTATGGCAAATAACTCAAGGTCGTGAACTTATCCGACACACCTTCCTTCTCCTATTTTCCCCCACAACAATAACCAGGTGAGGTGGACAGGGCTGAGAAAGAGGGACTGGCCCAGAGTTACTCAGCCAGTTTTGGTGCCTAAGGCGGGACTAGAACTCACCGTCTCCTGGTGATTGGCCCAAATACACCCGGTTGTCTTTCATCCCTAAGGCAGGACTAGAACTCACCATCTCCTGGTGATTGGCCCAAAGTCATCCAGCTGGCTTTCATGCCTAAGGTGGGACTAGAACTCACCGTCTCCTGGTGATTGGCCCAAAGTCACCCAGCCGGCTTTCATCCCTAAGGCAGGACTAGAACTCACCGTCTCCTGGTGATTGGCCCAAAGTCACCCAGTCAGCTTTTATGCCTAAGGCAGGACTAGAACTCACCGTCTCCTGGTGATTGGCCCAAAGTCACCCAGTCAGCTTTTATGCCTAAGGCGGGACTAGAACTCACTGTCTCCTGGTGATTGGCCCAAAGTCACCCAGTTGTCTTTCATCCCTAAGGCAGGACTAGAACTCACTGTCTCCTGGTGATTGGCTTCAAGTCACCTGGCCGGGATTAGAACTCACAGTCTCCAGCTTCCTAGTTTGGTTCCTTAACCCATAATAGACCAAGAGGTTCTGCAAGATTTGACAGCGTCCACATCGGAGTTTCTCAATCTTGGCCACTTTTAAGACAGGGGGTCCAGTCCCTCTCTCTCAGCCCAGCCCACCTCACAAGCTTGTTGTTGTGGGGGGAAAAGAGGAGGAGAAAGGTGTCTTGGATACGTTCGCTGCCTTGGCCGAAATAATAATGGCGGGATGCAAAGCAATGCATAAATTTTGCACGCCAGTCAGGAAGAGCGCTTTGCAGATTCCCTCCAGCCGAGAGAGATGCAGGCTCCCTTCCCTGTTTGAGGAAGGCATTCCTGGCCTGGATTTCTGGGTCTGACCATTCCCACCTACCCGCTTTTCAGCCTCCCAAGGGTCGATCACCACCAGCGTGGTCTCCTCCCCGTCCACGGACAAGGTGCGTTCGTAGCTGTCCTCTGGAAGAAAGCAGAAGCAGAACCGGGTCCGATGGCCACGAATTGCTTCGGAATCAGCAATAAAGAGGATCGACCCAGAGAACCGGGACTGCCCCAGACTCCAGAAACACGGAGGGAGCCTGTGGGAGCAGCCACGGCAGCCACGGGAGGGCAAGTGGTTTAAATCGGGCAGCAAGGAGGCCGAAAGTCACCAACCTTAGAGTAGCCCGTCCAGTTCAAGCCAGGAAGCAGGAGGACAATTTTGGGGTCCTGGGTGCTCTCTGAGCTTGGTGGCTTACTTACAGATGTTTGGTGACCCAGCTAAGGAACATCATCAGTGCTAGAAGGAAGGGGGGGTTGCAGAGAGGGGGAGGGAGAGGAGGACGACTGTGGGGTCCTTGGTGCTCTCTGAGCTGGGTGGTTTTCTTGCAGACGTTTCATTACCCAACTAGGGAACATCATCAGTGCTAGAAGGGAGGGGGGTTTGGGAGGAGGAGGAGGTCCGTGGAGTCCTTGGTGTTCTCTGAACTTGGTTCTTTTCTTGCAGATGTTTCATGACCCAACTAGGGAACATCATCAGTGCTAGAAGGAAGGGGGGTTTGCAGAGAGGGGGAGGAAGAGGAGGAAGAGGAAGAGGAGGAGAACTGTGGGGTCCTTGGGGCTCTCTGAGCTGGGTGGTTTTCTTGCAGACGTTTCATGACCCACCTAGGCAGCATCATTAGTGCTAGAAGGGAGAAGGAGAGGATGGCGACAACAACTGTGGGGTCCCTGAGGCTCTTTGAGCTTGATTATTTTCTTGCAGACGTTTCACGACCCAACTAGGGAACATCATCAGTGCTAGAAGGGAGGGGGGGTTGTGGAAACGAGGAGGAGGAGGAGGAAATGGTGCCCTCTGAGCTTCATTGTTTTGTTGCAGGCATTTCATGAGCCAACTAGGGAACATCATCAGTGCTAGAAGGGGGGTGGAGGAGGAGGAGGGGGAGGAGGAGGACTGTGGGGTCCTTGGTGCTCTCTGAGCTGGGTGGTTTTCTTGCAGACGTTTCGTGACCCAACTAGGAAACATCATCAGTGCTAGAAGGAAGTGAGGTTTGCAGGGGGGAGGAGGAGGAGGAAGAGGAGGTCCGTGGGGTCCTTGTTGTTCTCCGATCTTGGTGGTTTTCTTGCAGACATTTCATGACCCAGCTAGGTAACATCATCAGTGCAGGGGGGAGGAGGAGGAGGAAGACTGGGGGGTCCTTGGTGTTCTCTGAACTTGGTTCTTTTCTCGCAGACGTTTCATGACCCAACTAGGGAACATCATCAGGGCAAACCTCGCTCCCTTCTAGCGCCGATGACATGACCGACCTGGGTCATGAAACGTCTTTAAGAAAACAAGCTCAGACAGCACCAAGGACTCGGCTGTTCAAACCAGAGCTAGCAACAAAAATAAAATAAAATAAAAAATCCTCGGGAATCCGGATTCAAAGCGAATTCTGCCAGCTTTTTTTACCAACCCAGCTCCCGGCTCTTTTACTGTCTAAAAACTTACCACTTCAGGCTTCCTTGAGAAACTGCTTTTTTTGAAAATAGCCTGCCTCTTGTCAGATCACAGACCACCCCTGAGAGACGGGGCCCACTGTTTCCTCCCCACCCACCCACCCCCCGAAAAAAGTCCTAACGGGAGTAGCCTAATTCCGGGTCCCGCCCCATCGCCCCACCAGGAAAAGTCAGAGGAGCCTGTTGGAGACCTACCTCTCAGTTGCTCCAAGGAGTCCCTCTCTTGGAGCCCGGCAAAGAGACTCACCAGGCTGCTCTTGCCCACCCCGGGGTCTCCGAGGAAGACCACCCGGTAGAGGGATCCAGACGACTCCTCTGAGCTGGGGGACTCGGACCGCCAGCCCCCACAGGGCTCTGGGAGGCAGGCCCTGGGCTCGCAGGATAAGGACTGTCCCAGCTGGGGGTGGCACGGCTCAGCCCCCCTGCTCCGAGGGCTCAGCCTCTCCCGGGGAGGGGCCGGAAGAGGGGTGCTGGCCCGGCGCTGGCACGGACCCCCGGGGCTTCCCCGTTGGATGTTCAGGGTCATCTCCTGCCAAAGAGAATCAGTCCCAGGTTAGGTTTGCGTCACCGAAAAGATGGGGGGGAGAGGGGGGGGGGTGCATCAAATGGTTGCATCCATACCCCATGTGGAGCCAAAGGGAAAACATCATCCCAGTTATTACTAAACAGCCTGTCTGTTTAGACTTGTGTTTCTCAACCTTGGCCATTTTAAGATGGGTGGACTTCAACTCCCAGAATTCCCCATCCGTCGTGTGCTAGCTGAGGAATTCTGGGAGTTGAAGTCCACCCATCTTTAAGCGGCCGAGAAAAACTGTTCAGAATAGATACTGGCAGGGTGAGTGAGTTGGAAATAGCTGCAAACAAAAATCCAGCCAGTCCCGGCATTCAGCATTCACCTTTCCTCCAATGAGTTTATTCACGTTATTATTTTATTTAGCCTTATCCAATGACTTTATTTATTATTTTATTGAGCAGATTTATCTAGCTGCCCACCTCACCAAACCTGGCGTGCTGGCACCACCACAAGTTGAAAGCAAAACCGTAGAACGATCTTGGGGGAAAAAACAAAATACGAGTAAAAAATATATTAAAAAAAAACCAGATTGCAGTCGCTAGTTCTTCTTGCTAGCAAGGAGTGAGTGAGAGCGTGAAAAAGCTGGCTGTGTGAATGGGAGCTTTTAATAATCAGCGGTTTAAAACATGGTTAGTTGTGGGTTTGTTTTTTTTTCATAAACTGTAAAAAGTTTGAGACCAAGTGCCAATTCTCCCCCCACCCCACCCCACCCCGGAAGAAGTAATGTGAACCACAAGGATTTATGGGGAGGGGGCTCAACCACTGACTACCCCCCACACACATCAGCCTACTCCCCACCCCATACTCCCAGAAGGGGCTGGGAAGCATAGACATTGTAATCCAAAGGATCATCAATGGCTGAGCGATTCTGGGCCACTTGCAGGGGAAAAAAACCAGGACAAAACTCAAAGAAACGCACACACGGACACATCCCTCTGGGGACAACAGTCAGACCAAGCCCTTGATGGGCTCCATCTGGGGTCTCCAGGGCCTTGTGAAAGGGTGCCAAGGTGGGGGCCAACCTTATCTCCGCGGGGATGATGTTCCACAGGGAGGGAGCCACCACGGACAAGGCCCTTCTCCTGGGTCCCACCAGATGGACCTCCTTAAGAGAAGGGAGACCCATAACATCCTCTGCCTCCCCGCTCTGCTGGGCCGGGCGAATGTCACTAGGGAAAGTGGGTCCTTCAGATAACCTGGCCTGAAGCCATGTAGAGCTTTGAAGGTGACAACTAACACTATAACAGAATAACAGTGCTGAAAGGGACATTTGGAGGTCATCTAGCCCAACCCCCTGCTCAGGCAGGAAACCCTATACCCTTTCAGACAAATGGCTGTCCAGACTCTTCTTAAAAACTTCCAGTGTTGGAGCATTCACTGCTTCTGGAGGCAGGTTGTTCCACTTATTACTCAATTAATCCACAGATTAATTGTTCAGACTTGTTTCCTTGGCGCTTGTGGCTGCTGGCAGATTTCACTCAGCTACCTCTGGTTTTGGCCACCTAATGAGAAGAAAGGACTCACTGGAGAAGAGGCTCATGCTGGGAAAGGTGGAGGGCAAGAGAAGAAGGGGACGACAGAGAATGAGGTGGCTGGATGGAGTCCCTGAAGCAGGAGGCGTGAGCTTCAATGGACTCCAGAAGATGGTAGAGGACAGGAAGGCCTGGAGGAACGCTGTCAATGGGGTCGCAATGGGTCGGACACGACTTCGCAGCTAACAACAACAACTTCTGGTTTTAATTTAATTTTTAATTTTACTACCTGGATCCTCTTTTGGGCTAGCAGATGAAGCCCACAGGCGAAATCAAAGTGTCAGCAAGCCCATCGCCCTTTTGAGTCTTTTACAGTGCGGTCTCTCTCTCTCCCTCTGTCTCTCTGTCTCTCTCTCTCTCTTTCTTTCTCTCTCTCTCTCTCTCTTTCTCTCTCCCTCTGTCTCTCTTTCTTTCTCTCTCTCTCTCTCTTTCTCTTTCTCTCTCCCTCTGTCTCTCTCTTTCTCTGACTTTCTCTTTCTCTCTCTCTCTTTCTTTCTCTCTCCCTCTGTCTCTCTCTCTCTTTCTCTGACTTTCTCTCTCTCTCTCTTTCTCTTTCTCTCTCCCTCTGTCTCTCTCTCTCTGTTTCTCTCTCTCTTTCTCTCTCTGTCTCTTTCTCTTTCTCTCTCCCTCTGTCTCTCTCTCTCTCTCTCTCTCTTTCTCTTTCTCTCTCCCTCTGTCTCTCTCTTTCTCTGACTTTCTCTCTCTCTCTCTCTTTCTTTTTCTCTCTCCCTCTGTCTCTCTCTCTCTGACTTTCTCTCTCTCTCTCTCTTTCTCCTCTCTCCCTCTGTCTCTCTTTCTCTGACTCTCTCTCTCTCTCTCTCGCTCTCTTTCTCTCTCCCTCTGTCTCTCTCTCTCTTTCTCTGACTCTCTCTCTCTCTCTTTCTCTCTCTCTTTCTCTCTCTCTCTCTCTCTCTTTCTCTCTTTCTCTCTCTCTTTCTCTCTCTCTCTCTCTCTCTCTCTCTCTCTCTCTCTCTCTCTTCTCTCTCTCTCTCTCTTTCTTTCTCTCTCTCTCTCTTTCTTTCTCTCCCTCCCTCCCCCTCTCCCTCTTTCTCTCTCTCCATCTCTCTGTTTCTTTCTCTGTCTTTCTCTCCGTTTCTCTCTCCCTCTCTGTTTCTTTCTCTCTCTCCCTCCCTCCCCCTCCCTTTGTCTGTTTCTTTCTTTCTCTCCATCTCTCTCTCTGTTTCTTTCTGTCTTTCTCTGTGTTTCTTTCTCTCTCCCTCCGTTTCTCTCTCTCTCCCCCCCCCTCTCCCTGTTTCTTTCTCTCTCTCCCCCCCCCTCTCTCTCTCCCTCTCGCTCCGCGTGCGGGTTGCAATCCTGCTCTGGTTTCTTACAGGGCACCAGTAACCCAACGCCGGGCAGGCTGGTTTCGCCAGCTCCCCACTTCCAAAACACGGTTAAAAATTCAAACCGGAGAGCGGTTTCCGATTGTCACCGCGGCGTAAAGTTACACGCGCGTTCCGCAAACGCCGCCCGCAGCCGACTTGGACCTCGGCCGCCTCCGAGAAGCCCTGGCGGCTCCAGCGAAGCTCGTGGCGGGGGGGGGTGGGTGGGTGGGTGGAGGGAATTTTTTTTAAAAAAGAGGCGAAGGAGCACCTGAGCACGTGCAAAGCGCATCGCCCTGCTTTCCCACGATTCCCAAAAGGGCCGCGCACTTCGACTTGGGGGGTGGGTGGGGGTGGGGGTCCCTAATTAAGGGGCGTCCACCCCATGGCCAACTTTATAAAGGCTCTCCAAAGCTGCCCGGGCAACGCCGGGAGTCCACAAGTCGGAAAAGTTGCCTGCTCTAATCTCTTTACCGTGTGTGTGTGTGTGTGTGTGGGAGGGGGGTTCCCGGCTGCTTTTCCCCTCCCCAGAAACCTCGCGAAAGCGAATCCCGGGGTGGAAAGCTTTCCAGGGCCCTCTGGGTGGCCTCGGAGGGGGACGAGGGGGGGGTCCCCTCGCCCTCATTTCGGGTGGGGCAGGGGCGGCTCTAAAGGCGCAGGAGGGGGGGGGTCCCACCGGAGCGGGGGCCCCGCGCGCTTCTCCCCTTCAGCCAGGGGGGTCCGACCCATCCCGGGGGACGACCCCTTCCCCTCCCCTCCCCTCCCCTCCCCACGAACCGCTGTCCAAGTTTCGGGTTTGGGGGTGGGGTGGGTGGGAAATCTGGCCGCCAGTCGCCCGGCTTACCAGCTCAACGGCTCGCTCCCGGGGGTCCTCCGGGCGCCCCCAACCTTGCGCCCCGTCCAGCCTGTCCGGCTTCAGGGCGCAGCGCCAGCCGCGGCGGGGCAAGGCGGGGATTTTGGAAGCGGAGCGAAGGGGAGGGACACACCCCCGGCGGCCCAGATAGACCCCCCCTTCCCTCCCTTCCTCCCCGCCGCCGCCCTTCCCAAGCAGGATGAGAAGAAGGGGGGGTTCCAGAAGGATGGGGGGGGGCTGCACGGCCGGCGGGCACGTCTGGGTACCAGCCCCGTCTGCCTTGGGGAAGAGCCAGGCTGGCACCCGTCTCAGCCGCCTCCGCTTGGCGCTGCCAGCCCCGGTTTTCCTTGGAAGCCCGCGTTCCCTTAGGAAGGGGAACTAACCGAAGAACGGAGTTGGAAGTGGGGGGGGTGTGTCTTGGAGGTCCTCTAGTCCAGGGGTCTTCATACTCGGCCCTTTTATGACTCGTGGACTTCAACTCCCAGAATTCCTCAGCCAGCATGCCTGGCTGAGGAATTCTGGGAGTTGAAGTCCACGAGTCATAAAAGGGCCGAGTATGAAGACCCTTGCTCTAGTCCAACCTGCTGCTGGAGTGGAAGACCCTAGCTAGGTTAGGGGGTCTTCCAACTTTGCCCCTTTTTATGACTGATGGACTTCAACGGGCGCCTGGCTGAGGAATTTTGGGAGTTGGAAGTCCACCAGTCATAAGAAGGGCCAAAGTTGAAGAACCCCCCCCCCCGCCCCAGGGGTAGGCAATCTCGGCTCTTTTGTCACTCGTGGACTTCGACTCCCAGAATTCCAGACTCAGGAATTCTGGGAGTTGAAGTCCACGAGTCATAAAAGAGCCGAGGTTGCCTACCCGTGGACTAGACCATTTCAGACAAATGGCCCTCCAGTCTCTTCTGAAAAACCTCCAGTGTTGGAGCATTCACAGCTTCTGGAAGCAAAGTTGTTCCACTGGTTAATTGTTCTAACTGTCAGGCAGTTTCTCCTTAGTTCCAGGTTGCTTCTCTCCTTGATGAGTTTCCATCCGTTGCTTCTTGTCCTGCCTTCGGGCGCTTTGGAGAATAGCTTGACTCCCTCTTCTTTGGGGCAGCCCCTGAGATATTGGAAGACTGCTATCATGTCACCCCTCGTGCATTAAACTAGACAGACCCAATTCCTGCAATCATTCAACATATGCTTTAGCCTTCTGTTCCCCAAATCATCTTGTCTCCAGAAGAAGTGAAGCTGATCAAGGAGAGAAGCAACCTGGAATTAAGGAGAAACTTCCTGACAGTGAGGACAATCAACCAGTGGAACAGCTTGCCACCAGGAATCATGGGTGTTCTATTCTATTCTATTCTATTCTATTCTATTCTATTCTATTCTATTCTATTCTATTCTATTCTATTCTATTCTATTCTATTCTATTCTATTCTATTCTGGAATGGAATGGAAGGAATAGAATAGAATAGAATAGAATAGAATAGAATAGAATAGAATAGAATTAAAATAGAATAAATGGAATGGAATGGAAGAGTAGAGTAGCGTATAGAGTAGAGTAGAGTAGAAGAACAGAGTTGGAAGGGACCTTGGAGGTCATCTAGTCCAACCCCCTGCTCAGGCAGGAAACCCTATACCAGGGATAGGCAACCTTGGCTCTTTTATGACTCGTGGACTTCAACTCCCAGAATTCCTGACCCAGCATGGGGGAACTATGGCTCCCTTGAAGACTTCTGGACTTCAACTCCCAGAATTCCTGAGCCAGCATGGGGGAACTATGACCCCTTCATGACTGGTGGACTTCAACTCCCAGCATTCCTGAGCCAGCATGGGGGAACTATGACCCCTTCATGACTGGTGGACTTCAACTCCCAGCATTCCTGAGCCAGCATGGGGAACTATGACCCCTTCATGACTCGTGGACTTCAACTCCCAGAATTCCTGAGCCAGCATGGGGGAACTATGGCCCCTTCATGACTCCTGGACTTCAACTCCCAGAATTCCTGAGCCAGCATGGGGGAACTATGGCCCCTTCATGACTCGTGGACTTCAACTCCCAGAATTCCTGAGCCAGCATGGGGGAACTATGGCCCCTTCATGACTCGTGGACTTCAACTCCCAGAATTCCTGAGCCAGCAAGGCTCAGCTTGGAAACCTCTCCCTTTCCCCTCAGTGTGGCTGGCTCAGGAATTCTGAGAATTGAAGTCCACGAGTCATAAAAAGGGCCAAGGTTGAAGACCCCTTGCCCCAGGGTTAGGCAATCTCAGCTCTTTTGTCACTTGTGGACTTCAACTCCCAGAATTCCTGACTCAGGAATTCTGGGAGTTGAAGTCCACGGGTCATAAAAGAGCCAAGGTTGCCTACCCCTGCCCTAGACCATTGCAGACAAATGGTTGAAGAACAGGACTGCTCGAAAAAATGGACTCAAGGCCGGAGTGAAGGCCAAGGGGACCTCGTCCTTATCTCCAACCTGAGGAGCAGCAGCCAGTTGGGAAGGAGCAGCCCACGGTCCTTTCCCACTTTGTCATTCCGTATTTGGGATCCAGATAACTCCCTGGGGCCGTTCGGAGGACCACGATTCCAAGGTGGGGCTGTGAGAAAAGATTTAACGAGAGCAGCAGATGCTCAGCAAGGCACAAGCCCAGCCCTCCACTTACCAGGACTTTCCATCCCAATCCCTATCTGGAATTTCTCAGAAAATGTGGATTTTTTTAAAAAAAAGGTGGGGGGAGGATCCTCTCCATCTGCTTTTATTCCGAGTTCACCCAGAACGAGGTGGCTCTTGACTTAAGCCCTCTCCTGGGTGCAAGTGCGCTAGGCCCATGAAGAGAGGGACTAGGGGTGACATGATAGCAGTTCTTCCAATATTTGAGGGGTTGCCACAAAGAAGTGGGGGGGTCAACCTGTTCCCCAAAGCACCAGAAGGCAAGACAAAAAACAATGGAGGGAAACTAATCAAGGAGAGAAGAAGCAACCTGGAACTAAGGAGAAACTTCCTGACAGTGAGAACAATTAACCAGTGGAACCACCTGCCTCCAGAAGCTGCGAATGCTCCAATACTGGAGGTTTTTAAAAAGAGACTGGAGGGCCATCTGTTTGGAATGATATAAGGACTTTGCTTTGAGCAGAGGGTTGGACTAGAAGACCTCCAAGGTCCCTTCCAAGTCTGTCATTCTCTGCTGTTAGTTTAATGAAGTGAAGGACGAGGGGGGACATGATAGCATCTTCCAATATTTGAGGGGCTGCCCCAAAGAAGAGGGAGTCAAGCTATTCTCCAAAGCCCCTGAAGGCGGGACAAGAAGCAACAGATGGAAACTCATCAAGGAGAGAAGCAACCTGGAACTAAGGAGAAACTTCCTGACAGTTGAGAACAATTAACCAGTGGAACAACCTGCCTCCAGAAGCTGTGGTTGCTCCAACACTGGATGTTTTCAAGAAGAGACTGGACAGCCTTTTGTTTGAAATGGTGTATAGGCTTTCCTGCCTGAGCAGGGGGTTGGACTAGATGACCTCCAAGGTCCCTTCCAACTATATTATTCTGTTAAAACTGCAAGTAAACCTCAACTTATTACAAAGGACTAACTCTATTCATAGCCTGCCTTTATTATTCTTATTTTACAAACAACTCACACAGTGGATGTGGTCCTCAATGTACGACCACAATTGAGCCCCCCCCCCATTTTCCGTTGCTAAGCAAGACAGTTGCTCAGTGCGTTTTGCTTCATTTTATGACCTTTTTTTGCCACGGTTCTTAGCTGAATCACTGCAGCTGTTCAATTAGTGACATGGTTGTTAAGCTTCATGTCTCCATCTTCAAGGGGACTTGTGTACGTCATGATTTGAACCGCAGTCCTCAGTAAATGAGTTGCTTTGGTGTGAATGGATTGTTAGGCGTTTAAATGTAAGGTCAGACCCGTGTTAGCAAGGGAAAAAGTCAGCTTAAATGCCATCTGTCTCCACCTAGTGGTGAATTCGGAGGCTGCAATGGAAAAAACCTGGATCCATTCTTTCTTTGTGCCTTTCTCTTTCTTTCTCTCTGTGCCTTTCTCTCTGTTTCTCTCTGTGCCTCTTTCTCTCTCTTTCTGTTTCTCTTTGTGCCTTTGTGACTTTCTGTCTTTCTCTGTGTGTGCCTTACTTTCTCTTCCTCTTTCCATCTTTCCTTGTCTCTTTCTGTCGTTCTTTCTTTTTCCGTTTCTTTCTCTCTCTCTCTCTCTCTCTCTCACACACACACACACACACACAAATGTGTTATGAACTTAACAACAGCAGTGATTCACTTAAAAGCTCTGGTGAGAGACGTTGTAAAATGCGGCAAAACTCCTTTAACTGTCTTGCTTAGCAATGGAAATAACAGAGTAAGAGTTGGAAGGGACCTTGGAGGTCATCTAGTCCAACCCCCTGCTCAGGCAGGAAACCCTGTAAGATTCCAGACAAATGGCTGTCCAGTCTCTTCTTAAACACTTCCAGTGTTGGAGCATTCACAGCTTCTGGAAGCAAAGTTGTTCCACTGGTTAATTGTTCTCACTGTCAGGAAGTTCCTCCTTAGTTCTAGGTTGCTTCTCTCCTTGATGTGTTTCCATCCGTTGCTTCTTCTCCTGCCTTCTGGTGCTTTGGAGGATAGCTTGACTCCCTCTTCTTTGGGGCAGCCCCTGAGATATTGGAACACTGCTATCCTGTCCCCCCTGGTCCTTCTCTTCATTAAACTAGACCTGCCCAATTCCTGCAACCGTTCTTTATGTGTTTTAGCCTCCAATCCCCTGATCTTCTTGGTTGTTCTTCTCCACCCTCTTTGTTGGGCCAAACTGTCCTCATAACCTGAGGACTAGCTGCACGCCCTTCCCTGCAGGGCAGAATTTAGCAGGATCCTGGCGTTGTAAGAAAGCAGGGATCCTGGTCACTGGATCCTACCACTGCAGCCTTGGCTGCACTCCGCATTGGGGTACAGTGGGGAGAACGGGGCCTTGACCTTTGGGGTGTCCCGGCGACAAACCCAGCACCATTCAGTCGGACAAGGGCTGCCTTTAATAGAGAAAAGAGGAAAAAGCCGACATAGCTGGAGGAGGAAATTTAAAAACAGTGGGCCTAGGCCAGGGGTAGGCAACCTCGGCTGTTTTATGACTCATGGACTTCAACTCCCAGAATTCCTGAGTCAGAATTCTGGGAGTTGAAGTGCATGAGTCATAAAAGAGCCGAGGTTGCCTACCCCTGGCCTAGCCTTTGCCCAGGATGCGGCACCCAATGTGGGCCAAACACTGCCAAACCAAACCAGCAACGGAGCTCAAAGAGGTTTTTTTTGCAATCCAGGCATCTCCTTCCCGCTTCGTTCCCGGCGGCTACATGGGGAAATCGTCGTCCGTCGGGATGTTGAGAACCACCTCCATATCCGGGGTGCACCTGGGGGCGGGTATGGGGTGTGTGTGTGAAAGAGAGAAGCAGACAACATGAAATCCACACTAGGAAAGAAGGTGAGGCGTAAAAAGTAAGCCCCCCCACCCCAAAATGGCATCACAAGGCCATGCGGGGGCTGGGGTGGGGCAGCCATCGGAACTACGAATCCGGGTCGTAAATACAGGTCGTCCTCAACGTACGGCCACAGCTGAGCCCAAAGCTTCTGTGGCGGGGTGAGACCGTGGGTAAGTGAATTTTGACCCGTTTTACGACGTTTCTTGCCACTGTTAAGTTAGTCCCAGGGTCGTTAAGCGAATCAGGCTTTTCCCCCATTGACTTTGCTTGTCAGAAGGTCGCCAAAGGGGGGGGGGTGTCACGTGAACACGGGACACTGCAAACCGTCATAAATGTGAGTCAGTCGCCAAGCATCTGAGTTTTGATCACATATTCGTGGGGATGCTGCAACGGTCGTAAGTGTAAAAAAGATCGTAAATTCCTTTTTTTCAGTGCCGTCGTGACTTCGAACAGTCACTAAATGGACTCAGGCGCTTGGCAACTGAGTCATACTTATGGGGTTGCAGCATCCCTGTTTCACATGATCCCCTTTTGCGACTCTTCCGACAAGCAAAGTCAACTGAGAGGCCAAGTTCCCTTAACAGCCAGGTTACTAACTCGTCAACTGCAGTGATTCCCTTAACAACTCGGGCAAGGACAGTCGTAAAACGGGTCAAAATTCACTTAACAACTGTCTCACCTAGCAACAGACATCTTGGACCCAATTGTGGTCGTAAGCCGAGGACCACCTGTACACATTAGGGGCCTCTAGCATGCATTGTGGGCTGCTTATGCATCATATTGTTGCCTTTTAAACCCCAGGTTGCAATTGTACCCTTTCCATCTGTCGTAACTTCGAAGCGTCGCTAAGCGACCGGTCGTAAGTCCTGTATACACTTCTTGGTGGCCGTTTCTTACCTGTGTTTCTCCAAAAATAAGACTGGGTCTTCTTTTTTTTAAATTTTGCACCAGGTCTTATTTTCGGGGTAGGCCTCACCTCACCTCCGGCACCGAGAGGCCAACGCAGCCGGTCCACTTCTTCTGGAGCCGAACTTCTGCAGCTGCATTTGGGCCTGCATTCTGCAGTCAGGCCTTTCCAGAAGGCTTAAACAGCCGAGTACTGAGCTATGGATTCAATCCATCGCTTGGTGCTCAGCTGCAGAGATCTTGCAGAGCCGAGCTACAGACTGAACCCACAGCTCGGGTCTTGGCTGCACAGGCCTTCCGGAAAGCCCCGTGACTGAGAAAGGCAGGCCTGGCTGCAGAAGAGGCCTCAGGAGAAGAAGCAGGCCGGGTGGGGGAGAGGCCTGGCTGCAAGGAAAGTGGGTGTGAGGCGGGTGGGGCAGCTCCACACACCCCCATCCCTGCCCCAGCTTGATTTTTAGGTGTGTGCCTGGCCCCAAAACTAGGGCTTATTTTCGGGGTAGGGCTTATATTAGGCCCACCCCAAAAAATCAAGCTAAGGCATATTGTGGGTGTAGGCCTTACTTTCAGGGAAACACGGTAGCTGTATGCAAGCCGTGCGGCTGCCCGACAAGGGAGGAGAAGGTGAAAAGGGAGGCCGTACTTGGGCCGGCGCAGAAGGACGTCGGGAAAAATGGTGTTGTAGGGGTCCCCAGCCGAGTGATGCAGGACAATGATGCTCTTGTGCAGTTTCTTCACTTCCTTCACCAGGTCGTCGATCACCTGAAATAATAATAATAATAATAATAATAATAATAATAATAATAATAATAATAATAATAATAATAATAATAATAATAATAAAAAATAATAATAATGATGATGATGATGATGATGAAGTTGGAAGGGACCTTGGAGATCATCTAGTCCAACCCCCTGCTCAGGCAGGAAACCCTGTAGCTTTTCAGACAAGTGGCTGTCCAGTCTCATAATACTAATACTAATAGGTAAAGGTAAAGGTTCCCCTGCACACGCGTGCTAGTCGTTTCCGACTCTAGGGGGCGGTACTCATCTCCGTTTCAAAGCCGAAGAGCCAGCGCTTGTCCGAGGACGTCTCCATGGTCATGTGGCCGGCATGACTAGACGCCAAAGGTGCACGGAACGCTGTTACCTTCCCACCGGAGTGGTCCCTATTTTTTTACTTGCATTTTTACGTGCTTTCGAACTGCTAGGTTGGCAGAAGCTGGGATGAGTAACAGGCGCTCACTCTGCTACGCGGCACTCGGGATTCGACCCGCCAAACTGCCGACCTTCTGATCGACAAGCTCAGCGTCCTAACCCACTGAGCCACCGTGTCCCTAATACTAATACGAAGAAGAAGAAGAAGAAGAAGAAGAAGAAGAAGAAGAAGAAGAAGAAGAAGAAGAAGAAGAAGAAGAAGAAGAAGAAGAAGAAGAAGAAGAAGAAGAAGAAGAAGAAGAAGAAGAAGAAGAAGTAGTTGGAAGGGACCTTGGAGTCTAGTCCAACCCCCTGCTCAGGCAGGAAACCCTATACCATTTCAGGCAAATGGGTGTCCAGTCTAATAATAATAATAATAATAATAATAATAATAATAATAATAATAATAATAATAATAATAATAATAATAATAATAATAATAATAATAATAATAATAATAATAATAATAATGATGATGATGATGATGATGATGATGATGATGATGTCCAGTCTCTTCTTAAAAACAAAAAAAGGAGATCAAAGCCGGCTGTTCCCAGCTCCGAACATCTCCTGTGCCCCACTGCTTCCAGTTCGACTTCCCGGCCCCCCAGTGAGTTTTCAACATGGTTGGCATCCAGGTCTCCTGTTACAGATAGTCCTCGACTTACAAAAGTTTGTTTAGCGACAGTCGGAAGTTAGAGCATCACTGAAAAGAACGAGCTAGGACCATCTTTCCCCCTTCCGGCCGTTGCTGCATCTCCCACGGTCGCCTGATCAAAATTCAGATGCTTAGCAAAGGCTTCGCAACTGTGGCAAGGTAGGTCCTAAAATGGGGCAAAACTCAATAAATGTCTCGGTTAGCGACAGAAATTTTGGGCTGAATTGTGGTCGTAAGTCGAGGGTGACCTGTACAGTGTTTCACAATCTTGGCGGCTTTTAGACTCCCAGAATTCAACTCCCAGAATTCCCCAGCCGGCTAAACCTGCATCCGCTTCCCATTTGCGGCCAAACTGGCCCAAAACGAACCCACTGATTCGCTTAAGGACAGTGGCGTTCGGCTAATGACCTCTGCTAAAAAAATCCATCAAATCGATTTGGTCACCCAGGCCACTAAGTGAGTTGATGGCTCGCTATGGCCAGTTTGGCCGCCAATTCTTTTAGCTTTTGCCATTTTACAACCATCGTGACTTCTGGCTGAAGGGCAGGCTCCATTAGAGTTTAAGTGAACGATTAGCTGTAGAATGACTTAAATAGCTTTTCTGTTTAATTCTTCTCATTTAATTGCCTGAATGGAGTACTTTTTTTTCTTTTTACTTTTTAATTACATGGTAAGCCGCCCAGATTTCCTATATCAGGGCGATATAGTAATTTAATAGACAGACAGACAGACAAACAGAGAAATATTAGATAGACAGATGGACAGACAGACAGGCAGACATATAAGACACAGATAGTAGACAGATAGACAGATAGACAGAAGGAAGGAAGGAAAGGAAGGAAGGAAGGAAGGAAGGAAGGAAGGAAGGAAGGAAGGAAGGAAGGAAGAAAGAAAGAAAGAAAGAAAGAAAGAAAGAAAGAAAGAAAGAAAGAAGAAAGAAAGAAAGACCGATATTAGAGACACATAGATATTAGATATAGACAGATTATCTGTATGGGGCACAGGAGAGATAGATAGATAGATAGATAGATAGATAGATAGATAGATAGATAGATAGATAGATAGATAGATAGATAGATAGATAGATAGATAGATAGATAGATAGATAGATAGACCCGCGGGGATGATGTTCCACAGGGAGGGAGCCACCACTTACAAGGCCCTTCTCCTGGGTCCCACCAGATGGACCTCCTTAAGAGAAGGGAGACCCATAACATCCTCTGCCTCCCCGCTCTGCTGGGCCGGGCGAATGTCACTAGGGAAAGTGGGTCCTTCAGATAACCTGGCCTGAAGCCATGTAGAGCTTTGAAGGCGACAACTAAAACTATAACAGAATAACAGAGCTGAAAGGGACATTTGGAGGTCATCTAGCCCAACCCCCTGCTCAGGCAGGAAACCCTATACCCTTTCAGACAAATGGCTGTCCAGACTCTTCTTAAAAACTTCCAGTGTTGGAGCATTCACCGCTTCTGGAGGCAGGTGGTTCCACTTATTACTCAATTAATCCACAGATTAATTGTTCAGACTTGATTCCTTGGCGCTTGTGGCTGCTGGCAGATTTCACTCAGCTACCTCTGGTTTTGGCCACCTCATGAGAAGGAAGGACTCACTGGAGAAGAGCCTCATGCTGGGAAAGACGGAGGGCAATAGAAGAAGAGGACGACAGAGAATGAGGTGGCTGGATGGAGTCCCTGAAGCAGGAGGCGTGAGCTTCAATGGACTCCAGAAGATGGTAGAGGACAGGAAGGCCTGGAGGAACGTTGTCCATAGGGTCGCGATGGGTCGGACACGACTTCGCAACTTACAACAGCAACTTCTGGTTTTAATTTAATTTTTAATTTTACTACCTGGATCCTCTTTTGGGCTAGCAGATGAAGAAGCACCTTAGCCCACAGGCGAAATCAAAGTGTCAGCAAGCCCATCGCCCTTTTGAATCCTTTACAGTGCGGTCTCTCTCTCTCTCTCTCTTTCTCTGACTTTCTCTCTCTCTCTCCCTCCCTCCCCCTCCCCCTCTCTCTCCCTCTCTTTCTTTCTCTCTCTCCATCTCTCTCTCTTTCTCTCTCTCTCTCTTTCTCTCTCTCTCTCTTTCTCTCTCCCTCCGTCTCTCTCTCTTTCTCTCTCCCTCCGTCTCTCTCTCTCTCTCCCCCCCCCGTTTCTCTCTCCCTCTCTGTTTCTTTCTCTCTCTCCCTCCCCCTCCCTCTCCCTCTTTCTTTCCATCTGTCTTTTACTTTCTCTTTCTCTGTTTCTTTCTCTCTCCCCCCTCTTTCCCTCTCTCTTTCTCTCTCTTTCTCTGACTCTCCCTCTCTTTCTTTCTCTCTCTCCATCTCTCTCTCTTTCTCTCTCTCTCTTTCTCTCTCTCTTTCTCTCTCCCTCTCTCTCTCTCTCCCTCTCTGTTTCTTTCTCTCTCTCCCTCCCTCCCCCTCCCTCTCCCTCTTTCTTTCCATCTCTCTTTTTCTTTCTCTTTCTCTGTTTCTTTCTCTCTCCCCCCTCTCTCTCTCTCTTTCTTTCTCTCTCTCCATCTCTGTTTCTTTCTCTATTTCTTTCTCTCTCCCTCCCTCCTTCTGTTTCTTTCTCTCTCTCCCTCCCCCTCTCTCCGCCTCTCCCTCTGTTTCTTTCTCTCTCTCTCCATTTCTCTCTCCCTCTCTCTGTTTCTTTCTCTCTCTCCCTCCCACCCCCTCCCCCTCCCTTTGTCTGTTTCTTTCTTTCTCTCCATCTCTCTCTCTGTTTCTTTCTATTTCTTTCTCTCTCCCCCCCCCCCTCTCTCTCTCTCTCGCTCCGCGTGCGGGTTGCAATCCTGCTCTGGTTTCTTACAGGGCACCAGTAACCCAACGCCGGGCAGGCTGGTTTCGCCAGCTCCCAACTTCCAAAACACGGTTAAAAATTCAAACCGGAGAGCGGTTTCCGATTGTCACCGAGGCGTAAAGTTACACACGCGGGCGTTCCGCAAACGCCGCCCGCAGCCGACTTGGACCTCGGCCGCCTCCGAGAAGCCCTGGCGGCTCCAGCGAAGCTCGTGGCGGGGGGGGGGGGGGGTGGGTGGGTGGAGGGAATTTTTTTTAAAAAAGAGGCGAAGGAGCACCTGAGCACGTGCAAAGCGCATCGCCCTGCTTTCCCACGATTCCCAAAAGGGCCGCGCACTTCGACTTGGGGGGTGGGTGGGGGTGGGGGTCCCTAATTAAGGGGCGTCCACCCCATGGCCAACTTTATAAAGGCTCTCCAAAGCTGCCCGGGCAACGCCGGGAGTCCACAAGTCTGAAAAGTTGCCAGAATTGGGCACCCCTGCTCTTTACAGGGTGGGGGGGCGGGGGGGGGTCCCGGCTGCTTTTCCCTCCCCAGAAACCTCGCGAAAGCGAATCCCGGGGTGGAAAGCCTTCGAGGGCCCTTTGGGTGGCCTCGGAGGGGGACGAGGGGGGGGGTCCCCTCGCCCTCATTTCGGGTGGGGCAGGGGCGGCTCTAAAGGCGCAGGAGGGGGGGTCCCCCCGGAGCGGGGGCCCCGCGCGCTTCTCCCCTTCAGCCAGGGGGGGTCCGACCCATCCCGGGGGACGACCCCTTCCCCCCTCCCCTCCCCTCCCCACGAACCGCTCTCCAAGTTTCGGGTTTGGGGGTGGGGAAATCTGGCCGCCAGTCGGCCGGGCTTACCAGCTCGACTGCTCGCTCCCGGGGGTCCTCCGGGGTCCCCAACCTGGCGCCCCCGTCCAGCCTGGCCGGCTTCAGGGCGCAGCGGCGGGGCAAGGCGGGGATTTGGGAAGCCGAGCGAAGGGGAGGGACACACCCCCGGCGGCCCAGAGAGACACCCCCCCTTCCCACCCTTCCTCCCCGCCGCCGCCCTTCCCAAGCAGGATGAGAAGAAGGGGGGGTCCAGAAGGCTGGGAGGGGGGCTGCACGGCCGGCGGGCACCTCTGGGTACCAGCCCCGTCTGCCTTGGGGAAGAGCCAGGCTGGCACCCGTCTCAGCCGCCTCCGCTTGGCGCTGCCAGCCCCGGTTTTCCTTGGAAGCCCGCCTTCCCTTAGGAAGGGGAAGTAACCGAAGAACGGAGTTGGAAGTGGGGGGGGGTGTCTTGGAGGTCCTCTGGTCCAGGGGTCTTCAAACTTGGCCCTTTTATGACCTGTGGACTTCAACTCCCAGAATTCCTCAGCCAGCTGGCTGAGGAATTCTGGGAGTTGAAGTCCACAAGTCATAAAAGGGCCAGGTTTGAAGACCCCTGCTCTAGTCCAACCTGCTGCTGGAGCGGAAGACCCTAGCCAGGCCAGGGGGTCTTCCAACTTTGGCCCTTTTTATGACTGGTGGACTTCAACGGGCGCCTGGCTGAGGAATTCTGGGAGTTGGAAGTCCGCCAGTCATAAGAAGGGCCAAAGTTGAAGAACCCCCCCCCCCACCCCAGGGGTAGGCAATCTCGGCTCTTTTGTCACTCGAGGACTTCAACTCCCAGAATTCCTCAGGAATTCTGGGAGTTGAAGTCCACGAGTCATAAAAGAGCCGAGGTTGCCTACCCGTGGACTAGACCATTTCAGACAAATGGCCGTCCGGTCTCTTCTTAAAAACTTCCAGTGTTGGAGCATTCACAGCTTCTGGAGGCAGGTTGTTCCACTGGTTAATTGTTGTCACTATCAGGAAATTTCTCCTTAGTTCCAGGTTGCTTCTCTCCTTGATGAGTTTCCATCCGTTGCTTCTTGTCCTGCCTTCAGGGGCTTTGAATAGCTTGACTCCCTCTTCTTTGGGGCAGCCCCTGAGATATTGGAAGACTGCTATCATGTCACCCCTCGTGCATTAAACTAGACAGACCCAATTCCTGCAATCATTCAACATATGCTTTAGCCTTCTGTTCCCCAAATCATCTTGTCTCCAGAAGAAGTGAAGCTGATCAAGGAGAGAAGCAACCTGGAATTAAGGAGAAACTTCCTGACAGTGAGGACAATCAACCAGTGGAACAGCTTGCCACCAGGAATCATGGGTGTTCTATTCTATTCTATTCTATTCTATTCTATTCTATTCTATTCTATTCTATTCTATTCTATTCTATTCTATTCTATTCTATTCTATTCTATTCTATTCTATTCTGTTCTGTTCTGTTCTATTCTATTCTATAATGGAATGGAATGGAAGGAATAGAATAGAATAGAATAGAATAGAATAGAATAGAATTAAAATAGAATAAATGGAATGGAATGGAAGAGTAGAGTAGAGTATAGAGTAGAGTAGAGTAGAAGAACAGAGTTGGAAGGGACCTTGGAGGTCATCTAGTCCAACCCCCTGCTCAGGCAGGAAACCCTATACCAGGGATAGGCAACCTTGGCTCTTTTATGACTCGTGGACTTCAACTCCCAGAATTCCTGAGCCAGCATGGGGGAACTATGGCCCCCTCATGACTGGTGGACTTCAACTCCCAGCATTCCTGAGCCAGCATGGGGAACTATGACCCCTTCATGACTCGTGGACTTCAACTCCCAGAATTCCTGAGCCAGCATGGGGGAACTATGGATCCTTCATGACTCCTGGACTTCAACTCCCAGAATTCCTGAGCCAGCATGGGGGAACTATGGCCCCTTCATGACTCCTGGACTTCAACTCCCAGAATTCCTGAGCCAGCATGGGGGAACTATGGCCCCTTCATGACTCGTGGACTTCAACTCCCAGAATTCCTGAGCCAGCAAGGCTCAGCTTGGAAACCTCTCCCTTTCCCCTCAGTGTGGCTGGCTCAGGAATTCTGAGAATTGAAGTCCACGAGTCATAAAAAGGGCCAAGGTTGAAGACCCCTTGCCCCAGGGTTAGGCAATCTCAGCTCTTTTGTCACTTGTGGACTTCAACTCCCAGAATTCCTGACTCAGGAATTCTGGGAGTTGAAGTCCACGGGTCATAAAAGAGCCAAGGTTGCCTACCCCTGCCCTAGACCATTGCAGACAAATGGTTGAAGAACAGGACTGCTCGAAAAAATGGACTCAAGGCCGGAGTGAAGGCCAAGGGGACCTCGTCCTTATCTCCAACCTGAGGAGCAGCAGCCAGTTGGGAAGGAGCAGCCCACGGTCCTTTCCCACTTTGTCATTCCGTATTTGGGATCCAGATAACTCCCTGGGGCCGTTCGGAGGACCACGATTCCAAGGTGGGGCTGTGAGAAAAGATTTAACGAGAGCAGCAGATGCTCAGCAAGGCACAAGCCCAGCCCTCCACTTACCAGGACTTTCCATCCCAATCCCTATCTGGAATTTCTCAGAAAATGTGGATTTTTTTAAAAAAAAGGTGGGGGGAGGATCCTCTCCATCTGCTTTTATTCCGAGTTCACCCAGAACGAGGTGGCTCTTGACTTAAGCCCTCTCCTGGGTGCAAGTGCGCTAGGCCCATGAAGAGAGGGACTAGGGGTGACATGATAGCAGTTCTTCCAATATTTGAGGGGTTGCCACAAAGAAGTGGGGGGGTCCACCTGTTCCCCAAAGCACCAGAAGGCAAGACAAAAAACAATGGAGGGAAACTAATCAAGGAGAGAAGAAGCAACCTGGAACTAAGGAGAAACTTCCTGACAGTGAGGAACAATTAACCAGTGGAACTACCTGCCTCCAGAAGCTGCGAATGCTCCAATACTGGAGGTTTTTAAAAAGAGACTGGAGGGCCATCTGTTTGGAATGATATAAGGACTTTGCTTTGAGCAGAGGGTTGGACTAGAAGACCTCCAAGGTCCCTTTCCAAGTCTGTCATTCTCTGCTGTTAGTTTAATGAAGTGAAGGATGAGGGGGGACATGATAGCATCTTCCAATATTTGAGGGGCTGCCCCAAAGAAGAGGGAGTCAAGCTATTCTCCAAAGCCCCTGAAGGCGGGACAAGAAGCAACAGATGGAAACTCATCAAGGAGAGAAGCAACCTGGAACTAAGGAGAAACCTCCTGACAGTGAGAACAATTAACCAGTGGAACTACTTGCCTCCAGAAGTTGTGGTTGCTCCAACACTGGATGTTTTCAAGAAGAGACTGGACAACGATTTGTCTGAAATGGTACAGGGTTTCCTGCCTGAGCAGGGGGCTGGACTAGATGACCTCCAAGGTCCCTTCCAACTATATTATTCTGTTAAAACTGCAAGTAAACCTCAACTTATTACAAAGGACTAACTCTATTCATAGCCTGCCTTTATTATTCTTATTTTACAAACAACTCACACAGTGGATGTGGTCCTCAACGTACGACCACAATTGAGCCCCCCCCCCAATTTTCCGTTGCTAAGCAAGACAGTTGCTCAGTGCGTTTTGCTTCATTTTATGACCTTTTTTTGCCACGGTTCTTAGCTGAATCACTGCAGCTGTTCAATTAGTGACATGGTTGTTAAGCTTCACGTCTCCCATCTTCGAGGGGACTTGTGTACGTCATGATTTGAACCGCAGTCCTCGGTAAATGAGTTGCTTTGGTGTGAATGGATTGTTAGGCGTTTAAATGTAAGGTCAGACCCCTGTTAGCAAGGGAAAAAGTCAGCTTAAATGCCATCTGTCTCCACCTAGTGGTGAATTCGGAGGCTGCAATGGAAAAAACCTGGATCCATTCTTTCTTTGTGCCTTTCTCTTTCTTTCTCTCTGTGCCTTTCTCTCTGTTTCTCTCTGTGCCTCTTTCTCTCTTTCTGTTTCTCTTTGTGCCTTTGTGACTTTCTGTCTTTCTCTGTGTGTGCCTTACTTTCTCTTCCTCTTTCCATCTTTCCTTGTCTCTGTCGTTCTTTCTTTTTCCGTTTCTTTCTCTCTCTCTCTCTCTCTCTCACACACACACACACACACACACACAAATGTGTTATGAACTTAACAACAGCAGTGATTCACTTAAAAGCTCTGGTGAGAGACGTTGTAAAATGCGGCAAAACTCCTTTAACTGTCTTGCTTAGCAATGGAAATAACAGAGTAAGAGTTGGAAGGGACCTTGGAGGTCATCTAGTCCAACCCCCTGCTCAGGCAGGAAACCCTGTAAGATTCCAGACAAATGGCTGTCCAGTCTCTTCTTAAACACTTCCAGTGTTGGAGCATTCACAGCTTCTGGAAGCAAAGTTGTTCCACTGGTTAATTGTTCTCACTGTCAGGAAGTTCCTCCTTAGTTCTAGGTTGCTTCTCTCCTTGATGTGTTTCCATCCGTTGCTTCTTCTCCTGCCTTCGGGCGCTTTGGAGAATAGCTTGACTCCCTCTTCTTTGGGGCAGCCCCTGAGATATTGGAACACTGCTATCCTGTCCCCCCTGGTCCTTCTCTTCATTAAACTAGACCTGCCCAATTCCTGCAACCGTTCTTTATGTGTTTTAGCCTCCAATCCCCTGATCTTCTTGGTTGTTCTTCTCCACCCTCTTTGTTGGGCCAAACTGTCCTCATAACCTGAGGACTAGCTGCACGCCCTTCCCTGCAGGGCAGAATTTAGCAGGATCCTGGCGTTGTAAGAAAGCAGGGATCCTGGTCACTGGATCCTACCACTGCAGCCTTGGCTGCACTCCGCATTGGGGTACAGTGGGGAGAACGGGGCCTTGACCTTTGGGGTGTCCCGGCGACAAACCCAGCACCATTCAGTCAGACAAGGGCTGCCTTTAATAGAGAAAAGAGGAAAAAGCCGACATAGCTGGAGGAGGAAATTTAAAAACAGTGGGCCTAGGCCAGGGGTAGGCAACCTCGGCTGTTTTATGACTCATGGACTTCAACTCCCAGAATTCCTGAGTCAGAATTCTGGGAGTTGAAGTGCATGAGTCATAAAAGAGCCGAGGTTGCCTACCCCTGGCCTAGCCTTTGCCCAGGATGCGGCACCCAATGTGGGCCAAACACTGCCAAACCAAACCAGCAACGGAGCTCAAAGAGGTTTTTTTTGCAATCCAGGCATCTCCTTCCCGCTTCGTTCCCGGCGGCTACATGGGGAAATCGTCGTCCGTCGGGATGTTGAGAACCACCTCCATATCCGGGGTGCACCTGGGGGCGGGTATGGGGTGTGTGTGTGAAAGAGAGAAGCAGACAACATGAAATCCACACTAGGAAAGAAGGTGAGGCGTAAAAAGTAAGCCCCCCCACCCCAAAATGGCATCACAAGGCCATGCGGGGGCTGGGGTGGGGCAGCCATCGGAACTACGAATCCGGGTCGTAAATACAGGTCGTCCTCAACGTACGGCCACAGCTGAGCCCAAAGCTTCTGTGGCGGGGTGAGACCGTGGGTAAGTGAATTTTGACCCGTTTTACGACGTTTCTTGCCACTGTTAAGTTAGTCCCAGGGTCGTTAAGCGAATCAGGCTTTTCCCCCATTGACTTTGCTTGTCAGAAGGTCGCCAAAGGGGGGGGGGTGTCACGTGAACACGGGACACTGCAAACCGTCATAAATGTGAGTCAGTCGCCAAGCATCTGAGTTTTGATCACATATTCGTGGGGATGCTGCAACGGTCGTAAGTGTAAAAAAGATCGTAAATTCCTTTTTTTCAGTGCCGTCGTGACTTCGAACAGTCACTAAATGGACTCAGGCGCTTGGCAACTGAGTCATACTTATGGGGTTGCAGCATCCCTGTTTCACATGATCCCCTTTTGCGACTCTTCCGACAAGCAAAGTCAACTGAGAGGCCAAGTTCCCTTAACAGCCAGGTTACTAACTCGTCAACTGCAGTGATTCCCTTAACAACTCGGGCAAGGACAGTCGTAAAACGGGTCAAAATTCACTTAACAACTGTCTCACCTAGCAACAGACATCTTGGACCCAATTGTGGTCGTAAGCCGAGGACCACCTGTACACATTAGGGGCCTCTAGCATGCATTGTGGGCTGCTTATGCATCATATTGTTGCCTTTTAAACCCCAGGTTGCAATTGTACCCTTTCCATCTGTCGTAACTTCGAAGCGTCGCTAAGCGACCGGTCGTAAGTCCTGTATACACTTCTTGGTGGCCGTTTCTTACCTGTGTTTCTCCAAAAATAAGACTGGGTCTTCTTTTTTTTAAATTTTGCACCAGGTCTTATTTTCGGGGTAGGCCTCACCTCACCTCCGGCACCGAGAGGCCAACGCAGCCGGTCCACTTCTTCTGGAGCCGAACTTCTGCAGCTGCATTTGGGCCTGCATTCTGCAGTCAGGCCTTTCCAGAAGGCCTAAACAGCCGAGTACTGAGCTATGGATTCAATCCATCGCTTGGTGCTCAGCTGCAGAGATCTTGCAGAGCCGAGCTACAGACTGAACCCACAGCTCGGGTCTTGGCTGCACAGGCCTTCCGGAAAGCCCCGTGACTGAGAAAGGCAGGCCTGGCTGCAGAAGAGGCCTCAGGAGAAGAAGCAGGCCGGGTGGGGGAGAGGCCTGGCTGCAAGGAAAGTGGGTGTGAGGCAGGTGGGGCAGCTCCACACACCCCCATCCCTGCCCCAGCTTGATTTTTAGGTGTGTGCCTGGCCCCAAAACTAGGGCTTATTTTCGGGGTAGGGCTTATATTAGGCCCACCCCCAAAAATCAAGCTAAGGCATATTGTGGGTGTAGGCCTTACTTTCAGGGAAACACGGTAGCTGTATGCAAGCCGTGCGGCTGCCCGACAAGGGAGGAGAAAGTGAAAAGGGAGGCCGTACTTGGGCCGGCGCAGAAGGACGTCGGGAAAAATGGTGTTGTAGGGGTCCCCAGCCGAGTGATGCAGGACAATGATGCTCTTGTGCAGTTTCTTCACTTCCTTCACCAGGTCGTCGATCACCTGAAATAATAATAATAATAATAATAATAATAATATTAATAATAATAATAATAATAATAATAATAATAATAATAATAATAATAATGATGATGATGATGATGATGATGATGAAGTTGGAAGGGACCTTGGAGATCATCTAGTCCAACCCCCTGCTCAGGCAGGAAACCCTGTAGCCTTTCAGACAAGTGGCTGTCCAGTCTCATAATACTAATACTAATAGGTAAAGGTAAAGGTTCCCCCGCACACGCGTGCTAGTCGTTTCCGACTCTAGGGGGCGGTACTCATCTCCGTTTCAAAGCCGAAGAGCCAGCGCTTGTCCGAGGACGTCTCCATGGTCATGTGGCCGGCATGACTAGACGCCAAAGGTGCACGGAACGCTGTTACCTTCCCACCGGAGTGGTCCCTATTTTTCTACTTGCATTTTTACGTGCTTTCGAACTGCTAGGTTGGCAGAAGCTGGGATGAGTAACAGGCGCTCACTCTGCTACGCGGCACTAGGGATTCGACCCGCCAAACTGCCGACCTTCTGATCGACAAGTTCAGCGTCCTAACCCACTGAGCCACCGTGTCCCTAATACTAATACGAAGAAGAAGAAGAAGAAGAAGAAGAAGAAGAAGAAGAAGAAGAAGAAGAAGAAGAAGAAGAAGAAGAAGAAGAAGAAGAAGAAGAAGAAGAAGAAGAAGAAGAAGAAGAAGAAGAAGAAGAAGAAGAAGTTGGAAGGGACCTTGGAGTCTAGTCCAACCCCCTGCTCAGGCAGGAAACCCTATACCATTTCAGGCAAATGGGTGTCCAGTCTAATAATAATAATAATAATAATGATGATGATGATGATGATGATGATGATGTCCAGTCTCTTCTTAAAAACAAAAAAAGGAGATCAAAGCCGGCTGTTCCCAGCTCCGAACATCTCCTGTGCCCCACTGCTTCCAGTTCGACTTCCCGGCCCCCCAGTGAGTTTTCAACATGGTTGGCATCCAGGTCTCCTGTTACAGATAGTCCTCGACTTACAAAAGTTTGTTTAGCGACAGTTGGAAGTTAGAGCGTCACTGAAAAGAACGAGCTAGGACCATCTTTCCCCCTTCCGGCCGTTGCTGCATCTCCCACGGTCGCCTGATCAAAATTCAGATGCTTAGCAAAGGCTTCGCATTGATGACGGTCGCAGAGTCCCTGGGGGCGGGGGGGTCACGTGATCCCCTTTTGTGACCTTCTGACGAACAAAGTTCATCGGGAAAGCCAGATTCATTTCACAACCGGGTTGCTAACTTAACAACTGCAAGTGCTTCACTTCACAACTGTGGCAAGGTAGGTCCTAAAATGGGGCAAAACTCAATAAATGTCTCGGTTAGCGACAGAAATTTTGGGCTGAATTGTGGTCGTAAGTCGAGGGTGACCTGTACAGTGTTTCGCAATCTTGGCGGCTTTTAGACTCCCAGAATTCAACTCCCAGAATTCCCCAGCCGGCTAAACCTGCATCCGCTTCCCATTTGCGGCCAAACTGGCCCAAAACGAACCCACTGATTCGCTTAAGGACAGTGGCGTTCGGCTAATGACCTCTGCTAAAAAAATCCATCAAATCGATTTGGTCACCCAGGCCACTAAGTGAGTGGATGGCTCGCTATGGCCAGTTTGGCCGCCAATTCTTTTAGCTTTTGCCATTTTACAACCATCGTGACTGCTGGCTGAAGGGCAGGCTCCATTAGAGTTTAAGTCAACGATTAGCTGTAGAGTGACTTAAATAGCTTTTCTGTTTAATTCTTCTCATTTAATTGCCTGAATGGAGTACTTTTTTTTCTTTTTACTTTTTAATTACATGGTAAGCCGCCCAGATTTCCTATATCAGGGCGATATAGTAATTTAATAGACAGACGGACAGACAAACAGAGAAATATTAGATAGACAGATGGACAGACAGACAGGCAGACATATAAGACACAGATAGTAGACAGATAGACAGATAGACAGAAGGAAGGAAAGGAAGGAAGGAAGGAAGGAAGGAAGGAAGGAAGGAAGGGAGGGAGGGAGGGAGGGAGGGAGGGAGGGAGGGAGGGAGGGAGGAAGGAAAGAAAGAAGAAAGAAGAAAGAAAGAAAGAAAGAAAGAAAGAAAGAAAGAAAGAAAGAAAGAAAGAAAGAAAGAAAGAAAGAAAGAAAGAAAGAAAGAAAGAAAGAAAGACCGATATTAGAGACACATAGATATTAGATATAGACAGATTATCTATATGGGGCACAGGAGAGATAGATAGATAGATAGATAGATAGATAGATAGATAGATAGATAGATAGATAGATAGATAGATAGATAGATAGATAGATAGATAGATAGATAGATATAGAGAGATAGATAATTGCAAGGATAGAAAGATATAGAAAGATATACCGGTAGATAGATATTAGATAGACATACAGAGATAGATATTAGAGACACATATAGATAGTAGATATAGATAATAAATATAGATGATAAATAGATAGATACAGATAGATGATAGATAATAGATAGATAATTGATAATAAATAATAATAACAATAAGAAGAAGAAGAAGAAGGCTTCAGCTGGTGCAGAATGCGGCCGTGCAAGTTGTGATGGGGTCTCCCGATACTCCCATGTAACGCCTCTTCTCCGCGAGCTGCATTGGCTCCCAGTTGCCCTCCGGGTGAGATTCAAGGTGCTGGTGATGACCTATAAAGCCCTAAATGGCTTGGGCCCGGATTATCTCAGGGAGCACCTGCTGCCAGCATCAACTTCCCATTGTCCTGTGCGCTCCCACAGGGAGGGTCTTCTCAGGGTGCCGCCGGTTAGGGAGTGCCGGCGGGTGATCCCCAGAGGGAGGGCGTTCTCTGTGGGCGCGCCTGCTCTCTGGAATGATTTACCTGTGGAACTCCAGACCGCCCCTGATCTGCGTTCATTTCGCCGGGACCTGAAAACCTGGCTTTTCGATTTATCAGGCCTGGACTGAAGGGGTTTTAGCTTTTTAAATATTGTTTTAATTGTTGGGCTTAATTAAATTTATTTTAATTTTATATTATCTTTTATATTGTATTTTATGCTGCCCTGTAAACCGCCCTGAGTCCTTCGGGAATGGGGAGGTATAGAAATCTAAATAAATAAATAAATAAATAAATAAATAAATAAATAAATAAATAAATAAAAGAAGAAGAAGAAGAAGAAGAAGAAGAAGAAGAAGAAGAAGAAGAAGAAGAAGAAGAAGAAGAAGAAGAAGAAGAAGAAGAAGAAGAAGAAGAAGAAGAAGAAGAAGAAGAAGTTGCAAGGGACCTTGGAGGTCATCTAGTCCAACCCCCCGCTCAGGCAGGAAACCCTATACCACTTCAGGCAAATGGCTGTCCAGTCTCCTCTTAAAAACTTCCAGTGTTAGAGCATTCACCACCTCTGGAGGCAGGTTGTTCCACTGGTTAATTGTTCTCACTGTCAGGAAGTTTCTCCTTAGTTCGAGGTTGCTTCTCTCCTTGACTAGTTTCCATCCGTTGCTTCTTGTCCTGCTTTCAGGGGCTTTGGAGAATAGCTTGACTCCCTCTTCTTTGGGGCAGCCCCTGAGATATTGGAAGACTGCTATCATGTCACCCCTCACTTCTTCATTAAACTACACATACCCAATTCCAGCAACCGTTCCCTATATGTTTTAGCCTCCAGTCTCCCAATCATCTTTGTTGCTCTTCTCTGTACTCTTTCTAGAGTCTCAACATCTTTTTTACATCGTGGTGACCAAAACTGGATGCAGTATTCCAGGTGTGGCCTTCCCAAGGCGTTGTAAAGTGGTATTAGTACTTCACGTGATCTTCATTCTATCCCTCTGTTAATGCAGCCCAGCACTGTGTTGGCTTTTTTGGCAGCTGCAGCACACTGCTGGCTCATAGATAGATAGATAATAGACAGAGATAGACAGATATAGATAGATAATAGATAGATAGATAATAGATAATAGATATAGATGATAGATAATAGATAGATAGATAATAGATATAGATAGATGATAGATAGATAATAGATATAGATATTGGATAGATTGACAGACGGATATTATAGACACATAGAAATTAGATAGAGATAGATAACTGACTGCGATTCCCAGATTTCCTTACCTCCTTTTGTGATTTTATCTGCCTTCTCAGTTCCGTGTTGTTCCGGTGCATCTGCTTCAGGCCGTCCTGATACTTCAGCAGCGTCTTCTAGAATGACAAAAAAAGGACGACAAAATTTAAGACGGAAACAGCGGTTGACGATCTCTGGGTGGCCACGTGAGGTGGCAAGATCCCTTAAAGACAGACTAGTCCTCGACTTTTAACCGTTCATTTAACCAGCATTCGGTTACAGCAGCACTGGGGGAAAAAAAAGAGATTTAGGACCGGTCCTCCCACTTACGACCGTCACAGCGTACCCCAGGGTCACATGATCAAAATCCAGATGCTTGGCAACTGGCATGAACGAATGACGGTTGCACAGTGACCAGGTTTTGTGTTTTTTTTCCGGCCCGTGTGGGACAAGCCCAAGTCAATGGGGAAAGCCCAATTTCCTTAATGACGGTATATGATTCACTTAGCAGCTGCAGTGATTCGCTTAAGGGTGGTGGCGAGAAAGTTCGTAAAATGGGGCAGAGCTCGCTTAACAGGTGTCTTGGTTAGAAATTCTGGGCTCAGTTGGGGTCCTTAAGTAGAGGTAGCCCCAAACATGGGCTTGTGATGGCGTTGCCCAGTCCACCCAAAACAAAACGAAAAGTGCTGTGGGCACTCCCTCATTAGAACTTTTTAAGAAGAGACTGGACAGTCACCCGTCTGAGATGGTCTAGGACATTCTCCTGCTTGAGCAGGGGGCTGGACTAGAAGACCTCCAAGGTCCCTTCCAGCCCTATTCTATTCTATTCTATTCTATTCTATTCTATTCTATTCTATTCTATTCTATTCTATTCTATTCTATTCTATTCTATTCTATTCTATTCTATTCTATTCTATTCTATTCTATTTACTATTTTCTATTCTATTCTATTCTGTTCTGTTCTGTTCTGTTCCGTTCCGTTCCGTTCCGTTCCATTCTTATCTACTCTACTCTACTCTACTCTACTCCACTCCACTCCACTCCACTCCACTCCACTCCACTCCACTCCACTCCATCCTATTTTAAATTCTATTCTATTCTATTCTATTTAATGAAGAGGAGGAGTAGGTGACACGATAACAGGATTCCAGTATTTGAGGGGCTGCCACAAAGAAAAGGGGGAGGTCAACCTAAACGCAGGACAAGCCCTAATAAGCAGGCATATACATAGAATGAAGGCTACTGCTAAGCTTGTAAGCCGCCCTGAGTCTTCGGAGAAGGGCGGGATATAAATGGGATTAAAAAAAAAAAAAGAAGCAACGGATGGAAACCAATCAAGGAGAGAAGCAACCTGGAACTAAGGAGAAACTTCCTGACAGGACAATTAACCAGCGGAACCACCTGCCTCCAGAAGCGGTGAATGCTCCAACACTGGAAGTTTTTAAGAAGAGACTGGACAGCCATTTGTCCGAAATGGTATAGGGTCTCCTGCCTGAGCAGGGGGTTGGGCTAGATGACCTCCAAGGTCCCTTCCAGCTCTATTCTGTCTCCATTGGGAGACATCCCAACAAGCCATGCAGAAGAGCGATCCTCTAGAGCGCACACAGGCTCTCCTGCTTGAGCAGGGGGTTGGACTAAATGACCTCCAAGCTCCCTTACAGCTGTATTCCGATTGATTGGGGGGGAAAAAACCCCTCAAGAAAGTCCAGTTCCTCTTTCGGGGGGGGCAGAGGGAAGGCACTTTTGGGCCAGGCGGAGGGATTCCACTCACATCGGCCACGGACTGCAGAATGCGCTCCTGCTCGTCCCGGGCCTTTCCCGCTAAGGAGTCCAGGAACCGCTTGGCCAGATCTTCGGTGTCTTCCAATTCGTACTGCAGGGGGCAGAAGAACAGAAAGAGGGTGGGGGTGTGTGTCTTTAAAGAAGGGTCCGGGGACTGCACGCTCCCCCCCACCTCAGCCCAGCCTTGAGATGGAGCCCCCCCCCACCCCCACCCCACCCCGTCCACCTGTTGCTCCTCGTTCAGGTTCCGGATGCTGCGCAGAAGGGAGGAGATCTGGACGGCCTTCAGCGGATACTCCTTGTCCATGTACGTCCGCAGGAGGTTGACCTCCTCTTGCAAGGTGTGGACTTTGGTGCCGACCCGTTTCAGCTCCAGGTCCATCTCTGGAGGGGAGAGAAAGAGAAGCCGTGGGCCGCTTTGCTCTCTCCAAACAGCCTGGCAGCCCCTGAGGACGGAAGGAAGTTCTGAGGCCCGCTCTCAGATGGAGATGTGTGTGTGTGTGTGTGTGTGTGTGTGTGTGTGTGTGTGTGTGTGTGTATATAAATATATAACCATACGCATACATGTAAGCACATACATATATGTACAGTATATATAAATATATTATAGACACACACACACATATATATATACACACACCCATACATATACAAATATGCATATAAAACCTCCAATCCTTTCGCCGCGGCCTCAAAACACTCCTGTTCCACCAGGCTGACCTGGACTGACAGGCATTTTAATTAATTTATATTTAGAATTTTTAATTTATTTTTTAATTCTTTAATTTTAATTTATTGCACAGATGATTTCAATTTTATTTTTATCTTGATTTCTGTACTTATTATATGTTTTGTTGTTAGCCGCCCTGAGTCCTTCGGGAGATAGGGTGGGATATAAATCCCATCAATAAGTAAATAAATAAATAAATATATGCATATGTGTGTGTGTGTATGTATATATATACACACACACATATACACAACATATATATATATATATATATATATATATATATATATATATATATATATATATATATATATATATATATATATATACACATACACATACACATACATATACCTATACTCACATATCTATATACACACATACATATATATATACATATCTGTATATATGCACATATACATACATACTTATCCATACACACATACACACGTATATATATTGGATTGCTAACAAAGAATTAAAGGGAGACTGATATGCATTTCAAACTTATTTGTTCTCATCAGTCAGCCATACCCTTCTGAGATTCGAACCTGGGCCAATTGCATATTAGGCAATTGTTCTAACCTCTAGGCCACTGGCTCTTTCTCGCTTTGTTAGCTGAGAGGCAAGGGAGATATGTGTTAAGTGTTTGTTAAGTATTTTAGAATACCTTGCTAGGCCCCAAACACAGGACAAATCTTATTGCCTGTTTCAGCCTAACCCAAGGGCAGGCCATCCACAGGTTGTAGTCACAACAGTGACAGCTCATATTTGTGTAAATTTTAAATTTACTTTTGGGGCGAGGCACACACCTAAAAATCAAGCTGGGGAGGGGGTGGGGGGGTGGAGTTGCCCCACCCGCCCGGCACCCACTTATTTTGCAGCCAGGCCTCCAGGCCTCGGCGGCCCACTTCTTCTCCTGAGGCTTCTTCGGCTGCCAGGCCTGCATTTCTTTCCAAAAGGCCTCTGCAGCTGAGAACCGAGCTATGGATTGAATCCGTAGCTCAGTACTTGGCTGCAGAGGCCTTCCGGAAAGGCAGCACGTCGGCCCCAGAAGAAGTGGACCAGCTGAGCAGGGCTGTCGTTCTCGGAGGTATGAAAGACACCCCCCAAAAGTAAGACCTGTTGCCTCTTTTGGAGGCAAAAACAAAAAAAACAAAACACCCGGTCTTACTTTCGTGGAAACATGGTAGATAGATAGATAGATAGATAGATAGATAGATAGATAGATAGATAGATAGATAGATAGATAGATAGATAGATAGATAGATAGATATTGGATGGATGGATGGATAGGTAGATGATAGGTAGATGATAGATGACAAGATAGACAGATAGATAAATAGATAATAGATAGATGATAGATAGATAGATAGATAGATAGATAGATAGATAGATAGATAGATAGATAGATAGATAGATATTAGATGGATGGATGGATAGATAAGATAGATAGATAGATGATATAGATAGATGATGGATGATTAGATAGATAGATAGATAGATAGATAGATAGATAGATAGATAGATAGATAGATAGATAGATAGATAGATAGATATTGGATGGATGGATGGATATGTAGATGATAGGTAGATGATAGATGACAAGATAGACAGATAGATAAATAGATAATAGATAGATGATAGATAGATAGATATTAGATGGATGGATGGATAGATAGATAAGATAGATAGATAGATGATATAGATAGATGATGGATGATTAGATAGATAGATAGATAGATAGATAGATAGATAGATAGATAGATAGATAGATAGATAGATAGATAGATAGATATTGGATGGATGGATGGATATGTAGATGATAGGTAGATGATAGATGACAAGATAGACAGAGATAAATAGATAATAGATGATAGATAGATAGATATTAGATGGATGGATGGATAGATAGATAAGATAGATAGATAGATGATATAGATAGATGATGGATGATTAGATAGATAGATAGATAGATAGATAGATAGATAGATAGATAGATAGATAGATAGATAGATAGATAGATATTGGATGGATGGATGGATAGGTAGATGATAGGTAGATGATAGATGACAAGATAGACAGAGATAAATAGATAATAGATAGATGATAGATAGATAGATATTAGATGGATGGATGGATAGATAGATAAGATAGATAGATGATATAGATAGATGATGGATGATTAGATAGATAGATAGATAGATAGATAGATAGATAGATAGATAGATAGATAGATAGATAGATAGATAGATATTGGATGGATGGATGGATATGTAGATGATAGGTAGATGATAGATGACAAGATAGACAGATAGATAAATAGATAATAGATAGATGATAGATAGATAGATAGATAGATATTAGATGGATGGATGGATAGATAGATAAGATAGATAGATAGATGATATAGATAGATGATGGATGATAGATAGATAGATAGATAGATAGATAGATAGATAGATAGATAGATAATTACAAGGACCAGTCATAATTCTGTTTTTTTTAATGCGACTGTGACTTCGAACAGTCACTAAATGAGGAGAGTTTTAAGTCAAGGACTACCTGTACATCTTGGCCCCCTTTTTAACATGCTTGATAAGCAACATCGCCATGATGCACTAATCTTTCCTTGGGGACCTGGAAACGTGGACCTCTCCTCTGCCCACCCCCTCCCCACCCCCGCACTCCCCCCTCCCCCCCTCCCAGTGAGGAGGGCAGGTGGGCACTGCTTACTCGCCATGTTCTTCTCCACGTTCTTCTCCACGACTTTGAGCTCGGCTTTGGCGACCCCAACTTGGTTCTGATTGGAGTCCTGGAGAGTGCCGATGATCCGCTGTGGGATGGAAGCGATGGGGCACAATTAACCAGGGGAACGGAAGTTGCCTCTGGACGCTGTGGGCACTGCATCGCTGGAGGTTTTCAAGAAGGGAATGGACAGCTACCTGTCTGGAAGGGTGTAGGCCAGGGGTAGGCAACCTGAGCTCTTTTGTGACTCATGGACTTCAACTCCCAGAATTTCTGGGCCAGCATGGGGGAACTGTGGCCCCTTCATAACTCGTGGACTTCAACTCCCAGAATTCCTGAGCCAGCATGTGGGAACTGTGGCCCCTTCATAACTCGTGGACTTCAACTCCCAGAATTCCTGAGCCAGCATGGGGGAACTGTGGCCCCTTCGTGACTGGTGGACTTCAACTCCCAGAATTCCTGAGCCAGCATGGGGGAACTATGGCCCCTTCATAACTCGTGGACTTCAACTCCCAGAATTCCTGGGCCAGCATGGGGGAACTATGGCCCCTTCATAACTCGTGGACTTCAACTCCCAGAATTCCTGAGCCAGCATGGCTCAGCTTGGAAACCTCTTCCTTTCCCCTCAGCATGGCTGGCTCAGGAATTCTGGGAGTTGAAGTCCATGAGTCGTAAAAGAGCCAAGGTTGCCTACCCCTGGTATAGGCCGTATTTCAGACCAGTAACTGTCCAGCCTCTTCTTAAACCCCTCCAGTGATGGGAGCACCCAGGAGGCAGGTCATTCCACTGATTAGTGAATACAGTAGAGCTGGAAGGGACCTTGGAGGTCTTCTAGTCCAGCCCCCTGCTCAAGCAGGAGAACCTAGACCATCTCAGACAAGTGACTGTCCAGTCTCTTCTTAAAAGTCTCCAGGGATGGAGCCTTCACAATTTCTGGTGGCAAGCTGTTCCACTGGTTAATTGTCCTCAGTGTCAGGAAGTTTCTCCTTAATTCCAGGTTGCTTCTCTCCTTGATCAGTTTCCATCCATTGTTTCTCATCCTTCCCTCTGGTGCTTTGGAGAATAACGTGACCCCCCCTTCCTCGTGGCAGCCCCTCAGATACTGGAATCCTGCTATCATGTCTTCCCCATTTCTTGTTTTCTTTACTTTAGCCAAACCCAAGTCCTACAGCCGTGCTTCATATGGTCTCCAGTCCTTGAATCATCCTAGTTGCTTAGGACTGGGGTCCCCAATTCCCGGTCCGTGGACTGGTACCAGGCCACGGCATGCCAGCAACCCTTCCGCACAAACAAGCAAAGCCCCATCCGCAGGATGCAGGCAGCACACAAAACCACACACCCTCCGGTGCGCAGAAAAACATCTCTCCAGGTCACCGGTCCCTGGTGGCCAAAAGGTTTTGGGACCTCTGACTTAGGAGACCCTATACCTTAGGGGTCTTCAAACTTGGCCCTTTTTAGGACTTGTGGACTTCAACTCCCAGAATTCCTCAGCCAGGCACGCGTCATCAAAGGGCCAAGTTTGAAGAGCCCTGGTTTAGCCATATCCAGTGTTTCTCAGCCTTGTCCACTTTAAGAACTGGAACTAAGGAGAAACTTCCTAACAGTCGGAACAATTCATCAGTGGAACCGCCTGCCTCCAGAAGCTGTGAATGCTCCAACACTGGAAGTTTTCAAGAAGAGATTGGACAGCCATTTGTCTGAAGTGGGATAGAGTTTCCTGCCTGAGCAGGGGGTTGGACTAGATGACCTCCAAAGTCCCTTCCAAGTACTTATTATTATTATTATTGTTGTTGTTGTTGTTGTGTAGTGGGTTCTGGAGTGCAGGAAGGACGCCGAGACGATGGCAGATCTTTATTAGGTGGAAGTGACTGTACTGGGGAATAGGGGTTACCTGCCCTCCTTTGATACTTGGCCAGGTGAGCAGCCGGCCAATGGGTTTGAACCTGTTTCCTGCCGAAACTGGGTTCCCGCCAAAAGTTACACTTCAACGCCCCCTGGTGGTGACTGCTACGTAAGTGTGTATGTGTTCTCTTCACCTGGATACATAACAATTGTTGTTGTTGTTGTTGTTGTTGTTATTATTATTATTATTATTATTATTATTATTATTATTATTGGTGGACTTCAACTCTATTATTATTATTATTATTATTATTATTATTATTATTATTATTATTGGTGGACTTCAACTCTATTATTATTATTATTGTTGTTGTTGTTGTTGTTATTATTATTATTATTATTATTATTGTTGTTGTTGTTGTTGTTGTTGTTGTTGTTGTTATTATTATTATTATTATTATTATTATTATTATTATTATTATTATTATTATTATTATTATTTAGGGGTGGAGTTCAAGTCCCAGAATTCCCCAGCCAGCAAAGCAAAACTGGCTGGGGGATTCTGGGAGTTGAAGTCCACAAGTCCTAAAAGGGCCAAGCGTGAAGACCCCCTGCTATACCTTTTCAGACAAATGGCTGCCTTTGGTTAACCAACAGACAAACCGACCCTTCCGGTGGGCGCCGAGCCCACCTGCTATGGCGCAGCCTGCCGTCTGTCTCCCTTGCTCTCTGCGGTGAAGGGCCCGGCTGCAGTTGGACTCTCCGTGCCCCAAAGCCCGGCTCTGCTGCTGCTGCCCCCCTGCCCTCCCCCTGCGGCCTCACCTACCCCAAACATGTCGTACTGCTGCAGGAGGGAGCGTGCTTGGCTGGCCGAATCGGCTTCCGTCTCCTGGATCTTCTCCATCAGCTCCTTATTCTTCTCCAGCAGCACGGAGGAATGGTGCCTCAGCTCCTCCAGGCTGCTCATCTTGCTCTTAGAAAGCCGCTAAGGTGGGGTTTGGGTGGGAGGGGTTTGTTTTTGTTTTGTGGGGGGGGGAGAAAAAGAAGGTTGCCACAGGGGTTCTCAGTCTCCCCCCCTTTAAAAAAAAAAGGTATGGCTTTCAACTCCCAGAATTCCGGGAATGGAAATCCAGCCGCCTTAAAGTTGTCCAGATTAAGGAAGGCTGGATTCCCAAAGGGCTCCACTCCATCCTGACTGGCAATCAGAGGGAAGGAGACCCCAGTCCTGGAAGGGTGCCATCCCTCCCCCTCCCTCCCTCCCTCCCCCTTTCCTTCTTTCCTTCCTTCCTTCCTTCCTTTCAAATCAACATCCCTACCTAGCTTCTTCCTTCCTTCTTTACTTCCTTCTCCTGTCCTCCTTCCTTCCTCCCTTCTTTCTTTTTCTTTCTTTATTCCCTTCCCTCCCTCCATTCCTTCCTTCTTTCCTTCCTTCTTTCCTTTCAAATCAGCCTTCCTACCAAGCTTCCTCCCTCCCTCCCTTCTTTCCTTCTCCTGTCCTCCTTCCTTCTCCTTTTTCTTTCCTTATTCCCTTCCCTTCCCTTCCCTTCCCTCCCTCCATTCCTTCCCTCCATTCCTTCCTTCCTTCCTTCCTTTCAAATCAACATTCCTACCTAGCTTCTTCCTTCCTTCCTTCCTTCCTTCCTCCCTCCCCCCTTCTTTCCTCCTTCCTTCCTTCCTTTCCTTCCAAATCAACATTCCTACCTAGCTTCTTTCTTTCTTTCTTTCTTTCTTTTTTCTCTTTTTCTTTCTTCCTTCCTTCCTTTTTTCCAGATCAACATTCCTACCTAGCTTTTTTTTCTTTCTTTCTCTTTCTTTCTCTTTCTTTCTTTCTTTCTTTCTTTCTTTCTTTCTTTCTTTCTTTTTATTTTCTTTCTTTCTCTTTCTTTCTTCTTTCTTTCTTTTTCTTTCTTTCTTCCTCCCTCTCTCCCCCTCCCTCCCTCCTTCCTTCCTTTCTTTCCAGATCAACATTCCTACCTAGCTTTTCTTTCCTTCTTTCTTTTTTTTCTTCCTTCCTTCCTCCCTCCTCTCTCCCTCCCCCCTCTTTCCTTCCTTCCTCCCTCCCTCTCTCCCTCCTCCCTTCCGCAAGATCAACCCTCCTTTTTTCTCTCCCTCCCTTGCCTATCTTTCTAAACCTGCCCATCTCAGCCAAGGGGTTCAGAGTGGCTTACAATTCTAAAATCCCTCTTTCTCCAGGTGTTCACCATTTGCACCTCCCTTTCCAATCCCCAAATTTGAGGTTCTGCTCTCAAACCCCAGGGGAACACCATGCGAATCTGGACTCACCGCCCGCTCTCCCCCCCCCGCTTCAGCCATCAGCGGAGCCCAGGTGAGACACCCCCAGCCCCGTTTCCAGGGGCCCTTCCCTTCCGGTACCTGCAGGATTCTGATGTTTGCCTTGGCCATTTCCTCCGTCAGGGCTTGGTGCCAGCCCACCTTGTGCCTCATGGACGGGGTGGCTCTCAGGGCCAGGCCCCAGGCCTTGCGCTCCTCTAGGAACAGAAGAGAAGCGGGGGGGGGTGTGTGTGGAACCTGAGGCTGTTGCTCTGGTTAGGCTGCCTAAAGCAGGCCAGAGAAGGCAGCCGGAATAGATTCTGCACCAAAAATTGGAGAGCAAAAGTTTTGTCTAGCGGTGAAGGCACCAGGCTAGAAACCAGAAGGTTGGGAGTTCTAGTCCTGCCTTAGATATAAAGGCCAGCTGGGTGATTTTTGGCCAATCACCAGGAGACTGTGAGATAGTTTCTGTCTGTCTATCTTTTTCCTTCCTGCCTGCCTGCCTGCCTTCCTTCCTCTTCCTCTTCCTCTTCCCTCCCTCCCTCCCTCCCTCCCTCTCCTTCCTTCCTTCCTTCCTTCCTTCCTTCCTTCCTTCCTTCCTTCCTTCCTTCCTTCCTTCCTTCCTTCCTTCCTTCCTTCCTTCCTTCCTGTGTTAGCACCACTTTACAAGGCCTCGCTCAGGCCACACTGGGAATCCTGCATCCAGTTTTGGTCACCACGATTTTAAAAAGATGTTAAAACTCTGGAAAGGGTGCAGAGAAGAGCAACGAAGATGATCAGGGGACTGGAGGCTAAAACATACAAAGAACGGTTGTGGGAATTGGGTTATGTCTACTTTAATGAAGAGAAGGACGAGGGGAGACATGATAGCCGTCTTCGAATATCTCAGGGGCTGCCCCAAAGAAGAGGGAGTCAAGCTATTCCCCAAAGCCCCTGAAGGCAGGACAAGAAGCAACGGATGGAAACTAGTCAAGGAGAGAAGCAACCTAGAACTAAGGAGGAATGTTCTGACAGTTAGAACAATTAACCAGTGGAACTACCTGCCTCCAGAAACTGTGAATGCTCCAACACTGGAAGTTTTTAAGAAGAGACTGGACAGCCATTTCTTTGACATGGTATAGTTTTCCTGCCTGAGCAAGGGGGTTGGACTAGAAGACCTCTAAGGTCCCTTCCAACTCTGTTATTCTATATTCTATATATCCCTTTTCTTCTTTCCCTTTCTCTCTCTCCCCCTCTCTCCTGCATTTTCCTAAGCAGAACGCCAGCGGTGCCAGCCCCTTCCCTTCTTCCTGAACTGAGGAGGAAGCAGCCGGTCCGAGGTCACCCAGCTGGCTTCGGGGTTTAAGGCAGGATTCGCACTCAGGTTCCTCTGTTCCACTAAAACCGAACTAGCCCTCCTTCCCCTATTTAGAAGAAGGATTCTCTTAGCCTCTTTTTTTATTTATTTACAGGAAGAACCGGTCCTTCCCTTTCTACCCAAGCACCCTTTCTATCCTTGATAAACCTTGGCTAGTACTTTTGGGACTTTCAGCCTCTTGAGTATCTCTGAGTGGCCTTCTTTTCACTAAGGCACACAAACTCTACCAAAAAAAAAAAGAAACACTGGAAATGTGTGTTTTTTTAATTCCTCCTCCTCCTCCTCCCACCCCTGGGCGGGCCAGACTATGTCAGCCAAACTCTTTTTTCCCACCTGTTCTCTTGGGTTGTATCTTCTGCAGGATTGTCTTTCCCTCCTTTTTCATCCCTGGGGGTGGCGGAGGGGGCAGGAATAATCTTAATTTGGGTCTTCTCGGCATCGCTTCTCTTTCCCATTGGCTGTAATCCTAAAGGACACGGGAGAAAGAAGAAAGTGGGCAGAAGGGCACAGAAGGAGGATAACTGATTTATTTAGATCTATTTTATAGATCTCTTTCTTCTCCATATACCTTCCCCCCCACATTACAGTGTGCGTTGTTATATACACAAATGCTACCAGGCTCCCAAATATGCCATGTCTAAACAAGAATATTTGTAGCTCAAGGTTGAAATGAGGGTTCCTTGGTGTTCTATGAGCTTGGCTGTTTTCTTGCTGTAGACGTATAATAATAATAAATAATAATAATAATAATAATAATAATAATAATAATAATAATAATAATAACAACAACAACAACAACAAACAATAATAATAATAATAATAATAATTGCAAATGAATAATAATAATAATAATAATTGCAGCAGATGTATAATAATAATAACAACAATAATAATAATTGCAAATGAATAATAATAATAATAATAATAATAATAATAATAATAATAATAATAATAATAATTGCAACAGATGTATAATAATAATAATAATAATAATAATAATAATAATAATAATAATAATAATAATAATAATAATAATAGTGGTGGTGGTGGTGATGATGATGTTGGAAGGGACCTTGGAGGTCATCTACTCCAACCCCCTGCTCAGGCAGGAAACCCTATACCCTTTCAGACAAATGGCTCTCCAGTCTCTTCTTAAAAACTTCCAGTGTTGGAGCATCCACAACTTCTGGAGGCAGGTTGTTCCACTGGTCAATTGTTCTCACTGTCAGGAAGTTTCTCCTTAGTTCCAGGTTGCTTCTCTCCTTGATTAGCTTCCATCCGTTGCTTCTTGTCCTGCCTTCAGGTGCTTTGGAGAGTAGCTTCTTTGGGGCAGCCCCTGAGATACTGGAAGGCTGCTATCATGTCCCCCCTCGCCCTTCTCTTCATTAAACTACACATCCCCAATTCCTACAACCGTTCATTATATGATTTAGCCTCCAGTCCCCTAATCATCTTTGTTGCTCTTCTCTGCACTCTTTCTAGAGTCTCAACATCTTTTTTACATCGTAGTGACCAAAACTGGATGCAGTATTCCAAGTGTGGCCTTACCAAGGCATTGTAAAGTGGTATTAATACTTCATTTTCCAAACTAGTAAAACTGATGATGTTACCTAGTTGGGTCATGAAATGTCTGCAAGAAAAGAAGCCAGCTCAGAGAGCGCCAAGGACCTCCCATGTCTATACTATTATATTGTTGAGAAATAATTGCTGAAAATAACCTGGTCATCCATGGAAATACTATTCAGTTTGGCATGGAAAGCCAATTCCCTCCAACAGTCCCCTGCTTCAACATACATATTTCTTTTTAGGTAAAGATAATAATCTGGATTTGTGCACAGCTGTCCCATTTTGTTACCTAGTCAGTAAAGAATACAAAAGTATGCTTTGGATCTTTTCTTTTCTTTTTAACCATACTTTGGCAAAATAGCCTTTCCCCCTGCCTTGTGGGACTCACCGTTTGGTTTAAGGAACTGATAAAACTCTTGGGAAACAAATTTGGATTCCTAACCGACATTTTTAAAGCCGTGGAAAAACTGTGCAAGAGGAAGAAGAAATGGACAGATGCTGAAGATCTTGTTACAGTCAAGTCTTGCAAAATGTGGTGTTCTTTTCTTGGTAAAATGAAACTCTGAAATAAAAGCAGAGGAAAAATAGCTTTTGCTGGAGGAGCAAAAGGCTGCCAGGAAAAGGCGCCCAGTAAGTGATTCGAAATAATGTTTGGGGGCACAAGGAATGGGTGAGATCTCCTACTGACCTCAAGCCATTATTTTATTACCTTAATATTGTTTGTGATGGAATATTTATCTGCTGCCCCACCTTTTCAGCTTCAAGGACGTTTGCAATAATACAGCAAGTAAGTGTGTTTTTAACTTTTGTAGACTGCTCACAGACACATACAAGAGATGGGCAGAAATACACACACACACACACACACACACACACAAAGAATATATTCAAATAAAGTGAATATCCATATATACATTCACTTATTTATTTGAACACACACACACAGTATATTCAAATAAAGTGAATATCCATACATTCACTTAATTTGAACACACACACACACACACACACACACAAAGTATATTCAAATAAAGTGAATATCCATATATACATTCTTACTTATTTGAACATGTGTGTGTGTGTGTGAGTGAACTAACCCCCTGTACATCCTGCTGTCTTTTAATTCATATTGCTGTAATTTTTTTTATTATTTCATTGTTTTACTGTTGTTATATTGATATCTTTTTATAATTTTAGGTTCTACTGTTGTAAGTCATCCTAAGTAGCCCCAAAGTGAGACGAGCAGCAAATACATTTAATAATAAATAAAATATTACTTTACTTAAATAAATAGTGTTCTTCTGAAGCGATAAAAGACCCCAAAAAGGGGGTTGCGATCCCCAAGGGAGGGGCACCCCACAGTCTCATCTCTTCCTTCTCCCCCCCAATAACACCCCCCCCAAAGCAATTTGTTTTGTTTTGTTTTTTGGGTGGTGGATTGTGCAAGCTGCCCAAAGTCCTGTCTAATTAAAATAAATTATATTAATTTAAAAAAAACCCTTGGAAGGGAGGAAGGCAAAGCTCCCATCCCAAGCCAAAGACAGGAGCACCAACGTGAGCCAGGGTTTTATTCCAGGTACATTTATTTTATTAAATTAGGAGAAATGTCAAGATGCATAGCTAACCCGCGTATGATATGCCATGCGCTAAAAATAAAATAAACAAAATAAATAAAATAAAATAAAATAAATAATAAAATAAAATATGTTCCAGGGGTTAGTCTCAATTTAGAGTCCCGCCCCTCCGCCAGCACGGAGGACCTAGGGGGCGCAGCAGCCACTACCCGGAAACGGCTGCTTTCCAGGGGTAGACTGCGCCCGTCCCTGGAGGCTCCATTTAAGACGAGCAGCTCCTCCCCTCCCGCCTCCTTTCCCCTTTACCTGCCTCGCGCGCGCGCGCGTGTGCGCGTCTTCCCGTCTCCTAGCAACGCGGCCCAGCGCGCGCCGATCTCCAGGGAAACCAGGAGGGCCTACGGAAGCCTGGCGGGCCCAAGCACCGCCGCCCTTCGCTCTCATTGAACCGTTCGCTCCGTGACGCAGGCAACTCCCTCCGTCGTCCCCGCCCCTTGAGGACGATCCCAACGCCCGTTCCTTCATTCGCCGCCACCATTGCCGCGAAAGCCCCGCCTTCCAGCTCTGCTTGCGCGTGCGCCGTGGCGGTCTTTCGCGGGACAGCCTTCGCTGGCCGCGGCGGCGCCTCTATCGCCAACCTGGCGCCCTCTCCCCCCCCCCCCCCGCCCTTGCAAATGGGTTGACTGATGTCTCCCGTCAATGGCTCTCCGGACTGTTTGTTGCAGTTGTAGAATAATATATTTATCACATAGGGAAAGGTCACCTAGGGTGCAGCATCTACTGAGTCTTGGGTGAATAAGCTAAAAAGAGCTGGATAGGAGACCACAAGGAAATCTCAGGGGAAGCCAGAGCAGAAAATAGGATCTCGGGAGGAGCAGTGTTTTTTTTCCCCTGCTGGGAATAAAATCAGCAGGCTTCATGCTGAAATCAAGGAAAACTCCTCTTCACCTTTGGATAGGAAAAGTGGAGGTGGTTGGTGAATTAAGACAGGGGTCTCCAAACTTGGCGACTTTAAGACTTGTGGACTTCAGCTCCCAGAATTCATTTAGCCCAGGGCTCTTCAAATTTGGCCCTTTTATGACTCGTGGACTTCAACTCCCAGAGTTCCCCAGCCAGGCACGCTGGCTGAGGAACTCTGGGAGTTGAAGTCCACAAGTCATAAAAGGGCCAGGTTTGAAGACCCCTGATTTAGAATACGGAGTAACAGAGTTTGAAGTCACCTTAGGGGTATTCTAGTCTAACCTCCTGCTCAAGCAAGCTATCCTATACCAGGGCTCTCCAACATTAGCAACTTTTAAGACACGTAGACTTCAACTCCCAGAATTCCCCAGCCAGCCGTGCTGAGTGGGAAGTCTGGGAGCTGAAGTCCACGAGTCTTAAAGTCGCCAAGTGTGGAGATCCCTGAAAAAAGAGAAAATCCCGTCTCCCTCACACATACAGCCTACTTCCTCCCTCCCCATCTTCTAACTGAGTCCTTCGGGAGAAGGGCGGTATACAAATTAAATAAATAAATAAATAAATAAATAACTGTAACTTTTGACTATAATTCTATTTTTATTGCTTTTAGAAATATTTATCGTTTATGGCTTTATCGTTAATATTGTAAACCACCCAGAATCACTTCAAAGCAAGGTGGGCAGCAAACAAATGCAATCAATAAGTCATTAAGTAAATCAATAAAAGCGGAACCCCAATTGTTGCCTTGAAGCTCAAGACACCCCAAGTTTGGCATGGAGCTAATAAATGGATCCCTGAATTAGACCTTTGCAAAGGGGTTTAATTTGCCCATGCCAAAATACAAACCACCAAATAATTCATGCAAAATATAAGCATTTATTAAGTGACGTCTTTAGGGCACAGAAGCTTATGATATGAGCTAGAAAGCAACACATTAAATAATAAGGGACATTAATTAGGTGTAAGAAAAGACAGACACACTTAAAATAATTTGCATTTTCCCCTTTTGCATCTGGGCTTGTTTCTTTAACAACACTCAAGGACTCCAAGATAGCCTCCCTATTGTTTAGTTTATGAATAGGCTAGTTTTTGCATATTAAAGAAAGAAAATGGCTTTAGCTGACAAAGGAAACGTGGCTTCCTGAACTTCAAAAGCAGGCATCAGATGCCTTGCTCAAATGCTAATATCTCCTTTATTTAAAGGCTATTTAAAAACCCTCCCTTTTTTACAACCCTGTAATCCCTTAATTCAGGGTAATAATGAAGCTGGAAATTCAGGTAGCAAGATGATCTTTGAATGATTGAAAGGTGATTTGATCTTCTGGTGAAAAAGAAGAGAGTGGAAATAAAAAGAAGATGGGAAGAAAAGGATTTAGCTTTTTAATCATTTGCTCTTATGGAACGTAAAATAATAGTGTTGGAAGGGACCCTGGAGGTCTTCTAGTCCAACCCCCTGCTCAGGCAGGAAACCTACCATTTCAGACAGAAGGCTGTCCAGTCTTTTCTTAAAAACTTCCAGTGTTGGAGCATTCACCACTTCTTGGAGGCAGGTAGTTCCACCAGTTAATTGTTCTCACTGTCAGGAAGTTTCTCCTTAGTTCTAGGTTGCTTCTCTCCTTGACTAGTTTCCATCCGTTGCTTCTTGTCCTGCCTTCGGGTGCTTTGGGGAATAGCTTGACTGCCTCTTCTTTGGGGCAGCCCCTGAGATATTGGAACGCTGCTATTATGTCAACCTAGCTAACACTTCTCCTCATTAAACTATCCCATTTCAAACAAATGGCTGTCTAGTCTCTTCTTAAAAACATCCAGTGTTGGAGCATTCACCACTTCTGGAGGCAGGTAGTTCCACCGGTTAATTGTTCTCATTGTCAGGAAGTTTCTCCTTAGTTCTGGGTTGCTTCTCTCCTTGATTAGTTTCCATAAAAAGCTAGATCTTCCTAAACAGAAAAAAAGAATGCAATGAAAAAACAGGACAGTAAAATTCGCAGGAGTCAAAATCCAGATAAAATCCATAACCTGTGTCTGATGAAATCCGTTTATATGTTGCCCGCTCAGTGGTTAATCTAAACCCTGTTTACAGCTTACTTTCAAAAAATATTACTTAAAGGCAACTCATCCGGAATGGATTCATGCATCCAAAAATTGTTTTTAGTCTGCCGCAAAATGAATCGAGCATCAACTCTGTAACTCTCAAAATCAGGGAACAGGGAAAAAGAAATTCATCTTTTATCTGTATCTTATTTTTATTGCTGTTGCTGATACCCTATTTTTAAAGTATTGTTGCTCTTATTAATGCTCATTTATTATTTTTATTCTAATCCCTGAACAACGACGTAATGCTCACATTTATATATTTATTTTTTTAGGGCTACAGTATTGCTCTTATTAATGGATTTGTTATTTTTATATCTAATCCCTGAACAATATACCTTAACCCTGAAATTACTTTTGTAGGACTACTTTGCAAATAAAATAAGTAAACGAAACGTCTATAATGCTCTGTAAGTAAAATAGTAAAGATAAAATTATTTCTCTTCTGCTGAGCTGAAAAAAGTCGGACGTCAATGTTTGCCTTTCCCTTCTCCTTCTCCTTCTCCCTCTCCTATTTCCCTATGATGTTTCTTGGCTTTTGTAATTTGTGTTAGGCCGATGTCAAAATAGAAATTGTGCAAAATAAATAAATAAATGATATTTTGTATTTCTTAACTGTCTGTTCCCCCCAACCCCACCCCCAGAGAGGGACTCGGGGCGACACGTATAATACAATTATTTATAATCCCCAAAAACTATGATCGAACATTTGATATGATTTATAACATAGATTTTATTTTACAATTTTCTGGATCCAAGATGGTTGGATGGCTTTCCTCCCTGGGTGTTGTAAAAGGACCCACCAGGCAGGGCATCCTGGGTGATGTGGAGCCCATCCTGAGCGGCTGGCGGTGCTGCCTTGGCCAATCTGGCGATGCCTTCCCAGCATCCAAGCCGGCTGGCACAAAGCAGGAAAGGCTAGCCAGATGCCCGGCTGATGTTGCCAAAGCGACTGGGAGCTTCCTGGGGCAGGGAAGGCTCTGATTGGCCCCTCGGTGTGACTGAGCGCTTCCCAAAACAGGTGAGGAGCTCATTGGTCGCCCAGGTGACGGCCAGGAGGGCAGGACAGAAGCCTTTTCCCATTGGCTGGCTGGCTGAGTGATGGGTTGCCTTGGCGCCTCATCCTGCGGAGGCAGTTTCCGTGGCAACAGGAGTTGCAGAGGAGAGGGAGGGGGCCTAGGCGGTCCTTGGCAAAAGGGGAGATGCCAGTGGGAGACGTGTGTCTGTGTGTGTGTGTGTGTGTGTGTGTGTGTGTGTGTGTGTGTGTGTGAGAGAGAGAGAGAGAGAGAGAGAGAGAGAGAGAGAGAGAGAGACGTCTTTGGAGATGGGTTGCAAAAAATGAAAATTAAAATCCCTGCCTCTTGGCTGGAGCATCAGCCAGCCAGCTGGGCCCCTGATTTCATAAGAGGCTTTGCTTCTGCAAGTGTGCATATGTCTGCATAATACACACATATACACAATATATATAATACACACATATACACAATATATATATACACACACACACACTCACACTATATATATATATATAATATATAGAGAAAAAGACTATATTATGTGTATATATATACATATGTGTGTGCATGTGCATGTGTGTGTACTTGTATGTACATATGTATATATGTATATAGTGTATTTATGTATATAGTATGTGTATGCATGTTTATGTATGTATATATTTATATCTATATCTATCCGTCATCTATATGTGTGTGTATGCTTGCAGATATAATAAAATATGATACATAAATACATAAAATATAACAGTAAATATTTTCATTAGTGGTTAGTGGTAATAAAAATTAAAAATGATTTCCAATTCATAATTTTTATAACGAATATATACATATCTTTTTCTTTAACCTTTTGGATGTTTAACTGTCATTATTCTACCAATGGTAAAACATTTCACTCTAATTTGATTTTTAATTTCGATTTTCCTACGTTGCTTTTACTTGCCACTTCTATTACATCGCACATCGCCCAGAGCTGCTCTTTGAGGCAGGTGGGCGGTTCAGAAATAGCAAACATAAATAAACGAAATAAATAAATAAAATCCTCGGCTTCTCCCCAGCCTTGCACAAAGGTGGAAAGGAGGGGATAAGTCTAGCTTTCCTGTCTGCTCAGCGCCTTCCGAAGCTGCTGCTGAAGAAAAAGACAGGTGGAAAAGTGCAGAGACGGGAGGGAAAGGAGGGGATAAGTCTAGCTTTCCTGTCTGCTCAGCGCCTTCCGAAGCTGCTGCTGAAGAAAAAGACAGGTGGAAAAGTGCAGAGACGGGAGGACTTTTGTTAGATGAAAGTGGGGACAGGACAGCGAAGGACTAGAAATAAAATTGCTTTTTTTAAAAAGATTGCCCTGTCTTAAATTAAGGTCCCTGGCATGAAAAAACTGGGAGGAAACTGGGATTGTATTAAAGAAAAAAAAACATACAGTAGGTAAAAGGTTTATAGTTTGTCTGAATGAAAATAAAATCTCCTTTGAGTCACGCTTCTGCACCTTCACGTTCTAGACACATTTACCTTTAGTGGAACAACCTGCCTCCAGAGATTGTGGGTGCTCCATCACTGGAGGCTTTCAAGAAGAGACCGGACAACCATTTGTCTGAAACAGTGTAGGTTAGGGTCTCCCGCTTGAGCAGGGGGTTGGACTAGATGACCTCCAAGGTCCCTTCCAGCTCTGTTGTTCTCTTATTCAGTGGAACGGCTTGCCTTCAGAAGTCGTGGTTGCTCCATCAATGGAGGCTTCCAAGAAGAGACTGGACGGTCGTTTCTCTGAAATGGTATGGGGTTTCCTGCTTGAGCGGGGGGGTTGGACTAGAGGACCTCCATGGTCCCTCCTAACTCGGTTATTCAGTCATTCTTCAGAAATATTTTTCCTGTTCCTTGGACAGTGTCCAAAACTTCTCATCCCTGCTTAGGTTCTGAGCCAGCCCGGTGCAGCTGTCGGCTTAAAAAAACCGCACCAGCCAGGCTCTCAAAAATAAAGCAAAATGCAAAATAATGTGGGACGGACAGACGGACAAAGGACATCAGGATTTGAACTGGGGATGAAACCACTGAGCATCTCGCCAGAGCCAACCGGGCTCTTAATTTCCAAAAGAGACTACAATTAGTCCTCGATTTATAACCACAACGGGAACAAAATCTCTGTTGCTAAACAAGGAAAGTTTCAAGTTGGTTGCAAGGTTATCTTAAGTGGGTTGCGCCCAATTTTATGACTTTTTGGCCATGGTATATCCCTGCAGCTGTTAAGTGAATCGCACGGTCATTAAGCAAATCGGGATTCCCCTCCCCCATTGACTCTGTCAAAAGATGGCTAGGAAGGTCACAGACGGAGATTGTGTGACCACAGGACGGTGAAACTGGGATAAAAGCTGCTGGTTGCCCAGCACCCAAATTTTGACCACTTGGCCATGGAGATGCTGCAATGGTTGTAAGTGTGAGGACTGATTGCAAGTTCCTTTTTTTTCGGCGCTGTCGTAACGACGAACGGGTACTGAATGAATGGTTGTAAAGCGAAGATGTGAGCACCGCACTGTTGTAGCACGTTGTTTGGGGTCTGACTGCCACCAGCAAACTTCAAATGCATGACTTCTTTTTTCTTTTAAACCAAAATCCCAACACCCATCTCTATACACGTCGTCCTTGACTTATAACAGATTGTTTAGTGACCATTCAGAGTTACAAAGGCACTGGCAAAACAAAGTGACTTATGACCATTTTTCACATTTACGCATTTGCAGCCTCCCCGTGTTCACGTGATCAAAATTCGAATCAGAATCAGGATAGAGCGAGAAGGGACCCTGAAAGGTCTTCTAGTCCAGCCCCTGCTCACGCAGGAGACCCTTTGCCATTCCAGACAAATGGCGCTTCCTCTCTCTTCTTAAAAACCTCCCGTGATGGAGCACCCGCGACGTCTGGTGGCAAGCTGTTCCACGGGCTAATTCTCCTCGCTGTTAGGAACTTTGGCAGATGCTTGGCAAGGGGTCCGTATTTATGACCGTTGCTACGTCCCAAGATCACGCGATCCCCTTTTGAGACCTTCTGAAAAGCAAAGTCCAGGGGGAAAGCGGATTCCCTCAACAACCGGGTTACTCGTTTAACAACGGGCAGTGATTCACTTCACAAACGGGGCAAGAAAAGTCATTTAAAATGGGGCAAAACTCATTTAAAACCCAGCAACATCAAGCGGTGGTCGTAAAGCCAGAACTGCCTGTATCTCTGTACACAAGTAAGAAAACCACACAGGGGATCGGCACCAGACCAAAACCCCGGTTTTAATGTCCAAGGTTGCATTTATACAGATGATTTTGAGTGATCATTTAATACAGATTCCGCCTTTTTTTTCTCATTTTTTTTCCCTAGCGCATAGGAACGTTCCCTGCGTTTGCCTTCTTGCATCCGGCGTCTCAGCAACTTGGCTGCGTTCCTGGATATATTGGATTGCAAAACCCATGTTCTCGGGGAAACATATAGGACTCGGAGTCTTTTTTTTCCAGGATGGAAGGCTGGCTGAGTTTGCCTTGAAAACCGTCCCGAAACTTCACACTCCAAAAGTAGAACAATATAAAGATGACTTGCCTAGGCCATAAACATTCAGAACATAGAGTAATAGGGTTTGAAGGGACCTTAGAGGTCTTCTAGTCCAACCCCCCCACCGCCTTCGCAAGCGGGTTATTCAGGAGTGGTCGACACTGGCAACATTAAGACATTTCAACTAATAAGAATGTTTTTGGGATAGTTTTAAAAGATTAGCTGTGGATTTATTAGACGGAATGGTTAAAGATTAAATATTGGTTTGAATATGCTTTTAAAAAATAGAAACAAATTTGGACATAAATGTATTTTAGCTTAAGAGGGACATGTTTTTCAAGTAGTATATTATTTCCTTCTTTTTTTCTTCTCTTTTTTTGTTTTTGTTTTAAGATATGAGAAATGTAAAACTGTTGGGATGGCTTGTAGGAGGAAAAAGACTTAAATATTTAAGCGTAATTAAATCGGAACCCGTTAAAAATCTTTTTGAACGTTGTGGGGAAAATAAATTTAAATAAGAACTTTAGTAACAGGATCTATGACAAGGTGATTAAGATGATTAATTACAAAAGAAGCTTTACATTGATGTGGTAGTTGCTTGTGGAAATGCTAGAAAAATGTTTATGTTCAATTGTTATCTACTAAAATACTAAGAAATGTACTAATTTAAGGTTGATAAAAGAGAATATTATTGGAAGAAGAGAAAATCAAGGAAAGCTACTATGTGGAATATGGACATATAGAAACTAATTGTTATTGTTTGTAAATATAACCCCGGACAACACACTGTTTACCAAATATTAATGGTAATTATGTTATTTATATATATATATATATATATATATATATATATATATATATAGAGAGAGAGAGAGAGAGAGAGAGAGAGAGAGAGAGAGATGTATATATATAGATATAGATATATAGATATAGATATAGATATAGATATAGATATAGATATAGATAGATATAGATATAGATAGATATAGATATATAGATATACATATAGATATATATTTGAAGTTCATCGTTTTTATTTTTACTAACTTCAAATGTCTACACCCGGGATTCCAGTTTTAAATTTATTATATATATATATATATATATGTGTGTGTGTGTGTGTGTGTGTGTGTGTGTGTGTGTGTATGTATGCATATATTTTAAAAAAGACATGTGGATTTCAACTCCTAGAATGCTGGCTATGGAATTTTGGGAGTTGAAGTCCACATGGGAAATTCTGGGAGTTGAAGTGCACAAGTCTTAAAGTGGTCAAGATCCCTTCTTAAAAACCTCCAGATAGGGTAGAAATAGTCCTCAATTTATGACTACGCTTGAGCCCAAAATTTCTATTCTTAAGCAAGTCAGCTATTCGGTGAGTTTTCTCTCATTTTACGACTTTTCCTGCCATCGTTGTTAAGTGAATCCCGTACAGTTGTTAAGTGAGTCACAGGGCTGTTAAGCGAATAGGGCTTCCCCACTGAGAAAGTCACAAAAGGGGATCGCATGACCCCGAGGGACACTGCAACTGTCATAAGTACATGTCAGTTGCCAAGCATTCTTAATTTGGATTATGTGACCATGGGGGATGCTGCAACGGTCGTAAGTGTGAAAAACAGTCATCAATCAAAGTCTACCTATATAGATAGTCCTTGACAAGTGAGGCCAAAAACTTCGTTGCTAAGCTAGGCCAGGGGTAGGCAACCTTGGCTCTTTTATGACTTGTAGACTTCAACTCCCAGAATTCATAGCTGGCTCAGGAATTCTGGGAGTTGAGGTTCACAAGTCACGAAGGGGCCATAGTTCCCCCATGCTGGCTAGGAATTCTGGGAGTTGAAGTCCACGAGTCACGAAGGGGCCACAGTTCCCCCATGCTGGCTAGGAATTCTGGGAGTTGAAGTCTGCAAGTCACGAAGGGGCCATAGTTCCCCCATGCTGGCTCAGGAATTCTGGGAGTTGAAGTCCACGAATCAGGAAGGGGCCATAGTTTCCCCATGCTGGCTCAGGAATTCTGGGAGTTGAAGTCTATGAGTCATAAAAGAGCCAAGGTTGCCTATCCCTGAGCTAGGCAGTTGCTAAGTAAGTTTTCCGACAGTTCAGAATTTTTTCGCCACAGTTGTTAAGCAAATCGCTGCAGTTGAATCACGGGGTCATTAAGCAAATGACTTACTTTGTCAGAAGCCAGTTGGCAAGGTTGCAATCGTGTGAACCTGGGATCACTAAATGAATGGTTGTAGGTTGAGAGCTACCGGCGAAAGTAAGAGGAGATGGCATCAAAAGAGAATGCTCAACATTTTCAACATATGAACAAAAATTATGCCAGCGCTGATTTCAGCATGCTTAAAGCCAGTTTTGGTCACCCTATCACAAAAAAGATGTTGAGAGTTTCCAAAAAATCCAGAGAAGAGCAACTAAGATGCTCAAAGGCCTGGAGGCTAAAACATAGGAAGAATGCCTGAGGGACTTGGGTTTGGCTAGTCTAAAAAAAAGAAATAGGGGTGACATGATAGCAGAGTTCCAGTATCTGAGAGGCTGCCAAAAAGAAGAGGAGGGGTCACTTTGTTCTCCAGAGCACCAGAGGGAAGGATGAGAAACAATGGTTGGAAACTGATCAAAGCCAGAAGTAACCTGGAATTAAGGAGAAACTTCCTGACAGTGAGGACAATTAACCAGTGGAACAGCTTGCCACCAGAAATCGTGGGCATCCCTGGAGATTTTAAAGAAGAGACAGGACAGTCACCTGTCTGAGATGGTATAGGTTCTCCTGCTTGAGCAGGGGGCTGGACTAGAACAAGGCTTTCCAACCAGTGGTACGGGTACCACCTGTGGTACATTGGCACCTGGCAGGTGGTACGCGACCATCCTAGAAAAGTGGTAGCAGGGGAGGGGAATGAGCTGAACCAGTGGCAGCACCGCACAAGCCGGAGCGAGAGACGGCTGGAGCTGCAGGGCTGTCGGGGCTCAGCGGAAGCGCCAGGATCAGCGCCAGGATCCAGCTGGAGCTCGGTGCTGATCCTGGTGCTTCTGCTGAGCCCAGAAGAAGCGCCGATCAGCTGGAATGTTGCAGCATCTCCAGGGTCTTGTGATTTACATTCAGATGCTTGGCAACTGATTCACATTTATGACGTTCACAGTGTCCCAGGGTCATGTGAAGTGACCAAAACTTGCTGCAACCACCTAGTAGATGGTGGGGGGGGGAATAAAAACCAAACACCCCCCCACCCCACCCCTGCTGCCAATCCTCAACAGAAATGCTCACAACAATGAAAACCTCGGACAGGAGGAAGAGCGCCGCCGGGCGGGCGGGCAGGCAGGCGTCTTGCTCGGCTGTGGCTTGGGGGGCACTTTTTTCAGTGCCATTGTAACTTCGAACAGTCACTAAGCGAACTGTTGTAAGTTGAGGACTACCTGTACTTTATCACTTTTTTCCTTTTTTTTTTGGATCATCAAGTTTTTGACACCTTGCTAGGCGACTGGGGGTCCTCGGATGTTGCCACATCCTAAAAGTGCTACAATGGGTAAAAAGGTTGAAAAGCCCTGGACTAGATGACCTCCAAGGTCCCTTCCAGCTCTCTTCTCTTCTCTTCTCTTCTCTTCTCTTCTCTTCTCTTCTCTTCTCTTCTCTTCTCTTCTTCATTATTCTATTCTATTCTATTCTATTCTATTCTATTCTATTCTATTCTATTCTATTCTATTCTATTCTATTCCATACCATACCATACCATACCATCCCATAACATACCATAACATAACATAACATACACTATTATTCTATTCTATTCTGTCCTGTCCTGTCCTGTCCTGTCCTGTCCTATCCTATCCTGTCCTATCCTATCCTATCCTATCCTATCCTATCCTATCCTATCCTATCCTATCCTATCCTATCCTATTCTATTCTATTCTATTCTATTCTATTCTATTCTATTCTATTCTATTCTATTCTATTCTATTCTATTCCATCCCATATTTTCTATTCTATTCTATTCTATTCTATTCTATTCTATTCTATTCTATTCTATTCTATTCTATTCTATTCTATATATTCTATTCTATTCTATTCTATTCTATTCTATTCTATTCTATTCTATTCTATTCTATTCTATTCTATTCTATTCTATTCTATTCTATTCTATTCCATTCCATTCCATTCCATCCCATATATTCTATTCTATTCTATTCTATTCTATTCTATTCTATTCTATTCTATTCTATTCTATTCTATTCTATTCCATTCCATTCCATTCCATTCCATTCCATCCCATATTCTATTCTATTCTATTCTATTCTATTCTATTCTATTCTATTCTATTCTATTCTATTCTATTCTATTCTATTCTATTCTATTCTATTCTATTCTATTCCAGCCAGATCCTGAAGCTAAAACTCAAATACTTTGGCCACCTAATGAGAAGGAAGGACTCACTGGAGAAGAGCCTAATGCTGGGAAAGGTTGAAGGCAAGAGAAGAAGGGGACGACAGAGAATGAGGTGGCTGGATGGAGTCACTGAAGCAGTAGGCGTGAGCTTAAATGGACTCCAGAAGATGGTAGAAGACAGGAAGGCCTGGAGGAATGTTGTCCATAGGGTCGCGATGGGTCGGACACGACTTCGCAGCTAACAACAACAAATTCTATTCCATTCCATTCCATTCCATTCCATCCCATATTTTCTATTCTATTCTATTCTATTCTATTCTATTCTATTCTATTCTATTCTATTCTATTCTATTCTATTCTATTCTATTCTATATATTCTATTCTATTCTATTCTATTCTATTCTATTCTATTCCATTCTATTCTATTCTATTCTATTCTATTCTATTCTATTCTATTCTATTCTATTCTATTCTATTCTATTCTATTCTATTCTATTCTATTCTATTGTACCGTTAAAAATGGTTGAGTCTCACTGTGGTCGTAAGATAAACCCGAACCAAATGCTGAGTGGATTAAAACCGGTCATAAAATGGGAACAATAACAGTAATTGCCGGTATCCCTTGACTTAAAACACTTCCATTAATGATGTTACAGCAGCACTGGAAAAAGTCACTTATGACCCTTTTTCACACTTAAACATCACTGCAGCATCCCCAGGGATCCAAATTCAAAGGCTTGGCAACTGGCGTGTACTTAGGACGGTTGCAGGGTGCCCAGGGCTCACACAATCTCCTTCTGCAACCTTCTGAGAAACGAAGTCAACGGGGAAGCCAGATTCACGTAACAAGGGTATGGATTCACTTAACAGCCGTGGTGATAAAGGTCGTAAGACGGAGGAAAACTCACTGAACGACCGTCTCGCTTACCAACAGAAACTTTGGACGACCTGCATGTTAGGCAGTGGTTTTATTTATTTATGGCTCACAGCTGCATTTGCACCCCCTGCTAAATGTGGTTGATGTTAATTTTGATTAGGTGGGTTGGTGAGGGGGATTCTCCAAACCCAGGAAATGAGATGATTTATTATTAAAAGCATTTTCCGTGGACCCCAAGTCTAGGCAATTGTGCAAATTTTTCTTGGCTGAGGCAGATATCCTTCCTTCCTTCCTTCCTTCCTTCCTTCCTTCCTTCCTTCCTTCCTTTCTTTCTTTCTTTCTTTCTTTCCCTCCCTCCCTCCCTCCCTCCCTCCCTCCCTCCCTCCCCCTTCATTCCTTCCTCCCTTCCTTCCTTCCTTCCTTCCTTCCTTCCTTCTTTCCTTTCTTTCTTTCTTTTTCTTTCTCTTTTTTCTTTCTTTCTTTCTTTCTTTCTTTCTTTCTTTCTTTCTTTCTTTCTTTCTTTCTTTCTTTCTTTCCTTCTTTCTTTTTCTTTCTTTCTTTCTTTCTTTCTTTCTTTCTTTCTTTCTTTCTTTCTTTCTTTCTTTCTTTCTTTCTTTCTTTCTTTCTTTCTTTCTTTCTCTGTCATTGTAACTTTGAATGGTCAGAGAGTCTGTCTGTCTGCAAGCATCTCTCAGCAACTCATCTGCTATGTGATCAAGTTTCTGGGGGTGTTCAGACATCCTGGTCAGCCATAATTTTTAAACAAGCATTGCGTGATGCTTCCAGGGTGTCTGCAGAAGTTAAATGGGGCAACGGAGCCCAAACTTCACATTGCTGAGTGAGCAATCGGTTAAGCGAGTGTTTGCCCTGTTTTACGACTTTTCTTGCCACCGTTGTTAAGCGAGTCACTGCTGTTGTGAAATGAGTAACGCCGTCCTTAAGTGAACCTGGCTTCCCCCACTGACTTTGCTCTGACCAGGTCGCAGAAGCGGATCGTGCGATCCTGGCACACTTGCAACCGTCATAAATACGAGCCCTTGACCAAGCATCTGAAGTGACCCGGGGGATGCTGCAGTGGTCGTAAGTGTGAAAAATGGTCGTAAGTCACTTTGTTCAGTGCCCGTTGTAACTTTGACCGGCTGCTAAATGAACGGTTGTAAGTCAAGGGCTATTTGAAGTCCAACCCTGCCCCTTTTTAGCATGCAGAGTTTGCAGGCGCCATCTTGACTTTTTTGACCACCTCTGACTTTTCAGACACATTGATTCTACCTAGGAACAAATGCAACTTCCCCCCCCCCGCCCCCGCTTGACTGGGGAGGCACAGCACACAGACAGACAGACAGACACAGACACACACAGACACACACACAGACACAGCCATGGCCTCTTGCTCTTTAAATAGGCCTGCTTTGCATATTTATTTATTTATTTTATTTTAATTCCATTTATATGCAAATCTATGTAGAATTAGCCCTTCTAGCCCCTTGCAAGTGCTTTAATTTGCACATCACACTAAGCCACGGTCTGCTTAGGGTTTGGTGAGCAAGCCACGATTAGCATGGCTTGGTTCACACAACCCTGGTATCCTGGCTTCTCTCTCTCCAACCGGGGCTGATTTCCCAGGGGCTCAGCTGTGGCCAGGCAGGAGGCTCAGGTCTGGCCCCTCAAGGGTTAAGCCCTGGGGCAGGGGGTGGGGAGTGCAGGGGGAGGGGGCCATGGTGGACAGGGGGAGGAGGGCATCTTGGCAGAGGTTTAGAGCTGGGGGTCCCACTTGCCCCAGGAGCCCCTGGGGACGGGCTGGGGCTCTGGGATGCCAAGATTTGGGGGACTCTGATACTCGTCTGGGACTCTGGGACTTTGGGGGGATCCTGGAGTCTGGGACTCCGGGATTCCAGGACTTTGGGGGATCCAGGACTCCGGGACTTTGGGGGATCCAGGACTTTGGGGGATCCAGAACTTTGAGATCCAGAACTCCAGGGCTCCGGGACTTTGGGGGCTCCAGGATTCCAGGGCTCTGGAACTTTGGGGGCTCCGGGATTTTGGGGGCTCCGGGACTTTGGGGGATTCAAAACTTTGGGGCTCCAGGATTTTGGGGGCCCTGGAACTTTGGGGGCTCCGGGACTTTGGGGGTTCCAGGACTTTGGGGGATTCAAAACTTTGGGGCTCCAGGATTTTGGGGGCCCTGGAACTTTGGGGGCTCCGGGACTTTGGGGGTTCCAGGACTTTGGGGGATTCAAAACTTTGGGGCTCCAGGATTTGGGGGGCTCTGGAACTTTGGGGGCTCCGGGACTTTGGGGGTTCCAGGACTTTGGGGGATTCAAAACTTTGGGGGCTCCAGGATTTTGGGGGCTCCGGGACTTTGGGGGCTCCGGGACTCCGGGATTTTAGGGACTCCGGGATTTGGACTTCGGGCCTCCGCGACTTTGGGGGCTCCGCGACTCGGGGTGTCGGGCCAGGCTGAGCCCCTCCAGCGCCTCCAGCAGCCGCAGCCCCTGCCGGGGGGGGGGCGGCGCCGCCGCGCACCTCTGCCCAGATGTGACAACGGACGGCCGCCCGGACGGGCGAGCCGGAGGAATCGCTCAGCAGCGGAGCCGATCCGGCCGCTGAAACCGGAGCTGGGCCGGGACGTTCTCCGGTCGCAGCAGCGGTGAGTGCCGGAGAGACTCCGCGGCCCGGGCTGGAGGAGAATGGGCGTTGTAGTCCAAGACTGCCAGGTTAGTTGGCGGGAGTGGCGGGACAGGTGATGGGGGGGGGTGTCCGCAACAATTCCAGCTTCCCCCCCCCAATTCTTTCCGGCAAGGGGTTAAAATGAGGGTCTCAAAGTTCCGCACAAAGATCCTGGTTTGTTTAACTATGGTTTGGTTGAATAAACTGGGCTTAGCTGGCATTACAGATGGGATTAGCCCATCCCTCTTATTTTAGCAGCCCCCTCCCCCTTGGTTGGTTAGCAGGACTTCCGAAGCCAAGTCGTGTTACAGGACCCGGGGGGGGGGGGGAGGGAGGCAGAGGGGAGGGGGGAGTCACAAAAAGTCAAGATTGATTTATTTTATTTATTTGTTAAATTTCTATGCAGCCCGTCTTGTGGTCCGAAGCTATTCTGGGCGTGTTGACTTGTATTTTTTTTTAAAAAAATGGGTAGAGCTTTGATCTCACCGTCCTGGTGGCCATTGTGACTTTTTTGACCCCCACCCCCCCTCGCAGACCCCAGCTTCCTGACCCTGCTGTCTTAGAAAGTTAAGTTCATCAAAGTTGCCTTTAAGCTCGCTCTCCCCTGGGATTGAAGCGTGTTTGTGTAAGGCTGTTACTCTCCTTGCATTTTTATGGAACAAAATTTGAACGACAATGGGGACAAGGTAAAACTGGCACAAAGGGAATAATAATAATAATAATAATAATAATAATAATAATAATAATAATAATAATAATAATAATAATAATAATAATAATAATAATAATAATAATCATAATCATAATCATCATAATAATAATCATAATCATAATCATCATAATCATAATAATAAAAAAAAGATAACGGAGTCAAACTTTTGAGCAGTTCCATCCCTAGTCTCCCCTCCTTGGGCTTCCCTTGGTTGGCAGCCATTTTGCTGGGCACACCCTGCGAATTTTGCCTTTAAGGTATACTGCTCTGAAAGATGGAGGTTCACCTCGCCGAGCCTTAGGGTTGCCTATCGTGAATCTGTCTCCAAATGGATGCCCTGTTTGCCAGTTTGTGGTGTTCTCCGTGGCCTGGGGACGATGGAAGTCTGCCTTGTCCAATATGTTTGAAGGTACAGAGATCAATCTGGAAACAACCCTTAGGTTACAGGAAATGATAGATGAAACAACCAATGTTGGTTAGAATGGCAAGGTGGTCAGTGGGGTTCCATTTTCCCAAGGACTCTTTTGGGGTCGGTGTATTCAGATATATTAAAGCAGTGTTTCCCAAGTGTGGGAAGTTTAAGATGAGTGGACTTCAGCTCCCAGAATTCCCCAGCTGGCATGCTGGCTGAGGAATTCTGGGAGTTGAAGTCCACTCATCTTAAACTTCCCACACTTGGGAAATACTACATTAAAAAGAAGATGATTAAGAACTTGCAATGGATCAAGTTGTGGCTATCTAGAGTTTCTTTAACTCTAAATCAAAGCTTCCTGATTAGAACAAGAGTCCAGTTATGGAGATGGTGGATTTAAACAATGAGGACTTCAACTCCCAGGATTCCACAGGCAGCATGGGTGAACTTCAACCCTCAGGGAACTTTGGAAGTTGAAGTCTGGACAGATTAAAATGACCAGGGTTGAGAAACACCGGCATATAAGCCATTTGGAGCTTCTTCAGCAGAAAGAAAAAAAATATCCTTTTATTAAATTTATTGGCCACCCATCTCATAATGAAATGACTTTGGCAATCAAGAAAATAGGAAAAGTGGATTTCTACAGGAAATAACTCCGCAGCTCAATCACTTTTCTAGGCTTATGCTTCGTTTTCTGGAATAAAAGCAAAGGACACTCCATTCCGGTCAATTGGCTATACCAGGGGTAGGCAACCTTGGCTCTTTTATGACTCGTGGACTTCAACTCCCAGAATTCCTGAGTCAACTATGCTGACTCAGGAATTCTGGGAGTTGAAGTCCACGAGTCATAAAAGAGCCGAGGTTGCCTACCCCTGGGCTATACGGTAAAATCTCGAAAGACAGCCAACTTAATATCCTGGTTAAGGTGCCAGACTAAACCCTGAGAAGTTGCGAGTTCTAGTCCCACCTTAGGCAGGAAAGCCGTGTTTAGTGACCATTTGAAATGACAAAAGGCACCGAAAAAGGTGAGTTATGACCGTTTTCACACTTACAACTGTGGCAGCCTCCCCAAAAGTCAGAGACTTGGCAGCTGACTCACATTTATGACGGTCGCAGTGTCCCGGGGTGGGTGTCGTGTGATCCCCTTTTGTGACCTCCTGACAAACGAAGTCAGAATGGGGAAGCCGGATTCACTTAACATGACTAACTTAACAACTGTGGTGATTCACTTAAGGACGGTGGTGTTCTGAACCAGCCTGCTACCGGCCTTGCAATAAGGCAAACCCCTGTTCAAACAGTAGAGACTGGAGAGCGTCTGAGATTGGAAAGCGTCTGCCAAGATTTATTACTCAAACAACAGAACAAGAAACAAAAACACTGGAACTTGAATCCTCAAACGGAAGGGTTGCTTTCAGCAACCAGCCCTTCCCCAAACACTCCTTTTATTTAGAGTTCAGGGCGTGGCCTCCCTGTGCCTCCTCCCGAGGAGTCCCACAGCCTTTCTCTGTTTGTTCCTGCTCGACTGCCTCCTGCGTCGGGCGTCCTTGAACAGGGCCAGCTGTGGGTCATCATCCTCCACACTATCGGGCTCACGCAGCTGAGAAGAGGGCCCTGGCTGGGGGCTCTGCGAAGCCTCCAAGCCATCATCAGCCAGTTCGTCTTCCACACCCTCCTCCTCCCCCTCATCTGAGTTATCCGAGACATCTGAGCCGGCTGCTGGACCCACAGGCTGGCCCTGAGTCACAACAGGTGGCAAGCCAGGTTGTAAAGTGGGGAAAAACTTACTTAGCGACACAGCAACAAAATTTTAGAGCTCGATGGCGGTCGTAAGCCGAGGACTATCTGTGTAACGTTACCCTGCGCTTATGGCTTAAGCATATTGCTGGTTGTGGGAAGACCTATAAGGAAAGGGGGAAATACCGGTAATTTGGTGAGCGTCCGAAAAGTCAAAATGGAGGCTGCCAATCCTTTGACGTGTAATCCGATATCTGAAAAATAATAATACTAATAATAAAGGAAGAATCTTTATATATATATATATAGATTTGATTAGTTTTAATAGGGTTAGGAATAAGGTAGGGTTGGGATTGGGGTTTTTCCAAATAACATTTTCAATATTTAGCAAACAGCATAATGTCTGGGTACATGTATTTAACTAACAATAATAGATACAGTTAAATTATCATAAACAATATGTTAATTCATCACTCAATAGCCTTCTTCTTGCTAATCTATATTCAAAATTAATATCACGTTCCTTTCTCTCTGAGTCATTTTTCTAGCCATTGATAGAAATTACCCCATGTTCTAACGTACACTGAGAATTCTTTCTCTTTAATCTCTAAAGTCAACCTCTCCATCTCTGCACACTCTAGAATTTTATTAATTACTACCTCTTCAGTTGGTAAGTGTTCATTTTTCCAATGTTGGGCAAATACAATGCTTGCTGCCGTTAATGTGTGTAGTATTAGATATCTGCAATCTTTCTCATAATTAGCTCTTATTATTCCTAACAAAAATAATTCTGCTTTAAAGTCTATTTGTTTTTTAGTCGTTTTTCTCCAACTATAAATGTATTTTAAGCCCAAATCTTTTTGCTTTGGGGCATGTCCACCATATATGATAATAAGTACCTGGTCTTCGTTTGCGTTTCCAACGGTTGTTTGAAGTATTTTAAAACATTTTTGCTAATCTCACTGGTGTCGTAAAGGAAGCATCTCACTGCTTTAGTTCCTGCTTTTTGTCTCACCTGGAAGGAAAACGGGAATTGAGGCTAAGAAGCCAAAAACGAGTAAATCTTAATTCTTTCCTCTGATAAATATTCACTTCCAGGGCTCACTGTCTGAAACACGGAGAACATAACGCTGTCCTACCTCGCAAGGTGGTTGTGAAAAGTTTGCAAGAGAACGCAGGCGAAGAGCTTGGAGCATGCCTTCCCTCTGTATGTGCTGGGACTACAGCATCCATCATTCCCAGCTAGGAAAGGTAAGGTAAATACTTCTTCTTCAGATAATTTGGGGCAGGCAGGGTGAGGGGGCGTAGCCGTGCTTCCGTGATGTTCTTGGAGAGTTTAGTCTACAGCTGTAGGATCTCCTGGTGGCCTCCCATCCATGAACAAGACAAGATAAAACGAGGAAGAGGTCCCTGCGGATGTTCCCCAGCTCGCTTTGCTGGGGAATTATGGGAGTTGAAGTCCACCCATCTTAAAGTGTCCAGGCTTGAAAAACACTGAATTAAGAGTATATTGAAGTTTGCAAATTGTCTCTTTCGTTAGCGCAGGCACCTTCAAACGTGGCTCTTTGATGACTTGTGGACTTCAGCTCCCAGAATTCCTCAGCCAGCCTGGCTGAGGAATTCTGGGAGTTGAAGTCCACAACTCATCAAAGGGCCAGGTTTGAAGAGCCCTGCGTTAGTTCATAGTCCTCGGCTTACAATCATTCATTTAGGGACAGTTTGAAATTACAACGGTACTGAAAAAAGTGACTTACGACCATTTTTTAACCCTTACGACCATTGTAGCATCTCCACGGTCACGTCGTCAAACTTCAGGCGCTTGGCAACTGGCAGACGGTTGCAGTGTCCCGGGGTCACGTGGCCTCCTTTTGTGGCCTTCTTACAAGCAAAGTCAGTGGGAAAGTCAGACTCATTTAACAACCGTGTTGCTAACTTAAAAGCCGCAGTGATTCGCTTAACAACGTTTGCAAGGACGGTTGTAAAATGGGACGAAACTGTCTCGCTTAGCAACGGAAATTTTGGGCTGAGTTGTGGCTGTACGTTGAGGACTGCCTGTGGTGGCTGTTGGCTGGTAGGCAGAAGATTGGCCTAAATAAATTTTGGGGTTGGGAGCCTCTCTGCCTTTTTCAGGAGCCTCGAGCTGAATGGGGTTCTTAAAGGTCTTTGCGAAAACGAGCCTCGGGTCTGGATTTGAAACCCCCCAGGGTCAGCTGGGAAAAATGGCTCGAATTGCAGTATTGCGGGGTTTCCGAACGTAGACATTGTGCCTTATAGGAAGAATTAATGCATAAATTGGAATTATGGGAATTCCAGGTAGGTAGGTATAGATAGACAGTAGAGAGATAGACAAATACAAATACAAATACAAATACAAATACAAATACAAATACAAATATAAATATAAATATAAATATAAATATAAATATAAATATAAAAATAAAAATACAGAGCCAGTTTGGTCTAATAGTTAAGCACCAGGCTAGAAATGGGGAGATGGTGAGTTCTAGTCCCGCCTTAGGCACGAAAGCCGGCTGGGTGACTTTGGGCCAACCCACCTCACAGGGGTGTTGTGGGGGAAAACAGTAGGAGGAAGGTTTGTTAGGTTTGTTCACCACCTTGATTTATTTGTTAGTAAAAATAAGACAGGATGCAAATAAATAACATAAGATAAATCTGAAAAAAAAATGTAAATATGAACAGGAAAACCCTGACTCTGTGCCTTTCCTCTCTTCTTTTTGTTTGCGTTTTGTATGTATGTATATGTTTGTGGATACACGTGTGTGTGTATATATGTGTTTTTATACATTTATGCATATATATATATATATATATATATATATATATATATATATATATATATATATATATATGAGGGATGCGGTGGCTCAGTGGGTTAGGACGCTGAGCTTGTCGATCAGAAGGTCGGCAGTTTGGCGGGTCGAATCCCGAGTGCCGCGTAACAGAGTGAGTGCCTGTTACTCGTCCCAGCTTCTGCCAACCTAGCAGTTCGAAAGCCCGTAAAAATGCAAGTAGAAAAATAGGGACCACTCCGGTGGGAAGGTCACAGCGTTCCGTGCGCCTTTGGCGTCTAGTCACGCCGGCCACATGACCACGGAGACGTCCTCGGACAAGCGCTGGCTATTCGGCTTTGAAACGGAGATGGGCACCGGCCCCTAGAGTTGGAAACGACTGCTTTACCTATATATATATATATATATATATATATATATATATATATATATATATATATATATATATGTGTGTGTGTGTGTGTGTGTGTGTGTATGTGTGTATATGTGTGTGTATATACACATACATACAACACAGACATATATGCATACATATATACATACATATATGCACACGTATATACACATACGTATACATATACATATACATGTATATATACATATACACACCAACACAAACCAGAGAACAGGAAAGGAACCGGCTACAAAAGATTGCCTCTAAAGTGGGAAGTTTTGCTAACCCCGGTTGATCATAGCCCCTGCTGGGTGGCTGGGAAAATCCAACCTTTTCCCAAGGAATCCAAAGCATTTTTCTCCCCTCCTTTCCTGCTGCCCCTTCCTCTTTCTGCCGGCCGCTGAAATCCTGGGGCTCTTTCCTTCTCCTGACCTGGCAGAATTCCTTTGCACCGGGCACCAATTTCGGGGGGGGGGGGGTGTTGTTTGCACCTTCTCCCTCCCACCCAGCTCCATCTACACAGGGTTGCTGCCAAGGGGAGGTGGGTGTGTTGGCTGGGGAGAAAGTTTTGGACCTGGGAGGGTGCAGAGGGGGGGGGGCGCGGCGGGGCCAGCCGATTGGGGGATGCAAATGCCCCATTCCTGCCCCGCAACCAATGGCGTGCAGCCGGAGGAGGAGCGCCCCATTGACAGAAGCAGCACCTTGGTGTTTACTCTTGGCAGCAATGTGTGCAGCCCTAGACTGTGCGGGAGGGGAGGGGCCGAGCGTGTCGGGGAGAGGGGGGGACGGGGAGGAGGAGGAGGAGGGGGCTGTCAGCGAGGATGGGCTATAAGAGAAGGCAGCGAGGAGGAGAGCAGCGAAGGGTGGGCGTGAGCAGGCTGTGTTTGCAAAGCCAGACGGAGCTGATCTAGGGCGGCCTGGTGGGGGGGAGGCACCGAGGGGCTGCTGCTGCTGCTGCTGTGAGTGGTGGGGGTCTCTCCCCCCCCCTTCTTCTCTTCCCCACTCAGGTCTGTGCCAGCCCGACGAGAAGGAGGAGGAGGAGGCGTGACTGCTCCGTCGGTCCATCCATCCGTTGTTCCTTGGGGATGCTTTGGCCCTTGGAATCCCCCGCCCGGAGTTCCTGAGGGCCTCTCTCCCGACCCTCCTTGCTCTCCAGCTCTTTTTGCCAAAGACTTCCTACTGCTTCCTGGCTCTTTGCTTCCCCTCCGCTGGGCATCTCCCCCAGGCCCGAAAAGCAGGTGCCATCAGGACCTCCGGCTGTCAGTTTGCCAGCCGGCTGCTTCGGAGACGGAGTTAAAAGGGGGGCGTGGATCAGAGAGAGAGAGAGAGAGGCGATCTTGCTTGCTGGCAACCAGCGAGGTTCACCCTCCCGCCCACCCACCCGCTGGCCGAGCTGAGCCGCGCCGCCACGGTGTTTCCACCCACCAGAGGATGAGAAAATAACCCCGGCTTGGACTGAGCATCCGGAGGAGGAGTGTTTCGGAGAGCCGGCGGGGGCCTCAGAGCGACAGCATGGTCCAGCAACGCAGCAGCACGCGGACCCGGGGCGTGGAAGCCAAGCGGGAGGCGTGTTCCAAAGACAGCTTGCTGTTGAAGGATGGCACGGGCGAGCCGGACTGGTGCAAAACCCCCAGCGGGCACATCAAGCGCCCCATGAACGCCTTCATGGTGTGGTCCCAGAACGAACGGCGGAAGATCATGGACCAGTGGCCCGACATGCACAACGCCGAGATCTCCAAGCGGCTGGGACGGCGCTGGCAGTTGCTGCAGGATGCCGAGAAGATCCCTTTCGTCAAGGAGGCCGAGCGGCTGCGCCTCAAACACATGGCCGACTATCCCGACTACAAGTACCGGCCCAGGAAGAAAGGCAAGCTGGGCAGTGCCAAGGCCCGGCCCAGGGTGCCCGTCAAGATCAAGCCCTCCGTCCTGAGTCGGGCAGCTTCGCCCCGGAGGCAGACACCGAAGCCGCACAACGAAGGCCAGGGACGATGCGCTTCTCCAAAGCCGGACGAGGACCCCTTGGAAGCCCGCATCCTGGAGGTCTCGTTCGAGGAGGGTCCCAAAACCTCCAGCAAGGAATTCTGGCACGTGCTTCCCGCAGGTGGCGAGAAAGGAGAGTGGGAAGCCAACTCTGGCCAGGCCAAAGACGGCGAAGAGGCCGAGCTCACCAAACCTTGGTCCTCGGACGTGTCTTCTCCAGCTTCTACAAGCTCTTCTGCTTCTTCCTTCGCCTCTTCGGATGAGGAGCTGGAGGAAGACCTCTGGAACGTCGTGCCCAGTCGTGTCCAGCCCAACACGCCCCCCTGCAGGAGCCCGGACTGGTCCGTGTTCGATAAAGACCTGGATCTCTTTCCTTTGGGCGCCTCGTCTCACTTTGAGTTCCCCGATTATTGTACCCCGGAAGTGACTGAGATGATCGCCGGGGACTGGCTGATGTCCAGCATTTCGGACTTGGTCTTTACGTACTGAATTCCTCCCAGGGATCTCTCACTTCTCAACAATCAGGTGGTTCCGGAAGAAAAAAAAATAAACAGAGAGAAAGAGAGAGAGAGAAAGAGAAGAAGAAACCCAGCTGTTTACATGCAGAATCAGGTATCTCCACGGCTTGCCTTGGCTTCATTCAAAGGCAAGTCCTCCATCAGCCCCCCCTCTGCCCCCACCCCCACCCCCAGCACACACCCACTTGGCCAACCTCTCATGCCTTGCTGGGGAGGCTGCGTGTCAACTCTCATTTCCCCCCCTCCTTTTCCTCTCCTCCCCACCTTGAAGCCACCCTGGCTTGGCACCGTGTTTATTTACCCATGAAATTTGGCTGTCTAATCAGGTTTCGCCTGGTAAATCCTCGCCAACCGTTCGTTGCACATCCTTCCACCTTTTTTGCAGCTGTTTTCCGGCTCGGATGGATGGATGGATGGGTGCTGTCCATGGTGACCTCTCCCTCTGCCCTCAGGTGCCCACGTTCCCTCGCTTGGCATCCCACTTGTCACCCTCGTCTCTCCTGCCACCCCACCTGGAGGGGGCTCCGTCTGTGTCTTTGCCGGGCGTCGATTCATGGCCGTTTCGAAGCCGATGACGGGAGACCGAGAGACGGCCGGGAATGTTCCTGTTGTTCCTTCGTTCAATGGCTGCCAGGCAAAAAAAAAAAGAGATTGTATCGGAGGGCACGGCACGTCTCGGCGGTGGGGGAGACAGGGTGGCATGACGCTTCTCCGACGCCGGGGGATCGGGCGGGCGCCGGCTGCCTCGCTGGACCAGGCTTTCGTGTCGCCAAGGCACGAAGCCCGTCTCGGTACTGGGGTGGGAAGCCTCGGGTTGGGGAGACAGCAAAGTGGCGGGCACGTGGTAAACACGTGGACCCACAGTGCAAGCAGGCGTGTGTGTGTGTATGTGTGTGTGTGTGTCGGTCGATCGGCCCCCGAAAAAAGCCTCCCTCCCCCTCCTCTTTAATTTTTGCCAGAGGTATACTGTCTTCTCCATGCATGTCGCATTCAGATCATGGATCGTAGGATTCTTGGCAGGCAGGCTGCCACTTCCTCGGATGCCACGGCATCCACGGCTCACCCACATCTCCCCGATCCTAAGCAGCTACCCCTCCGGCTACAAAAGGAGTCCGCTTCGGGTCCCTGGAATAAAGGTGTGGCGTGGTGGGGGGGAGGGAGAGGGTTTGAAAACCCACCTGGAAATGTCTGACCTCTACTCTCTTCTGGGGGGTCCGTGACTTCAGTGAAGGTTCAGCCAGCCCCCTTTCTCTCCCTCCCTCCCTCCCACTTTCTCCCAGCTATTTGCAGCTGTGTTCTGTTGGGGTGGCAGGCCTGGGGGGGGGCTGAATGGGGTTCGGCTGCTCCTTTCCTTGGGTGGAAAACCCAACGTGGGCGTGCCACCGTAAGCCTGGCAGGGCGGTGCCAGAGAGAGAGGGCGAAACCACGGGGCACCTGTGGGAGCGTGGCTAGAGCACGGGTGCCCCCCCCAAAGCCTAGCAGAAGTGGCCAACTCAGACACGGAGACACACACACACACACACATACACACCTCTTCAGCATCCCTCTTTGTGGAAGCCAGCCAAGAGAAAGGGAGGGGGGGGTGGATCCACCCAGGGCTTGCATCTGCAGGCATGGAACGAGAGACAGAGAGAGAGAGAGAGAGAGAGAGAGAGAGAGAGAGAGAGAGAGAGCGCTTGTTCCTTCTCCAAAATGGGTATCTTGCAGGACCCAAAGTGCCTCTTCAGACGACCCCCTGTGACCGGATTCTGGGGAGAACAGATGTCCTTTGGGAGCCGCTGGGAAGGAAGCGGCTGACGCTGAAGTGATGGCAGCTGGCAGGCCATTGTGTGGCTTGTGGCTTCTCTCGGAGGTTTGCAGGATTGCCCGGCCTGGGGAAGCCTCAGCGATTCAACCCTTCCTGCTCCATTCCCTGGATGTAGCCTCAATTCCCCTCCAACCCCAATGGAAGGCAGGCCCAGGCTGTTTTTTGGGTTTTTTTAACCCTCTTCCCACAGACGGGCGCTCCTGGGCTCTGGTTTCAAGATCGTTTAACCCGCAAGATGTCTATGGAGATTCTCCGTTTTTCAAAAGGCGAGGGGATTTTTTTCCTTGAAGAGGTTTCGCTTGTCATCCGAGGAGCTTCTTCAGCTTCTCCAGAAGTTAGCGAAGAAACCGAAGAAGCCTCTCGGAATGAGAAGCGAAACCTCTTCAAGGAAAAACAAAGTCCCCTTGCCTTTTTTGGGGGGGGAAAAAAAAGGATCTTTGGGTTAACCGGCAAGAGCGTCTATCCTGTCAAGATCCCGGGAAGGGTAGCTTTGTAGGGCTTAGAATAGAATAGAGCTGGAAGGGACCTTGGAGGTCTTCTAGTCCAGCCCCCTGCTCAAGCAGGAGGACCTAGACCATCTCAGAGTATCTGTACCGTGTCACTTCCGTGGGCCTCTGCTCAGCAGCTCCAAACTGCCCTCTTCAGACTGAAAAGGATTCACATATGAATCTTGGATCCTTTGGGGAAGTTCTGGATTTTGGTAATGGGGAGTTTGGGGACTGTAGGCCGGGGTAGGCAACCTTGGCTCTTTTATGACTCGTGGACTTCAACTCCCAGAATTCCTGAGCCAGCATGGAGGTACTATGGCCCCCTCATGACTCGTGGACTTCAACTCCCAGAATTCCTGAGCCAGCATGGGGGAACTATGGCCCCTTCATGACTTCTGGACTTCAACTCCCAGAATTCCTGAGCCAGCATGGGGAAACTATGGCCCCTTCATGACTTCTGGACTTCAACTCCCAGAATTCCTGAGCCAGCATGGGGGAACTATGGACCCTTCATGACTGGTGGACTTCAACTCCCAGAATTCCTGAGCCAGCATGGGGGAACTATGGCCCCCTCATAACTCGTGGACTTCAACTCCCAGAATTCCTGAGCCAGCATAGCTTAGAAACTTCTCTCTTTCCCCTCAGCATGGCTGGCTCAGGAATTCTGGGAGTTGAAATCCACGAGTCATAAAAGAGCCAAGGTTGCCTACCCCTGCAGTGTAGGCCAAGCGTGCCCAAATGGAGTAAGGCAAGGAAGCTGGTGGGATTGACAGGGCCCAGGGGTCACTGATGCTACAGGCAAGTTCACCCCGTCAGCTCTTCGGGAAAGTAGTGCCAGGATTGACACACGGACCCCCTCCCCACCGCCAGGTTGGCAGAAGAGAAAACCTGACTTTTGTGGGCCTTCCAAATGCCCACCTCTCTTTCCAGAAATTATTTTCCTGCCCCCTCTGCAAATCTAAACGTCGCGGGCGCGAAGAATCGGGACCACCCCGTCAGGTTCCACTTAAGTTGATTTCTCCGCTTGTGCCAGTACAGGTGTTCCTCTACCTACGGCCAAAAATGAGCCCCCAAATTCTGTCGCTAAGTGGGGCGTCGGTTAAGTGAATTGTGCCCCGTTTTATTTTTTTATTTTTAGAGATGTTATTAGATTTTTATAGGGTTAAGGATAACATTTTAGAAGGCAATGTGGTAATTGGGTTAAACAATAGATCAGTAATACAATCATTAGTGAGTATGTCAGACTACACCATCAAATATTTCTTCTTAGTTGCCCTTAACATTTGCTATTTCATATTTACGCTAATAAATTTCTAATTATTTCAAAATTCAGTAAAAATGTCACGATCACATTTATAGATACATTTTTTTTCTTTTTGCTTATACATATCTTAATAGTTCTCGATAGACAATCAATGTCCTGTTATAAAGTTTTACCAGTTTTAATTTTTAATTACAGTATTCCAATTGAACCCTTAATATCCCACAGTGTTTAACTTTCAGGTAGCCCAAATTTCCTTGTACCTCACTTCATAAAAATTATATCTAAAATGCACCTACTAAACCTTAAATATGTTCTTATTCTATTCCATAAACATTTTCTACTTCCCATCCTAATAGATCGCCGCCTTAATAATAGAGTATCTTGTGCCCCATTTTGTGACCTTCCTTGCCCCCGTTGTTAACCGAGTCGTTCTCGAGCGATCGCTAAATGAAGTGTGGTGAGTCGAGGACCACCTGCACGCAAAAATCTACTCCGCCAATCAGTCAGCGTTAAATCGGCGTTAGGTAAGAGTTAAACGGAATTCAACAGGGGTTGGACTTAAACTGTTTGTGAGGATGTAAAGATTCCAGGCTGATTCCTCTCTTGACGCCGCACCGGACTTTGTCTGTGCTGCTCCTACACAAAATCTCATCCTGGATTGCAGTTCCTCTCTGGGGAGACTTTAGCGGACGTCCGACTTCTCATCTGCGATTTGGCCACCCCCCTCCCCCAGTTTATGAACGGTATGGCCAATTATACATAGTCCTCGATTTATAACCCTTTGTTTAGCGACCGACGTGACAGTGGCACTGGGGAAAAAAGTGACCTCACTGTTTTTCACACTCATAACCCATCGCAGCATCCCTGTGATCGGACACGGGATCCAAATTTGGACGCTTGGCAACTGGTTCCGATTTATGACGCTTGCAGTGTCCCGGGGCGATGTGATTTCCCCCTTTTGCGACCATCTGACAGGTCGTGGGGAAGCCAGATTTATTTAATAACCACGTTACTAACTTAACAACTGCAGTGGTTCGATTAACGACTGTTGCAAGGCAGGGCGTCACATGAGGCAAAACTCATTTAAAAACTGCCCTTAGCGACAAATTTTGAGCTCAATTGTTGTCATAAGTCGAGGACTACCTGATTTTAAACGCCGCCCCCCCCCCAAAAAAGATTCACTGGGCTGAGAAAAGCAGCAGAGATGGCTCAAATGGGCCCATCCTTGTCTTGCTAAGGATGCCCAGATTTTAAAGTGTGTTTGGGACCTGGGTTCAAAAGAGGGTTTTTTAAAAATTATTTTTAGGAGGAGATGGACCTCAGCGATTTCCCAAGCCATGCTGCCTTTTCAGTTTTCCAACCTTGGTAACGTTCAGCTGTGCAGACGTCAACTCCCAGAATTCCCCAGCCAGCAAAGCTCGATACTGAGACGCCCTCGGGACCCCCCACCCATTTTCCTGCTCGCCAAGGCTTAGGGAAGGAGGTTCAGGCTTCCAACATTTTGGAAGTTTCTTCCACCCTTGCATTCGTGTAGATGCGGGAAGTCCTCAAGTTAGGACCCTTTGTCCAGCAATCGTATGAAGTTACAGCAGCAGTGAAAAAGTGACTTGCAGTTAACAGATAATAACAACAACGTTGGAAGGGACCTTGGAGGTCATCTAGTCCAACCCGCTGCTCAGGCAGGAAACCCTATACCATTTCAGACAAATGGCTCTCCAGGGTGTTCCCGGGGTCACGTGACCGCCACATAACCACTGCATTCGCTTAGCAACGGAAATTGTGCTCCCAAATTGTGCTTCGTGAGTCGAGGATTACCTATACAGGTAGTCCTCGACTTAACAGTTCACTAAGTGACCATTCAAAGTTACGATGGCATTGGAAAGAAGTGACCTACGACCGCTTTTCACACTTATGATCTTTCCAGCATTCCCTGTGGTCACATGATCAAAATTCAGACGATTGGTAACCGACTCGTACTTATGACGGTCGCAGCGTCCTGTATGTGTGTGTGTCACGTGACCCCCTTTTGCGACCTTCTGAGAAGCAGTCAATGGGGGAAGCCAGATTCGCTTAACAACTGTGTCGAGAAAGATCATAAAATGGGGGAAAAGCTGCCTAACAATTGCCTCGCTTAGCAACAAACATTTTGTCCAGGATGAGTTTTGCTAATTACAGATAGTCCTCGACTTTAATAATGATGATGATGATGATGATAATGTTGGAAGGGACCTTGGAGGTCATCTAGTCCAACCCCCCACTCAGGCAGGAAACCCTATACCATTTCAGACATTTATCTTTTGAGTGATTCACTTAACGACGGAGGCAAGGGACCTTGGAGGTCATCTAGTCCAACCCCCCACTCAGGCAGGAAACCCTATACCATTTCGGACCTTTATCTTTTGAGTGATTCACTTAACGACGGAGGCAAGAAAGGTCATCAAGTGGAGCAAAATTCACTTAACAAATGTCTCACTTAACGGCGGGAACATGGCCCTCAATTATGGTTGTAAGTCAGGGACGACCTGTAAAGCTCACAGAATTATAGCTTCGGATTGCTCTTCCCCCCCCCCCCGCATAGCTGCTCATCCATGATGGCTGTAGGACGTTCCACATGGCCCCCCTGTATATATATATATATGTGGCCCCCCAAGTGCCCTATATGGCTAGTCAACCCCCCCAGGATAGAGGGCAGGAACCCCCCCCCCCAATCTTCCGATGGCGCTCCAGCTTTTTTCCAGGGATTAGAAATTGCTGTGTGTGGTCTCTCTGATTTATCATTTTAATCATTTTTTCCCCCTGAAGGTCACCTCACCCTTCTTCCACGATTAATGGGGCTCAGAATCAGCATAGGACCAGCCCATCATCCTTGCAAATTCCCTCTTTGGAGATACTTTCCTCCAACCGAGGGCGCTTGAGATGAGATGGGTGGTGGAACATGGCCTTTGTAGTCACCCTTATTAGTGCCAGCTTGGAGAAGGCTGCACTGGGCGAGAAAACGTCAAAAGAAGGATAGGGCAGAGCAGATAGAGGGGAGAAAAATGATCCCGCTTCGTTTTTCCTCATGCCGCACTGGCAGTCCTCGCTTAGTGACCGCCTCGTTTAGCAACCGTTCACAGTTCTGGCGGTAATTTAAAAAAAAAGTCATTTTGCAGCCAATCTTTTCACTGCTGATTTTTGGGGGTCTGCAAAGCAAAGGAAAGCTGAAGGAAGATGGCAAGAACAGTTGTGGGATCACTTAAGAGACCTAGTTGCCGATTCCAATTGTGGTCACTAAACGAGACTACCTGTAAATCCTGGATTTGAATAAGGCATGCAGAGTGTGGAATTTTTGGTCTCTTTTTTTCTTGCCTAAAGGCATGAGATCAAAGCCAGCATACCAAATTGGTAACCTGTTAAAAAAATTGGGGCTTTCCCAGTTTAGAATCTTCTGAATGAGGTTAACCGGCTTAATCTTGGAGCGTGTACAGAGTGCACTCAAAATAGTTACCGAGTCCAGGTGGTTTTTCTCTGTTTGCACAATAAGAGAAATAGTTAGGTTGGGTTTGCATTACACGACAAAAAAAATAACAAACTACCCAAGCCGGGCAAGGGGTTGGACTAGATGACCTCTAAAGTCACTTCCAATCCTTTGGTTAAACCCGTTGTGCAAACACAGCTCAAAATTTTGAGTGTACCCCGGCAAACCGTTTTTCCACGATTTAAAAGTGCAACAGCAGCCCTTTTGATCTGTGTGGGAGTCCTGTCTTAAGAGTAGGCGTGGTGCATACTACAATCGAGAAACGCTCTGTACATGCTCGGTAAGACAAGGGTGTACAGGTAGTCCTTGATTTACAACAGTGACCAGTCAAAGTTACAACGGCACTGAAAAAAGTGACGTATGACTGTTTTTCATACTTAAACGACTTAACATCCCCACGGTCGTGTGATCAAAATTCAGACTTCCCTTATCAGACGGTTGCAAAAGGGGATCATACGATTTCCCCCCCCCCGCGGGATGTTCTAACCGTCATAACTATGAGTCAGTTGGAAAGCATTCCCAACTTTCATCACGTGATCATGGGGACGTGGCAGCGGTCACAAGTGGGAACGACCTTCATAAGTTGCTATTTTCCATACTGTTCTAACTTTGAACAGTCGCTAAGCGAACCGTTGTAAGTCGAGGACTACCTGTGTGTATCCTGATTTTAGAAACCCTGCTGCTTTTATAGCTTTTCCACATTCCCACCTGATCTTGGACATGTTGCAAAGGTGGCTTGTTTCAGGATATTTAGATCAGGGCCTAAATATCAGGGAATTCTGGGAATTCCCTAGATATCAGGGAATTCTGGGAGTTGAAGTCCACCCGCCTTAAAGTTTAGTTGGAGATATTCTGGTTGTACGAAGGAAGCCTTCTCTCAATTTTTTTTTCCTAAGCTGGTTTGTGAAGTGACTGTATTCTGAGCTCCAGAGCGCTTCATCTTCTCCCTGGTTTAAGGATATTCAAAAGCCATTAGGCAGTAGGATTTAAAATAATCTGGACAGATTATGAAAACCGGGCCGAGTAAAATGAACAAACAATGGTAGACGCAAATGCCCAAATGAGTCGGTTTAATCTGCATGTTGGTTTATTAAAAAAAAAATCCCTTCTCCTTTTTATAGCTACGTTATTAAAAGCAGCTTAATCTGAGAATTCCAAAGTCTGGGGTTTTAGAGTGGCAAATTCTTACTGGTCACGCAATAAAGCAGGACTACCGTACCAGTAATTGCCTAAAATTTAGTGGAATTGTTTTGTTCGGAGACTTGGAAGGGTCTTCTCTGAAAAGTATCCCATTAGAAAGAAAACTTGAAACTTAATTTGTAGACAGCTTGCTTACAGTTCAAACAGGGGTAGGCAACCTTGGCTCTTTTATGACTCGTGGACTTCAACTCCCAGAATTCCTGAGCCAGCATGAAGGAACTATGGCCCCCTCATGACTTGCAGACTTCAACTCCCAGAATTCCTGAGCCAGCATGGCTCAGCTTGGAAACCTCTCCCTTCCCCTCAGCATGGCTGGCTCAGGAATTCTGGGAGTTGAAGTCCACCAGTCATAAAAGAGCCAAGGTGGCCTACCCCTGGTTCAACAGCTGCGCTCTCTCTCTTTAGATAATCACAAGTGCATTGCCATTGTGATTATTCAGACCACGGCCCACAACAGCCCTGTGAGGTAGGTCAGAAAGAGGATCTAGCATGGGATCACCCAGTTAAGCTTCCCTGGCTCATATTTGCCTCTTTTATCCAGGCTTCCTAAAACTGACTTCCCTAGATCCAAGGAAGACTACACTTCCCAGAATTCCTTCTGCCAGCTGTGCTGGCATTCTGGGACTTGTATTCTCCAGCAGCTGGAAGGACAAAGCATTATAGCTGGTCCTCGACTTACGACGCTTCATTCAATGGCCATTCCACGTTACAACTGCACTGAAAAAAGTGACTTACGACCGTTGCAGCATCCCTCCGTGGTCACGTGATCAAATTCAGATGCTTGGTGACCGACTCCTATTTACGACGGTCGCAGCGTCCCCCAGGGGTCACACGATCCCCTTCTCTGCAGCCTTCTGACAAGCCAAGTCAACGGGGGGAACGCCGGATTGACTTAACAACCCCGGTTGCTAATTTAACCAGGGCGGCGATTCGCTTAACGACCTTGGCAAGAAAGGTGGTAAAACGGGGTGAATCTCACTTAGCAAACGTCTCGCTTGGCAACGGAAATTTGGGGCTCCATTGTGGTCGTAAGTCTAGGACGAGCTCCACACGGCGTTGTCGTTCCTGCTTAAAAAAAAAAAGAGCAGACAATTATTGCATTTATTTATTAGGTGGGTTTTCTTTTGTTTTTTCCCCATGTCAGCTGGATGTCATACTGGCCCTGTGCCACAGTTGGACAAGCTCGGGCTGTGTGTGTGTGTGTGTGTGTGTGTGTGTGTGTGTGTGTGTGTTTGTATTTGAGTGCAAGCAAGGGACTGACTGGGTGAAGCTGTGCCTAAGGTAGGGGTAGGCAACCTTGGCACGTTTATGACTCGTGGACTTCAACTCCCAGAATTCCTGAGCCAGCCTGGCTCAGCATGGAAACCTCTCCCTTTCCCCTCAGCGTGGCTGGCTGAGGAATTCTGGGAGTTGAAGTCCACGCGTCATGAGGAGGCCATAGTTCCCCCATGCTGGCTGGGGAATTCTGGGAGTTGAAGTCCAGCCCTCTTAAAGGGCCCCAGGTTGAGAAACGCTGCATTAAGGATTCCCCTCCGCCTGATCGCGCCTCTTGTTATGCCATCCTCTCCCCTCAGGCCCGGCAGCCAGGGAGTGCACGATGGGCCCTGCTTACAGGGAGGAAGTGATAAGCAGCCTGCCTTTGGTCCCGTTGCCCCCAAAAGCCCTGCAGAAAGCACTCTGCCCATGCGCTGCAGAACTCTTCCCTCCAATAAAAAAAACTTTTTAGCAACCCTGGCCAAAAGCCCCCTTCCCCCCCCCCGACAAGAATGCCAAGTGGGGTGCCAAGCGATGCCACCACCCCCACCTCCAACCAACCCTCCCACCCACCCACCCCAGACATGGGCCCGTGTTTGGGGTGCCCTTCCATGCCTTTGTTTCCTGCTGAGTCCCGATCCGGGACGCTTCTCTCGCCTTGCCCGTTGGGGCCATCGCTTTCCCCACGCCCGTTGGGGACCCGTTCAAGCCTCAAGTGCTATTCTCTAGTTTGACGAACGATCAGGCAAAAATGTTCCTCAGGACCCAGGACCGGTGCAGGGTGCGGATCCTGTCCCGGTCCGATCACAACCACGGAGACGGTGGGGGTGGGTTGGCTGATCTCCGCTCAACGTTTCCTTCCTTCTGTCTTTGAAGCACAACCTTTGCTTCCTCGTTGCAGTCAAGTGGGGGGGTGGGGGGTGGGACACAATTTGGGGGGGGGGGCGGGGGGGGTGCTTTTCGTCTGGATGGGGAGAAAGTACGAACAATTACGAAGAACGAAGAATCCGTGGCGGTGCTCTGTAGGTGGATTGACATGGAGGCAATGTGTGTCCGATATTCGTGCTTTAGAGCGACTCGGAGCATCCCTGGCTACGCGTAGGGGTGGTCCTCGAATTACGACGGCTCGTTGAGCGACCCAAGTTACCACGGCGCTGGAAAAAAAGTGACTTTTTGAGCGTTTTTCTCACCACTGCAACATCAGATGACTTGTATTGATGACGGTCGCGGGGTCCCCGGGGAGGGGGAGGGGGTGTCACACCATGCTCCCCTTTTGCGACCTTCCGACGAGCGGAGTCAGTGGGGGGGGAAGCCGGATTCACTTAGAAACCGGGCGACTCATTTAACAATGGCAGTGATTCGCTTAAGAACCGTGGCAAGAAAGGTCGTAAAAGGGGACAAAGCTCCCTGAACAAATGTTTCACTCCATTGTGGTCGTAAGTCGAGGACTGCATGTACCCGCTTCTGCATCTTTTGCACCAGTGACCCGTGACCGGGTGGGTGCGCGATGCGATGACACTTTGGGGGAAAAGTGTTTCACGACCTGGACTCGCATTTATGACCGTCAGGCCTCTCCTGTAGTCACGTGACTGCCCCTTGAGCCCTTGGCAACGGGCTCCCTTTTACAACCGGTCGCGCAATCCTGGGACGGCGATTTGCAAGCTATCTGCAAAAAAAAACCAAAAACATCCATTGGGGAAAGTGGATTTGCTTAACGACCACGTGATTTGTTGAATGACTGGTGATTCGCTACACGTAGTCCTCAACTTACGACCGTTCATCTAGTGACCATTCAAAATTGCAACGGCACTGAAAAAATGTCCCTTGGGACAGTTTATCACAGTTACGACCTTTGCAGCATCCCCGTGGGCAACTGACTCGTATTTATGACGGTTGCGGTGTCCCTGGAGGTCACGTGACGATCCCCCTTTTTACGACTTTCTGACCAAAAGTCAGTGGGGGAGCCCGATTCACTTAACAACCGGTTTAACTAATGTGACAGCTGCAGTGATTCACTTAATGACAGTGGCAAAAATCACTTCACAAATGTCTCGACAACAGAAATTTTGGGCTCGATGGCAGTCGTAAGTCGAGGACTGCTTGTACCTGTAACAATCGGGGTGTGTGGGGACATAACTCTCAGGTACCAACTCCGCAGACGGGCCAGCATGGGGAGGGGGTCCACAGAGGTCCCCCCCTCTCCCGCTTCTTCAAAACCTCTTCAGTGCGCAACTGATTGTTCCACAGGTGCCAAGGGCATAATCCGAGTGAATGAAACGAAAATGCTAATGATGATTAACAATCCCATTGTGGGTTTCCTTATTGGTAATTGTTGTGTTAGTTGTGACCGTGGTCTTGGAAGAAAAAAAAATAGGCTTGTAGAGGAAAAAAAAATTTAAAAAAGGGAAAAGTTAACGGCACTCGATCCATCGTGTGGTTCTGTGACTAGCTCGGGAAATGGTGGTTGTAATCCTGGAATAAAATGTGTTCTTGGTCTGGAATTCGTGTCTGTCTGTTCTTTGTGAGGATGTGGCACTGCTGGCTGGGGAATTCTG
>NC_138204.1:3067411-3199911 GCF_964194415.1 Vipera berus
AAGAAAGAAAGAAAGAAAGAAAGAAAGAAAGAAAGAAAGAAAGAAAGAAAGAAAAGAGTAAGAGAAGAGAGGGAGATAGAAGACAGAGAAGATGGAGGGAGAGAGAAAAGGAGATAGTGAGAGAAAGAAGAGAGAGAAGACAGTAAGAGGGGAAAGAGAGAGGAAAAAAAGAGATTCATTTTCTGCATCTTGGGGTTTACCCTCTTTTCATGCTTATCCACTTTCCTTCCCCCTATTTCTAGTTGCCCATTTTAAATTTATTTTTAGAATGGGCACCCCTTTCCTTGCCTCTTCAGGAATTAAAACCGGCATCATCAACATGTCAAAGGACTAAGCCAGTCTGTTCCAGCAAACAAATGAACTGAACGGAGGAAAACAGAATTTTAAAAGCAAAAATAAAAAAAAGCAAAGCAAAAGACGCTTAAGAAAGAAATCCCTTGTGGGTTCCTGGCACTTGGCCGCCCTTCTTTCGGTTGGTTCAATGCAACTATTTTTAGGTCTAACCTGCTTCGAGCTATACTTAGAAACATGGAATTTAGCTTTATGAGATTGGCTGGCTGGGCTGCTCTCAGCCTCCTAGATCAATAAGACACACACACACACACACACACACACACACACACACACACAAACACACACACACAGATCCACAAGGGAGTGAATCCTAATGAAGGATTCCTCATTCCGAATGCACCCGGTTGTATTTTCATTTGCTACCAAAATCCTTAAAAGGATTGGTGGGGGGGGGGGGAAATCCCTCAGCCAGTCTGTTTCAGCCCTTTCTGAAAGCATCTTCGAAAATGCCCAAGAGCCAGCAGCATCTCAATGACATCATCAGCATCCTTGAAGAGGAGGCTGTCTCCATGGCAACAGGGTCCGGGCATCGCCCAATGGAATGCTGGCATCAGAGCTATTGTGGAACCAAAAGGGAAGCAGGTAAGGGGGCTACCAGCATCCCACCCTTTTATTTTATTTATTTTATTTATTTTATTAGATTTCTATACCACCCTATTCCCGAAGGACTCAGGGCGGTTTACAGGGCAGCATAAAATACAATTTAGATTTTAGGTTTTTTTTTTCTCCTGCCTTTATTATTTCTTTCTAGATAACTCGAAGGCAGTGAACGTGCCGAATCTTCCTCCTCCTATTTTCCCCCACAACAACAACCCTGTGAGGTGGGTTGGGCTGAGAGATAGTGGCTAACGCAAAGCCACCCAGCAGTTTTCATGGCTAAGGCAGGACTAGAACTCACCGTCTCCTGGTGATTCGCCCAAAATCACCCACTCAGCTTTCTTGCCTAATTGTGTGTGTGTGGGGGGGGACTAGAACACACCAGGTAACCTAGTTAGTTAATTCATGGCCTTTTGAATATGGGTGGACTTCAACACCCAGAATTCCAATGCTGGCTGAGGAATTCTGGGAGTTGAAGTCCACTCTTCTTAAAGCATGCCGGCTGAGGAATTCTGGGAGTTGAAGTCCACCCACCTTAAAGCATGCCGGCTGGAGAATTCTGGGCATTGAAGTCCACCGATCTTCAAGCGCTCAAGGTTGAGAGAAACTGGTTTATGATGTTCTGGGTAAACCTGAAAACGTGTTTATCTCAGAAATGAAACACCCCTATTTTTCTAACTGCAATTCTCACCTCTGGTGGTGAAGATCACCGAGTTCTTTTTGGTTTGGACCAACACTCACCATAAGTGACCATCCCGCTGCCTATCAAACCCAACACTCCCATCCACCCCCACCCCGGTGATATAGCTTCTCATAATACTTTCAATCTCTCCCCCCTTTTCCATGCCCCCCTCAATTTTCCCCCATGCCCCCACTTTATATGCTCTGCCACTTGCTCCCCAACCTTCCTCCTTCAATCTCGTTTGCTTGATCCCACAAGGCCATTTTTTAATCCCAGAATGCATTAAACACTCAAGAGATTGGACTGTCTACGCTGGCAGGGAATTTGAAGATTTCCAGAGGGTTCAAATGGGGGGGGGGTTTGGGGGAGTGAACACCAGGTTGGATAAACTGAATTAAAAGACTTCCCCTTTAATGGATACTTCCCACCCCCACCCCCACCCCTCCATTTTCATCCTGTCTGGCAAAGGCATCAGGGAAGTTAGGAATCAGCATTCAGAAGATGACTGGTCCGTTGCCATAGAAACTGTGTCTGGAATCCCCTGGCAATGGTTGCTTGGTGATGAACCCTGGACCAATCACACGCCTGCAGAGCAGAGTTTCTCAGCCTTAACAACTTGGAAGGCGGGTGGACTTCAACTCCCAACTTCCCTTGCTGGCTGGGGAATTCTGGGAGTTGAAGTCCACCCATGTTCCAAGTTGCCGAGGTTGAGAGGCACAGCTGAAAAGAATTGGCAAGGGTACCAAGGGGTGATCCGCGGCCCATTCTCTGTTGCTGGAACTGTCTCCAAAAAGCTCCATAGCAACAAGCCCCACCTTGCCTTTCTCCCGACAACAGCAGTATCCTGGCAACAGGCAGCCAGCGTCTTCCTTGCACCCCCCCAACTCCCACCCAGCGGGATCTGCCTCCCAGCAACAATGCAAAGCCTGGTGCCCTTCCTCTCCTAGCAACCGAGCGCAGGTCTTCAGCCCTGGCGGTCTGGATTGGCTGACCCTTCCGGATCATCCGGTCAGTTGGTCAATTCGCAGCCAGCCAGAGAGTTCGCCATAATGCCGATCCTTCTCCCTCTGGATCTTTGCCCAGATGGTTTCTCATCTCACTGAGTCTGGGTTGCCAATGTCAAATTCCAACCTTTACCCAGAATAACAGTGTTGGAAAGGGACCTTGGAGGTCTTCTAGTCCAACCCCCTGCTCAAGCAGGGGACCCCATGCCATTTCAGACAAATGACCATCCAGTCTTTTCTTAAAAACCTCCCGTGTTGGAGCATTCACAACTTCTGGAGGCAAGTCGGGATCAGCTCCTGGAGACAAATCGCACCAGGTCTGCAAGCTGGTGCACACCCTGTGCTTCCCCCTAAACCTGGGTTAAAAATGGTTGCATTCACACCACATTCTGGGCCAGAGGAAGTCATTTTCCCAGTTAGCAGGATGCTGATCCAGTCACTTTGTTTAAAGCAGTGTTTCTCAATCGTGGCCACTTTAAGATTAAAATGGGGCCCCAGGGCTCTGATCTAGACCAGGGGGTCTTCAAACTTGGCCCTTTTATGACTTGTGGACTTCAACTCCCAGAATTCCTCAGCCAGGCACACATGCCTAAGGAATTCTGTGAGTTGAAGTCCACAAGTCATGAAGGGGCCATAGTTTCCCTCATGCTGGCTCAGGAATTCTGGGAGTTGAAGTCCAGGAGTCATGAAGGGGCCATAGTTCCCCCCTGCTGGCTCAGGAATTCTGGGAGTTGAAGTCCACAAGTCATGAAGGGGCCAAGTTTGAAGACCTCTGATCTAGACAAAGGAATAGGAAGGAAAATTCAACAGAGTTGCAGACAACACCAAGCTGGGGGGAATTGCTAACACTTTTAGAAGGTAGACTCAAGATTCAGAATGATCTTGACAGACTTGAGCATTGGGCCCTATCCAACAAGATGCAGTTCAAGGGTGAGAAAAGTAAGATTTTATACTTAGGCAGGAAAAAACAAGTGCACAGTTATACAATAGGCAAAACCTGGCTCAAGAGTAGTAACTGTGAGAGGGATCTCGGAGTCCTAGTGGACCATCCCTTAAATATGAGCCAGCCGTGTGCTGCAGCTGCCAAAAAAGCCAACACAGTGCTGGGCTGCATTAACAGAGGGATAGAATCAAGATCACGTGAAGTACTAATACCACTTTACAATGCTTTGGTAAGGCCACACCTGGAATACTGCATCCAGTTTTGGTCACCACGATGTAAAAAAGATGTCGAGACTCTAGAAAGAGTACAGAGAAGAGCAACAAAGATGATCAGGGGACTGGAGGCTAAAATATACAAGGAACAGTTGCAAGAATTGGGTATGTGTAGTTTAATGAAGAGAAGGACGAGGGGGGACATGATAGCAGCCTTCCAGTATCTCAGGGGCTGCCCCAAAGAAGAGGGAGTCAAGCTATTCTCCAAAGCGCCCGAAGGCAGGACAAGAAGCAACGGATGGAAACTAGTCAAGGAGAGAAGCAACCTGGAACTAAAGAGAGGAGAGCAATTATCAGTGGAAGGACTAGCCCCTACTTCTAATAATCAAACCCTTTTGAAAGGGGTGGGGTCATCTTAAGCCCCACCTTCTTGAATACCGTATCCACTGGAGGGGAGATCTCCTTGCAAGGCGGCACTAAAGCATGACACCAAATGAGGGACATTGATCCCACTGACATTAAGAGCCAGGCAGAGAAAAGTGGAGGCTGAGTTCCCGTATCAATCCTTTTCTGGTCTCTCTGGCGTTATAAAAAAAACAATTCACAATTTTGCAATGAAAAAGAAGCAAAGAAAAAAACACACACCACTCCACGGTGACTTGGTAGGTCTGCCAAATGTTGGATTCAACTCCATGGTGGCTTTAAGAAGGCTTTCTTGGGTGCTTCGTGACGCCAAAAGTGTCGGGAAGGATGCCGAGTTTTCAGCGAGTGGGGTGATCAGAGCCAATTTATAGTCTAGTGGTTAAGGCACCAGGCTAGAAAGCTGGGGGCAGTGAGTTCTAGTCCTGCCTTAGCCATGAAAGCCGGCTAGGTGACTTTGGGCCCATCAGTGGAAGACGGCGAGTTCTAGTCTCGCCTTAGGGAGGAAAGCCAACTGGGTGACTGGGCCAATCACTAGGAGACAGTGAGTTCTAGTCTTGCCTTAGGCAAGAAAGCCAACTGGATGATTGGGCTAAAAACTAGGAGACAGTGAGTTCTAGTTTTGCCTTAGGGAGGAAAGACAGCTGGGTGACTTTGGGTCAATCACCAAGAGATGGTGGGTTCTAATCCCGCCTTAGGCATGAAGGCTGGCTGGGTAACTCTCTCAGCTCAGCCCACCTCACAGGGTGGTTGTAGTGAGGGAAACGGGAAGAGGGAAGTGTGTTGGAAACCTTTGCCTCCTTGAGTTGAGTAGGCGACAAATAAGCGAAGAAATAAAAGAAAGGGAGCCAGAAGCAGCAATTGGAGCATCAACACAGAAAAGTTACGTCAGCGACTTCCAGACCGGAGACCTCGACGCTCCGTGTGTAGGAAGGGGTGTGTTATTATTGTAAGAGGATGCCTCTCTTCAAAGCAAGACACAAATGCTGGCATCCGTGTGCAGGCAGGCAGCTCTGCCCCAGCTCTCAGCTTATGGGGTGAAGCTCATGTGCATGAGAGCAGTCAAAAACAGAACGGGGGGGGGGAGGCAGAAGGCAAGCAACTAACTAACCGGATTTGAGCAGGACCCACAAATGCCCAGGAGAAAGAGGTTTCTGCCTTGCTGCCTGCTGAATTCCTCAGCGCCTAGCAGAGGTGGTGGGGGGGCACAGCGGCACCATGACTCAGCGGGGGGGGGGTTGGGGGAAAGCAGCTCCCCACCGAAGCCCAGCAAACAGGCAGGGAAACAGATCCTCAGTGGCTGATGGTGACTCAGCCTCCCCCTGTTGGGTTGCAGCCGATGGACACTTGCCCACCTCTGTGATGCAGATGACCCTTCCTCACCTGGATCACCTGCAGAAGGACATCCTGGCTTTCTCTCTGCCTGGCGCCGATGACCGCTAGCCGGGTCTGCCAACCGCCAGCTGCACCGGCTTTGCCAGCAGAACTGGTGCCAAGGACACGTCTCAGGCTTTTCCCGCCGGTGAGGCACTGAGGTGGGCACCCCAACGCAGGTAAGCAGCACGTAAGGGGTGAGGCAGCTTCAGCCGGAGGGGGCCCCCAGCTGGGACATCCAGGGTGACCGTGGGGAAGAGGGGGTCTTGAAAGGGGTTCAGCCACAGAAAGAGGAGGAAAAGTGCAGGGGTGGTTCAGAGGCAGCGTTTGGACCCCCAGCCGAACCTGGCTGCTGAATGACTCCAGGTGAGGGGGGGGAGGGTCACACCCTGCAGGGCGGAGACAAGCCCACCAAGTTGGGGGTCTTGCAATGCCTGAAACATTTTAAAAACTAACCTGAGCCAGATTAAAAACAAAGGGTGTTAAGAAAATGCAGATGCTGACTTTAGGCAGCATCTGGTTAAAGGAACACTGCGCAGAGTGGTGAAGAAGAGAATTCCCATCTTGGCTGTGGATTGTATCTAGCTAGATGTTGGTCTGTCTCCATATCTACCCACCGTATCCACACACCTACCTATCTTCTATATTTTTTCTGCCTGCCTGCCTGCCTGCTAGCTAGTTCATCTATCTATCTCATCTATCTACTGCTCTGCCCATCTAGCTACCTACCCACCTTTCTGTCAGTCTATCTTTCTGTTTATATATCTGTTCATCCATCCATCCATCCATCCATCCACTCTATCATCTATCCATGTCTCTGTCCATTTGTCTGTCCATGTATCCTATCTATCTATCTATCTATCTATCTATCTATCTATCTATCTATCTATCTATCTATCTATCCATCCATCCATCCATCCATCCATCCATCCATCCATCTATATCTATCTATCTATCTATCTATCTATCTATCTATCTATCCATCCATACATACATACATACATACATACATCATCTATCATCGATCTAGCTATCTATTTACCTTACTTACATATCTCCTACCCATCCATTCATCATCTATCCATCTTGTATCTATCTATCTATCTGTCTGTCTGTCTCTCTCTCTCTCATTTACCTACCTATCTACCCACCTACCTGTCCGTCCATCCATCCATCATCAGCTATCTCAGGTTTATTATGAATGAATGAATGTACTTATTATCAAAGTACAACTTGTATACCATGAGACTGGCTGAGCCTCCCTTCGTGCCCCCACCACCACCACAACTCACAGTGACAACAAACCCACCATCTTGTTACACCATGTGAGCTAATTGCACAACACACCGGCTTTGCAAGTCAATGATACATAGAGTTAGTTCCCACTCATGAGCCACTGGAAAGGTGACTAACCAGGTGGGGACCAAAGAGAAGGGAATGGGTGAAGAGGGCATTTGTGGAGGACTGGAGGAAAACGGATGTCCCACACCTGGTTTGATTCCAAAATGGGCTTGAGATGCAACTCCGAGTTGGGTTTCAGGGAACAGGGTCCAGATCAGGGAAATGGGACCATTGCTGAGCCCATCTGTATGCTGTGTAGACATCACTTGAGGAGCCGAGTCACAGATGATTCACCAGAGAAGTTAGCCTGAATAGTTTTAACCTTCATTAAGCTTCAGGGACTGGGGGCAGCTGGTTGCAGAATTCTGCAAACCTAATTCCTTGGGTGATTAGAGGTAGTCCTGGACTTACAATAATTTATTTAGTGACCATTCAAACTTACAATGACAGAGAAAGGTGAAGGAAGGAAGGAAGGAAGGAAGGAAGGAAGGAAGGAAGGAAGGAAGGAAGGAGGGAGGGAGGGAGGGAGGGAGGGAGGGAGGGAGGGAGGGAGGGAAGGAAGGAAGGAAGGAAGGAAGGATATCTGCCTCAACCAAGAAAAAATTGCACAATTGCCTAGCCCTAGCCCGCCCTTCCTTCCTTCCTTCCTTCCTTCCTTCCTTCCTTCCTTCCTTCCTTCCTTCCTTCCTTCCTTCCTTCCTTCCTTCCTTCCTTCCTTCCTTCCTTCCTTCCTTCCTTCCTTCCTCACTCCCAGGCCTCAGCCTCCTCTTGCAACTGGTCTGGCTTCTCTGCAGCTGAGGCAGGGCAGGGATGGCTGACTTTGCCACCGTCCGGCTTCATCGCTGTATGGAGGCAGTTCCCATGGCAACGGCCAATCAGAAAAAGAGGATGCTGCCAGCTAAGGACCAGCCAGCCAGCCGGCCGGCCAGCCTTCATGGATAGGTGTGGTGGGGAGGGGGCAGGGGAGGGCAGGGGAGGGATACCACCACCAGATTCTGATTCAAAGGGAAGGGAAGGAGCCCCAACTTTGAGGGAAAACCTTTGTGGCATCACCCCCATCATTTTTCATGCTTCTCCTTGCCTCTTTCAGGGGCCCAGCCCGTCTTCGGTACCACAGGCTAATGGTCCTGGGTTCAAGTCTTGACACATGAGCTCACACCGAACGACTGGGGAATCTTTTTTTCCCCTCAAATATTCTTTTCATTAACAGTTTGAATAAAACAAGAAGAGAGGAGAGAGAGACTAAGAGAGAAAAACCAGAAAAATTTTGAGGAAAACAACCCACATTTCTTCCCTAAGAAAATGACTCCCTCTTCGTGGCAAATATAAATAATTTCCTAATCTCTTCACTTCCTCTTAACTAAGAAATATAAAATTGCATTTCTGAACAACAGGGAAATCAAACACAGGCAGTCCTCGACTTACAGCCATTCATTTAGTGACCATTCAAATTTACCACGGCACTGAAAAAGTGACTTAGGACTGTTTTTCACACTTATGACGGTTACAGGATCTCTGCCGTCATGTGATCGAAATTTGGACACTTGCCAACTGTCAGGTGATCACCATTTGTAGCCTTCCCGTCCAGCTTTCCAACAAGCAAAGTCAACAGAGGCCAGATTCACTTAAGGACTGCATGATTCACTTAATGACCGTAGTGATTTGCTTAGTAACAGTGACAAAAAAGATCGCAAAATTCTCTTAACAACTGTCTTGCTTAGCCACAAAAATTTGGGGTTCAGTTGCGGTCATAAGTTGAGGACTCCCTGGGAGTAAAATCTTCAGTCCAATTACCAGCCCTGCAGAGGTCTAAGATTTTTTAACGTTAATTAACATAAAGCTACAATTGGGGCCAGAATTTCCATTGCGAGCCAAAGTGCTCATAATAGCAGAATAACAGAACTGGAAGGGACCTTGCGGGTCTTCTAGTCCAACTTCACAATTAGATTAGATCAGATAACCTTCCTTGTCATTTTTTTTCCTGTGAGCACAACAGCACACATTAAAAATGAAATTTTAACCCTGTCCCTTTACTGGAATAAAGAGTCAGAAGGGACATTAGAGGTCATCTAGTCCAACCCACCTTGCTCAGGCAGGAAACCCTAGACCATTTCAGACAAATGGGCTGTCCAGTCTCTTCTTAAAAACTTCCAGTGTTGGAACATTCACAGCTTCTGGAGGCAGGTAGTTCCACTGGTTAATTGTTCTCACTGTCAAAAAAAATTCTCCTTAGTTCCAGGTTGCTTCTCTCTTTGGTCAGTTTCCATCCGTTGCTTCTTGTCCTGCCCTCTGGTGCTTTGGAGAAGAGCTTGACTCCCTCTTCTTTGGGGCAGCCCCTCAAATACTGGAAGACTGCTATCATGTCACCCCTGGGCCTTCTTTTCTCTGGACTCGCCCTACCCAAGTCCTACAACTGTTCTTTATATATTTTAGTCTCTAGGCCTTTAATCACCCTAGTTAAAAAATGGAAGTGAGAGGTTTCTATCAATCAATCATTCATTCATTCATTCATTCATTCAATCAATCAATCAATCAATCAATCAATCTGAATAGAAGTGGAAGAGAACTTGGAGGTCTTCTAATCCAGCCCCCCGCTCAGACAAATACTCAGACAAATACTGCCCCGGCTTTATGGAATCAGCTGCCGGTTGAGCTCCGGATGGCACCTGACCTTCACTCCTTCCGACACGGTCTGAAGACCTACCTATTTGAGCAAGCCGGCCTGGCCTGATGGGGGATGTGCTGGGGTTTTTATTGGGGATTTTTATATTATTCTACTGTTTTTAGCTCGGGTTCTTATTTAATTCTTTTTTTAATTTTTGTATTCTGTATTTTTTATGTGCCCTGTTCACCGCCCTGAGTCCTTCAGGAGAAGGGCGGTATACAAATATAATAAATGAAATGAAATGAAAATTTCAGACAAATGGCTGTCCAGTCTCTTCTTAAAGACTTCTGGGGTTGGAGCATCCACAACTGGGGGCAATAAGCTGACTTTGTAATAATGCCGCTTGGGGGGCCCCCAAAAGCCCTAATAAGCAGGCATATACATAGAATGAAGGCTACTGCTAAGCTTGTAAGCCGCCCTGAGTCTTTGGAGAAGGGCGGGGTATAAATGGAATTAAAATAAAATAAATAAATAAATAAACTTCTGTAGGCAAGTTGTCCCACTGGTTAATTGTTCTCACTGTCAGGAAGTTTCTTCTTAGTTCTAGGTTGCTTCTCTCCTTGATTAGCTTCCATCCGTTGCTTCTTGTCCTGCCTTCAGGTACTTTGGAGAACAGCCTGGCTCCCTCTTCTTTGGGGCAGCCCCTCAAATCTTGGAATATTGGACTAAATGCTTGTTAAGTAAGTCATGCCTCCTTTCACCATCTGGTTTGTCACAGTTGTTAAGGAATCATGCAGTCATTAAACAAGTCAAGTCGTTCTAAGCAAATCATATGGTCTTTAGGAAAATCCAACATCCCCCATTGCTGAGGTCACAAATGGCAATCACACAACTGTCAGATGCTGCAGTGGTTGACTGCTTAAATTTTGAACATGTGACCCTGGGGATGCTGGGATAGTTTAAATGTGCTCATAATTCATTCTATACAGTGCCCTTCTAACTTCAAACGTGTTAGATGTTTTTGTGCCAGCCATGGCAGTTCCCCAAAAAGGTCATCAGATGGGAGCAAAGAAACATCTTTGCTCCCACTGGTGGGTCAGGGGTCCCCGGCCCCTGCAGCCCCATTGGAGAGAGTTAATTGGTAAGGGAGGGACTGAGGACCCCCATAAAAACCTCTGCTCAGGGGCTGCTTCTCTCTGCTCTCTTTGTTCTCTCTTCTGCTTGCTTGCTTGCTGATCCATGAGATCAATCCAGGCATGGATGCCTCCATGCCAGGGAACTCTTTCTATTTACTTTATCGTTAAATAAAGCTTTAAATAATTGCATCTCTGCGTGCTGCTTTTTTACTTGGAAGCACCTTAACGAGCCATCGGTCTCGTGAGGCCATCTCACAAAACGGTCGCTAAACAAATGGCTATAAGTCGAGGACTGCCAGTATGAAACAGAAAAGCAACGTGAAATTAAGGAGAAGATCAATTAACCAATGGAACAGCTTGCCACCAGAAGTTGTGAGTGCTCCCACACCGGACGTTTTTAAGAAGAGACTGTCTGAAACGGAAATAGGATCTCCTGTCTGAGCAGGGGGCTGGACTAGATGACCTCCGAAGTCCCCTCCAACTCTGTTATTCTACATACACTAGTCTTCGATTCACAACGGTGCGTTTATTGACCTCTGAAAGTCAAAACGGGACTGAAAAAAGTGACTTTTCACCATTTTTCATACTTATAACCATTACAGCATCTCCATAGTCACATGATTTACATTCAAATGCTTGTCAACTGACTCACATTTATGACGGTTGCAGCGTTCTGGGTCACACAATCCCCCCCCCTTTTTTTTGCGAGCCTCTGATGAGCAAAGTCAATGGGGAGGTCAGATTCATTTAGCAACCGTGTTACTAACTTAACAACTGCAATGATTCTCTTCACAACCGTGGTAAGAAAAGTAAAATGGGGGAGGGGGGCGCCGCAGGGAAATCACTTAACAACTATCTCGCTTAGTAGCAGAAATTTTGGACTCAATTGCGGTCGTAAATGGAGGACTACTTATAATGCTATGCAATCCACTCTGACCTGCCTGCTTTCTGCCTGCAGGACGGATGGCCACAGACGGAGAGCACACCTGTGGCTGCCAACGGGGTCCAAGCATAGAACAGGGCAAGTGGTACGGCGTCCGTTCGTACCTGCATCTTTTCTACGAGGATTGCACTGCCACCCAGTCGGAGGACAATTTGGAGAATGCTGCTACGTCCCCCACCAAGGGGGGCCGGACCCCCGTCTTCTGGAAGGTGAGATTTTTCAACCAGGATCCAAGTACCCATTGCTTTGTGGCGTGTTCTCTGAGCACAAACAGAGTGCCCTTCCCACAATGCACTTGCCCAGATTGCAAGTGGGGAGATGATGTTATTTATTAAATTTATAGAACATCAGTATCCCAAACAATCCTGCGCATCTTGCAATACAATAAAAAAAAAAGGATCCATAACGGGCCCTTTGTGGCCTCCCGCCCCACTCCTCCCACTTAGCTCTGTGCACGATTTTCTTGGCCCCTTTAAGACTGGTGGACTTCAACTCCCAGAATTCCTCTGCCAGCCATACTGGCTGGGGAACTCTGGGAGTTGAAGTCCACCAAACTTAAAAGGGGAAATTTGGAGAACCCCCCCCCTTCTCTAGGTCAGGCAGCTAGGTGGGAAAACATCTGACTCAGTGGCAACGAGGTTGGGTTGGAGGCAAACATATGCTGGGAGATTGCATAAGGCTTTTGAAAAATTGTGGGGGGTGTGTGTCCAAAAGCTGATTTGCAGCCCCTTACCCCTTTCTGGTCAGGACCCAAACCACTTTGGTTAGTCTCTGGGATGACTCTGTTGCCACCTACAGGCAAGGATTGGATCTTCAGGTCACTTTAAGGACTACTTCAAGATGTGTGGACTTCAACTCCCAGAATTCTCCAGCCAGCAATGCTTTTCTGTAAGATTGATATCATTTTAGTATATGAAAGAAAGCTTCTGAAAACAAGATTGTGCACAGAAAAGCAGGGCCTTCACACACAGCCCTCGCCCCCCCCCCAAGTGCTGCATTCACACAACTCGGTCAATCAGGTCACTGAAAGAGCTAACAGCTGCTTTTTGTGCAACACACTAAGCTTGGGTAGCACTAATCATGATTTGTTTGGTTTGGGGCTTAGGTTAAGTTGGTTAAAGGCCCAGTTTGTCAAGTTAGCTTATTACTACAGGTAGTCCTCGACTTACAGCCGTTGGTTTAGTGACCATTCAAAGCTGCAACAACAGTGAAAAAAGTGACTTTTGACTGTGTTCCACGCTTACAGCAGCAACCCGTGGTCATATGATCAAAATTCAGATGCTTGGCAACTGGCTCGGATTTATGACGTTTGCAGCATCCCGTGGTCATGTGATCCCCTTTTGCGACCTTCCGACCAGCAAAAATGAATGGGGGAAAGCCAGATTTGTTTAATGAATGCATGGCTCACTTAAGAACTGCAGCGATTTGCTTAACAACTGTGGTGAGAGAGGGCACAACATGGGTGCAGAACTCGCTTAACAATAGTCTTGCATAGCAACAGAAATGTTGTGCTCCGTTACGGTCGTAAGTCGAGGATGACCTGTAAAACCTCCTAATGGCCGGGCTCTGGAAGAAGATGAGATGAGATGAGATGAGATGAGATGAGATGAGATGGTAAGTTAAGTTAAGTTAAGTTAAGTTAAGTTAAGTTAAGGTAAGGTAAGGTAAGGTAAGGTAAGATAAGATAAGATAAGATAAGATAAGATAAGATAAGATAAGATAAGATAAGATAAGATAAGATAAGATGATAAGATAAGACAACCTTTATTGTCATTTTTTTTACTGTGGGCACAGCGGCACACATCAAAAATGAAATTTAGTTGCCCACTCTCAAAGTGAAACACACACCTAAACATACTATATACAACATATGTATAGACCCAAACCCTACATATTCATAACAAATAAATATTAAAATACTGTCCATCTTGAATATATAACGGAAGGAGGAAGCCTGAGAGATCACAAGGTTAATGCTGTATGGAACGAAACTATGGCTGAATCTGGATGTTCTGCTACGGATACCACGAAGCCCCCTCCTCCCAGAAGGGAACAAGGATAACAGGTCGTGGAGAGGGTGTGTCGTGTCCCAGACAATCTTACGTGTGTAGTGCACGTACGGATGCTGTCTCTCATTCTACCTTCTCCTTTCAAGGTGACGCTTTCAGCCAGCGCTCTGCTGTTGCTCACCAGCGTGGCAGCTCTAACCACGGGGTCCCTCCTGCCCTCCAGGTTGGAGGACATCGGTGAAGCTGAGTTTGTGGTGCTGGACCAGCGAGCCGTAGAGTACAACGGTGCCCTGAGCATCTGCCAAGCTGTCGGAGTGGTACTATGCACCGTTGGTGGGGTGTTGCTGCTGGCCTCGTTTATATTGTCCAGACTTGGCAGAAGGAACCGGACTGGCTATCCGGATGAAAATGGCAAGGAAGAAGCCCCCCATCCGTGGGGTACCATCGTCTCAGCGACCCCCGCCCCTTTCCAAGTCTCCTGGATACAGGGCGTCCAGCCAAAGGGAGAGATGTGAATTCAAATTCACCAAAAGCTGTTCAGGCGTCAACCTTCAAGATAGGTGGACTTCAGTTCCCAGAATTCCCCAGCCAGCGCATGCTGGCTGGGGAATTCTGGGAGTTGAAGTCCTTCTATCCACAGCTGTGCGCAGGTGGAAAGCTGTGTTCCACGTCCAGAGACAGCGCTGTTTTTCCTTGTAACAGCCTCACTGGAGGATCCACGTTAGGAGAAAAGGTGCGCACCCCCCCCCTTGGGCAGAGCTGAAAGGTAGACTGTTCTGCAACCTGGAGGTTCTGTCACCTGCCTTAGGTAAACACAACCTTCCATACCAGGGAGGAACATAGGAGAGAAACTCAGCAGGGAAAAGAGAAACCAACTTGGGGAAAGTGATCTGGTGTTTTCATTCTGCAAACACCAAATCCCGAAGCGAAAAGGTATTTAGTGGTCCCGTGTAAACTTCCCACCTGTAACATGGAGGAACTTTCGACCGCCATTCCAAAGTCGGAAACAAACCTGGAGCAGAAACCGTGTTGCAAAAACTCAAAGGTTATTATTTCGATTTGGGGCTGTTGCTTTTTTCAGTTCGGGCCTGCTAACAGCTGAGTTGATGATCCGCTGAGGACAGGTAATCCTTGACTTACAACTATTCGTTCGATTTTACAACGGCATTGAAAAAAGTGATTTCAACCGTCCACACGCTTACGGCCCTATGGTCATGCGAACAAAATCCCGGCGCTCGGCAACTCGCATGTATTCGGGATGGTTGCAGCAGTCCAGGGTCACGTGATCTCCATTTGCAACCTTTCCCATCCAGCTTCCAACAAGGAAAGCCAATAACGGAAGCCGGATTCGCTTAATGACCGTGTGATTCATTTAACGACTGCAGTGATTTGCTTAACAGCCGTGGCAAAAAAGGTATATTGGGTATGATTCACTTAACAACCACCTTGTTTAGCGACTGAAATTGTGGCTGTAAGTCGAGGACTATCTGTAACAGCAGGGTCGCGGCAGGGTCTACCTCCCTATTTCTGCTTTGGTATCTTCCCTCCATTCCTCAATTACACCTTGTTTTAACTTGGGAGATGCCCAAAGTGGGGGGAGCCAAGCAGACAGATCCTTCCCTTTACTACAGGGGTCTTCAAACTTGGCCCTTTTATGACTTGTGGACTTCAACTCCCAGAATTCCTCAGCCAGCAAAGCTGGCTGAGGAATTCTGGGAGTTGAAGTCCACAAGTCATAAAAGGGCCAAGTTTGAAGACCCCTGCTTTACTACTTCAGTGCCTCGATTGATGAGTATCTCCTTGCCGATTGGTGGTGAGCAGAAGGAGGCGGGCAACAAAAACCAGTGGAGAAACCAATCGCTTGGTCTGGAATGAGCAGCCGAATGCACCAATCAGGAGAGGCCATTTGACAGCCGCTTAGTAAAGACAGGAATGGAAGTGGGAGGAGCATCAGTTGTGGAGGCCGTACCATTTTCTGACTCAAGAAGGGGGGGAAACTCCATAGCGGGAAAGACCATCAGAGACACAGGGGAGGGCAGCTGCGCAGAACCTTTCTGCTTTCATGTGGTCCTCTGCTTGAGGGAAGAGACCAGCTCAGAATAATAAAGACTGAAATAAGTGCATTTGCATGGATTAATTGTGGATTGGGGGGGGAGGGAAAGAGAGACACACTTTTTAAAAATATAATCTTGCGTTTCTCAGAGAATGCCAGGCAGTCAGGAGTCTGTCTGGGTGTCTCTTCCTGTTATTCCCACAACAACCCTTTGAGGTAGGCTGATCGGAATGACCAAAAGTAAACCTGACTGATTCTGTGTCCTCTGTCAGCTTTCCACACAGACAGTAAGAAGTCAATATTTTTCCCAAGGTGGTAGAAAGGCAGTTGTTGTTAGCTGCGAAGTCATGTCCGACCCATCGCAACCCTATGGACAACGTTCCTCCAGGCCTTCCTGTCCTCTACCATCTTCTGGAGTCCATTTAGGCTCACGCCTACTGCTTCAGTGACTCCATCCAGCCACCTCATTCTCTGTCGTCCCCTTCTTCTATTGCCCTCAACTTTTCCCAGCATTAGGCTCTTCTCCAGTGAGTCCTTCCTTCTCATTAGGTGGCCAAAGGATTTGAGTTTTAGCTTCAGGATCTGGCCTTCAAAAGAGCAGTCAGGGTTGATCTCCTCTAGGACTGACCGGTTTGATCGCCTTGCAGTCCAAGGAACTCGCAGGAGTCTTCTCCAGCACCATAGTTCAAAGGCCTCCATTCTTTGGCGCTCAGCCTTTCTTATGGTCCAGCTTTCACTGCCGTACATTGCAACTGGGAAGACCATAGCCTTGACTATACGCACTTTTGTTGGCAGGGTGATATCTCTGCTTTTTAGTGTGCTGTCTAGATTTGCCATGGCTTTCCTCCCCAGGAGCAAGCGTCTTTTAATTTCTTGGCTGCAGTCCCCGTCTGCGGTGATCTTGGAGCCCAGGAAAAGAAAGGCAGACCACTTGCTAAAAGAGACCCACTTCCAGAGTCCCGGCAACCTGATGGCCACTCAAACGTTTCCCAGCCTTCCTTATACTGTCCAGCTCATAAAAAAGCATAGGAGCTTAAGATAGTCCCTTCATTTAAAATCATTCAATGACCAAAGTTAAACAGCACAGGGGGAAGTGACTTATGATCATTTTTCACACAACCGTTGCAGCATCACATGCTCAAAATTCGGACCCTCGGGAACTGACTCATATTTATGACGGTCGCAGTGTCCTGGGTGTGTGTGTATCACGTGATCCCCCTTCTGCGACCTTCTGACAAGCAAAGTCATTGGGGAATCCGGATTCATTTAACAGCCGTGTTGCTAATTTAACTGCAGTGATTCACTTCGCAATTTTGTGGCCAGAAAGGGCGTAAAATGGGGAAGACATTCACTCAACTGCCTTGTTTAGCGACAGAAATGGTGGGCTCAGTTGTGGTCGTAAGTCGAAGACTGCCTTTTATTGCATTTGGCAAACCAGAGATCACAGGACTGGGATCCAGCCCAGGAAATTCATTTGAAATCCCAACTGCAGCAGGATTGCTGCCCGGCCCTAGCTATCATCCGTTTCCCATTTCGGCTGACCGACATTTCCTGAAAAGTTGCCCAAGATTTCTGCTTTTCCCACAGTCCGAGGTCAGCAAAGTAGCTTGAGGCCACATCCGTTGGCTAACTCTGGATGGAAAAGCTTCTCTTAAAGGCTTCTTGGTCCCCAAGAAACAAACGGAATCTGCTTTTCGATCGTGGCTGGAATTGACAGCAAGGGTACAGGGGTGTGTGTGTGTGTGGGTGTGGGTGTGTGTCACAAAGCCCCAGGCAGTGACTAAATCCCAGCACTTGTACACCCAATGCACGTCTAGTGCATCCAGTTTTGGTCGCCACAATTTTAAAAACTATGTTGAGACTCTGGAAAGAGTGCAGAGAAGAGCAACAAGGATGATCAAAAATATACGAAGAACAGTTGCAGGATTCGGGTATGGGCGGTGTAGAGAAAAGAAGGACCGGGGGTGACATGATAGCAGTATTCCAGTATTTGAGGGGCTGCCACAAAGAAGAGGGGGTTCAAGCTCTTCTCCAAAGCACCCGAAGGCAGGACAAGAAGCAACGTTTGGAAACTAATCAAGGAGAGAAGCAACCTGGAACTAAGGAGAAGCTTCCTGACAGTTAGAACGATTAACCAGTGGAACTGCTTGCCTCCAGAAGTTGTGGGTGCTGCAGCACTGGAGGCTTTTAAGAAGAGACTGGACAGACAATTGTCTGAAATGGTATATATAGAGTGTCCTGTTTGAGCAGGGGGCTGGAATAGAAGACCTCTAAGGTCCCTTCCGACTCTGATACTCTTTTATTCCACCAAAGAGGCAGAGTTAATTGTGAGGTTGTAATTGCCACATTGAGTTTTTGACTCCCCTTAGAACAGGGGTCCCCAACCCCCGGGCTGTGGCCCATTCGGAACCGGTCCGCACAAGCAGCAGGCGAGCCCTATGCAACTAGTGTGTGCAGCTCCATTTGCACAGGCTCACAGAACTGAAGGCTGTTCTCCCCCCCACCCATACTGCCTTCCTTCCCCCCCCCCGAATTGAACTGTCCTCCACCCATCCTGGAACCAGCGAACAGCTAGATTGATACGACATTTGTTATCCTGGTGCCAATTCTTCTCCATCCACAATTATTTCCGTGGCTTGTCCCTGCTGGACCCCCAATTTCCTCCTAAGGAAATGGGGGACAATGCTTAGCAATTCCACCCCTCCAGGGTGAGAATCCCTCAGAGGAAATACCACTTCGGCACCAATCCAGCTAAGAGTGAATTAAGAATGGCAACAAAAAAGGCCAGCATCACAAGGGACACAGTGGCACAAAAAGAGATCACGAGGGGACTTTTGTGGCCAGGTTGTGGGGGGGTGGCGAGCGAAGCAAAGAAGGAGTTGGAAAACCATCTGTCATGCGCTAGAAAAGTTTGGGCTATGAATTCTTTGGGGGAAACGTGTGTCTTGGCTGCCACCTCACTGTCTTTCCTGCTTCCTGTGATGTTGTGATAGCTTTGCAAATTTTGTAGCGCTTGATTGATTTTCCGTGTCAAATCTTACCCTTCAGGTTATACAACTTATTATGTTAAGAAATGTCCAGTCCCCAGAATGCTAGGGACCCTTGAGGAAGATCATTCTTTTGTGTGTGTGTGTGTGTGTGTGTGTGTGTGTGTGTGTGTGTGAGAGAGAGAGAGAGAGAGAGAGAGAGAGAGAGAGAGATTAGACCAAACTGTAGTTTAGACATAATTTAGGTTCACCTTGGATTGGATCCTGCAAAACTTCAAACAATGTATCTTGAGTTTTGGCCACTTGAATATGTACGGACTTCAACTCCCAGAATGCTCCAGCCAGCTTTGGTGGAGGCTGGAGGGTGTAGTCTTCGCTTTCTCCCTTAGGCACACAGGGCTGGACTACATGATCTTTAAAGTGCCTTTCCAACCCTGCTGTTTTTAGGAATTTATGATATTTCTTGCTTGGGTCTTACAAGATCAGTCCTAACTGAAGATTGGCCTCCATTTAATGACCTTCAGGACAGAATCACCTGAAAAGGTATATATTTTATGTATGTGTATTCATGTGCAAATACATTCTATTATTTAAAAATGTTATCTCTCTCTCTCTCTCTCTCTCTCTCTCTCTCTCTCTCTCTCTCTCTCTCTCTCTCTGTAAATCTATCTCTAATATTATCTCTGTGTCTGTCTTGAGAAACTCTGATTTATCTAATTTATATAATTCTCTCTCTCTCTCTCTCTCTCTCTCTCTCTCTCTCTCTCTCTCTCTCTCTCTCTCTCTCTCTCTCGTTGCTAGTTGCAGAGTCGTGTCCTTGACCCTATGGACAACGTTCCTCCACACACACAAAAATTTATGGCAGCCCAACTCACGATCTATACGACCGAATGTAACCAGCAGCCTGATTCTAACACAGTTGAACACTGCAACACTTTTCGTGGTTGCGTCACGCTCCGAGGCTTTCACTTTCGCTTATTCCCCCCCTTCCCCTTCATCCGATTTTAACCAGTTGTTTGCCTCCCGGATCTCTCCTTTGCAAACCTAGCCCTGGCCTCTGAGCATGTGCAGAGGTTTTTTTTCCCCTTCGCCCAGCAGCCGTCCTTTCCGAGCCAAGCTGGCCCCCTCCGCCGCCTTTGCGATTAACGGTTTTGCGATTTTGCAGCCTTTTCCCAAGCTGGCGCTCTCCAAGTGGAGAGCCACATCTCCCATTATCCCCCGGCGGCCGGCTTGCCTGGGATGGGACTTGGAGTCCGACCCCCTGGCGATCTGGGGCTGCCGCAAGCAGATGCAGGGCTTCGGGAAAGGGGGGAGCGCAAAGCACCCCCCCAAAAAAAATGCTTTCTGAAGAAGTGGGTAGGGGGGCGTCGCCCAGCCCCACCCCCGAAGCCCCAAACCCGCTTTCAGCAGCCCCCCAACTCGCCAGGGGCGTCGGACTCCAAGTCCCATCGCAGCCTCCTCCAGTCGCCTGGGGGCGTCGGACTGCAAATCCCATTGCAAAGAGACCCCCAACTCGCCAGGGGCGTCGGACTCCAAGTCCCATCGCAGCCTCCTCCAGTCGCCTGGGGGCGTCGGACTGCAAATCCCATTGCAAAGAGGCGCCCAACTCGCCAAGGGCGTCGGACTCCAAGTCCCATCGCAGCCTCCTCCAGTCGCCTGGGGGCGTCGGACTGCAAATCCCATTGCAAAGAGGCCCCCAACTCGCCAAGGGCGTCGGACTCCAAGTCCCATCGCAGCCTCCTCCAGTCGCCTGGGGGCGTCGGACTGCAAATCCCATTGCAAAGAGACCCCCAACTCGCCAAGGGCGTCGGACTCCAAGTCCCATCGCAGCCTCCTCCAGTCGCCTGGGGGCGTCGGACTGCAAATCCCATTGCAAAGAGACCCCCAACTCGCCAAGGGCGTCGGACTCCAAGTCCCATCGCAGCCTCATCCAGTCGCCTGGGGGCGTCGGACTGCAAATCCCATTGCAAAGAGACCCCCAACTCGCCAAGGGCGTCGGACTCCAAGTCCCATCGCAGCCTCCTCCAGTCGCCTGGGGGCGTCGGACTGCAAATCCCATTGCAAAGAGACCCCCAACTCGTCAGGGGCGTCGGACTCCAAGTCCCATCGCAGCCTCCTCCAGTCGCCAGGGGCGTCGGACTCCAAGTCCCATTGCAAAGAGGCCCCAGGCACCGACTCCCAACCCACGCCAGGCCTGCCGCCTGGGGATGATGGGAGGTGGGGCTCCCCTTTTCTGCCAAGCGGGCCCTGGCGCAATCGGGCTGCAATCGGGCGGGGCGGAGCCGGCGGCGGCGGTTCCTGCTGCAATCCGCCCTGCCGGCCGCATCAGCCGGCCGAGCGGGCGAGGAGGAGCCGGAGGGCGGAGGAGGAGGAGGGCGGGCGCTGCAAGCCGCCCACCCCGCCGCGGCCGGGGTTACATCATTCCCCGCGGCTCCGGCGGCGGAGCTCAGACAAAGCCGCTGGCGGCGGGCTCGGTCGCAGCTGCGAGGATGGCGCCGCGCCGCCGTTAAACGGCGCTGCCGCATCGGGGCCGGTTCCACCACCACCCCTCCCTCCCCGCTTTCCCCCAGCCAGGGGGGGGGTCTTCCCCGGAGTCGCTCCTGCGGGCGAAGGAAGGCAGAGAAGCCCCCATCACACACACACACACACACACACACACACCGCACGGCTCCGGACGAACGAAGGTACGGGCAGGTGAGGGAAAAGTAGGTGTGGGAGGGGGGGGTCCTGGACGGGTTGGGGAGGGGGCTGATGTCGAGTGGGGCGGGGTGGTGGTGGTCGCGATGACAATGCGTTGCACACCTGCAAGCAGCGGCGGAGTGTGCGTGTGCGTGTGCGTGTGTGTGTGTCTGTGTGTATGGGGGGGGGGGTTTCTCCCAATTCTTCCTCTGCCCGACTTCGCACGATCTTTTATCCCCGGACAGCAGCCCCCCCACCACCCCACCGCTCTGCCCCTTAGAGCAGGGGTCTTCCAACTTGGCCCTTTTATGACTTGTGGACTTCAACTCCCAGAATTCCTCAGCCAGGCACGCTAGCTGAGGAATTCTGGGAGTTGAAGTCCACAAGTCATAAAAGGGCCAAGTTTGAAGACCCCTGCCTTAGAGCCAAAGCGGCCGCCCTCTGTCCACGCTCAGAGGTACCCTGTACATTGAGCCGCCTTTTCCCACCCCCTCGAAGCATTGCAAAGGCTCTGTCTAGGGGCAGGGGTCTTCAAACTTGGCCCTTTGGTGACTGGTGGACTTCAACTCCCAGAATTCCTCAGCTAGTGTGCCTGGCTGAGGAATTTTGGGAGTTGAAGTCCACCAGTCATAAAAGGGCCAAGTTTGAAGACCCCTGATGTAGGGCAACTTGGTGGAAGTAGAATGTCTAAGCAGAGGTATGTTGAAGCAGGGGTCTTCAACCTTGGCCACCTCATGACTTGTGGACTTCAACTCCCAGAATTCCTCAGCTAGTGTGCCTGGCTGAGGAATTCTGGGAGTTGAAGTCCACCAGTCACCAAAGGGCCAAGTTTGAAGACCCCTGGTCTAGGGCCCTCTTCTCGGCGCCACAGAATTGCAGGTTATTTTGGGTGGGGGGGTGGGGGGGGGCTGGAAATCCGAACGGGAGTGTGTGTGTGTGTGTGTGTCACGGGGGGGGGGGAGAAACAGAGGAGAAGGGGAGGGGGCTTGGTTTCAGAGAGAGAGGGCAAAATCCACCCTTGCGTTCTCCCTCCCTCCCTCCCTCCCCTCGGAGAGTCCCCCCCCCCCGTGTAGATGCGCCACAGGTGCCATACTCCAATCGAGATAGGGAGGGGGAGGAACTACAGGCCCCATAACCCCCAGCCAGCCTGGTTTCGGGGGTCTGGGAGGTTGGCCGGATAGGGGGAAAAGGGGCGAAGCCAAATTCGGAGCTGCTGATTAACGCCGCATCACCCATGAGTGGCCCATGAATGGCGAGGCTGACTCGGTGGGGTTGCCTCACCCGGGACGGGCGAGTCATCCTGGTATGCACTTGGCACATGGGAAGGGGGGAGCGGGGGGGGGGGGCAAAGGCCAGGCCAAGCTGGGATTTGGCATTTGGGGGGGCCCCTCTAGACAGGGACTGAACCTGTTCTGCAACCTTGATATGAGCCCCATAAAACAATTAGCTGATAAAGCCATTCCAGCTCGTTCTCAGCTTACCAGCATGACTGACCTGCAAAGTTTCCGTTGCTAAGCGAGACAGTGGAGTGAGTTTTGGCCCACTCTGCCACCGGGCGGTTAAGTCAAATCACCGCCGATGTCGACTTAGTGACACGGTTGTTAAGTGAATCCGGCTTCCCTCGTAGAAGGTCGCAAAAGGGGATCCCGGGACGCCGTGACCGTCATAAACACGAGACAGTTGCCAAGCGCCTGAATTTCGATCAAAGCTCAGTCGCTTGGCCCCTGTCTCGTATTTATGGCGGGGATGCTGATCCTGCAGTGGTCGTAAGTGTGGGAAATGGCCAGAAGTCTTCCCTGCCACCCCCAGGGCCGTTGTAGTGTATTTTCTAAAAGTCACTGAACGAACTGTTGTAAGTCGAGGACTACCTGTATTTAGGCTAGCCGCTGCTGATGCGCAGGGGGTTTCTGCAGAAAAATAAGCAGGGGGGCAGTGTTGCGTGTGTTGCGTGGGTTTTTTTTGTTGGTGATCGCCTGGGGGTGAGAAGGAACATGCCACGGGTGAGCAAAGATAAGGTGCTTTTGCCAGCCTCTTGCAACATGTCCTGAGTGACTCACTCACCTGCGTGCCAGGAGGGAAAATGACACCTGAGTTGGCCTCAGTGGCATCTTGGCAGAGCTGTGGCTTTGGATGGGAAACCCGGAAGGGCTCCTTCGCGCTCTCTGAGTTGGCTGTTTTCTTGCAGGTGTTTCAGTACCCAAATTAAGAAACAAACTAGGTAGGACGAGCAGCGATGATGTTACCTAGTTTGGGTAATGAAGGCAGGTCAAAGAGCAAGGAATGGAAACTAGCCAAGGAGAGAAGCAACCTGGAACTAAGGAGAAATTTCCTGATAGTTAGGATAATTACAAAGGGACGCGGTGGCTCAGTGGGTTAGGACGCTGAGCTTGTCGATCAGAAGGTCGGCAGTTTGGCGGGTCGAATCCCGAGTGCCGCGTAGCAGAGTGAGCACCTGTTATTCGTCCCAGCTTCTGCCAACCTAGCAGTTCGAAAGCACGTAAAAATGCAAGTAGAAAAATAGGGACCTCTCCGGTGGGAAGGTAACAGCGTTCCGTGAGCCTTTGGCGTCTAGTCATGCCGGCCACGTGACCACGGAGACGTCCTCGGACAAGCGCTGGCTCTTCGGCTTTGAAACGGAGATTAGCACCGGCCCCTAGAGTCGGAAACGACTAGCACGCACGTGCAGGGGAACCTTTACCTTTACCTAGGATAATCAGTGGAACAACCTGCCTCCAGAAGCTGTGAATGCTCCAACCTGGGAGGTTTTGAAGGAGAGATTGTCTGAAATGGTTGAGGGTTTTGCTGCTCGAGCAGGGGGTTGGACTAGATGACCTCCAAGGTCCCTTCCAGCTCTGTTATTCTGTGACGCTGTTCGCACGTGTACTTCACCCTCCACCAATGGGGGGGCAGAAGGTATTGTAGCGAAATGGGGAAAGCGGCATCTTTAAGCGTGGTCTGCAGAGCCTTTTGCCTTGTTAAGTTTCAAAGAGTGCAACTATTGTTCAGGAAATCCAGACTGGGATCCGAGGCAGGAGAGCTGCCCAAGTCTCTGGAGTCAATGCAAGGAAGAACTTGCTCTGTCTGTACATCAGCCGCTATGGCTGCAATGCTGACAGCCCCGTTGCAGAAACTTCCCAGCTATTGCATGACTCTGCACACAGCCGCCCTCCTCCTCCTCCTCCTCCTCTCTGCAAACCCCATTCCTTTCCGCTCCAAAGATGTTTCCTAGTTGGGTCATGAAACGTCTGTAAGAAAACAGCCAAGCTCAGAGAACACCAAGGACCCCAAAGTTCTCTTCCACCTCCATTCCTCCTCCTCATCTCCGCCTCTTCCTCTTTCTCTTCCTCCTCTTCCTTATCATCATCATCATCATCTCTGCATCCCCACTCCCTTCTAGCACTGATGATGTTCCCTAGTTGGGTCATGAAATGTCTGTAAGAAAACACCAAGGACCCAGAGTCCATTTCCTCCTCCTCCTCCTCCTCCTCCTCCTCCTCCTCCTCCTCCTCCTCCTCCTCCTCTTCCTTCTCCTCCTTCTCCTCCTCCTCCTCCTCCTCCCCCCTTCTAGCACTGATGATGTTCCCTAGTTGGGTCATGAAATGTCTGTAAGAAAACACCAAGGACCCAGAGTCCATTTCCTCCTCCTCCTCCTCCTCCTCCTCCTCCTCCTCCTCCTCTTCCTTCTCCTCCTCCTCCTCCTCCTCCTCCTCCTCCCTTCTAGCACTTATGATGTTCCCTAGTTGGGTCATGAAATGTCTGTAAGAAAACACCAAGGACCCAGAGTCCATTTCCTCCTCCTCCTCCTCCTCCTCCTCCTCCTCCTCCTCCTCCTCCTCTTCCTTCTCCTCCTTCTCCTTCTCCTCCTCCTCCTCCTCCTCCTCCTCCTCCCTTCTAGCACTGATGATGTTCCCTAGTTGGGTCATGAAATGTCTGTAAGAAAACACCAAGGACCCAGAGTCCATTTCCTCCTCCTCCTCCTCCTCCTCCTCCTCCTCCTCCTCCTCCTCCTCCTCCTCTTCCTTCTCCTCCTTCTCCTCCTCCTCCTCCTCCTCCTCCTCCTCCTCCTCCTCCTCCTCCCTTCTAGCACTGATGATGTTCCCTAGTTGGGTCATGCAATGCCTGCAAGAAAACAATGAAGCTCAGAGAGCACCAAGGAAGCAGAGTCCATTTCCTCCTCCTCCTCTCTGCAAAACCCAGTGCCTCCTGCACTGATGTTGTAACCTAGTTGAGCTTAGGACTGCCCCTGACCTTCGCTCATTCCGCCGGGACCTGAAGACTTGGCTCTTTGAGCTTTCTGGCCTGGACTGAGAGTATTAATTGGGGTTTTAATTGGATTCTAATTGGGATTTTTATTTATCCAAGGTTAATGTAATCATTTTAATTGTTTTTAATTTTTGTAATTGTTGTATTGTTTTTTTAAAAAAACCTTGTGAACCGCCCTGAGTCCTACGGGAGAAGGGCGGTATATAAGTTTAATTAATAATAATAATAATAATAGTTGGATCATGAAACATCTACAGGAAAACAAGCAAGCTCCAATTACAATCTAAGGACCAGAAAACAGAACTAGGAGAGGGAACTGGATCCTTGCCAGCCACGATGCCTTCAGCTCAAATGCCTTGAACTGATCTGAACGCTTTCCTCTCCCCTGTGCTTTTTCCAGATGAGCCTGTTGGTGCCAAAGCCTCGCGCAGAGGCCCACGTGCCTAAACGGAGACTGTGCTGTGAGAAAGGGTCAAAAGAGGGCAGCCCGGCGTCCAAGCACCCGCGTCTGGACAGGCTGCCTGGGCCATCACCCTGCCTCCAGCCCCTGCCTCAGTGCCCTCCTGCCGCAGGCAAGGATTTGACCATCACTCAGATTGGCCCCTACATCCTTCTGGAGCCCACAGAAGGTGGACGCACTTACAGGGCTGTGGACAGACACACCGAGGCAGAGCTGACTTGCAAGGTACGAGATGATTAGTCTAGACCGGGGTCTTCAAACGTGGCCCTTTTATGACTCGTGGACTTCAACTCCCAGGATTCCTCAGCCAGGCTGGTCTAGGCCAGGGGTAGGCAACCTTGGCTCTTTTATGACTCGTGGACTTCAACTCCCAGAATTCCTCAGCCAGCCATGCTGAGGGGAAAGGGAGAGGTTTCCAAGCTGAGCCTTGCTGGCTCAGGAATTCTGGGAGTTGAAGTCCACGAGTCATAAAAGAGCCAAGGTTGCCTACCCCTGGTCTAGACTCTCAAACTTGGCCGTTTTACGATGTGTGGACTTCAATTCCCAGAATCCCCCCAGCAAACATAAACAGACCCAGGAAGAGAATGAATGTGTAAGGTTTAGTTGCTTGCAGATTAAATAGCTTTTCTCAACCTCAGCCATGTGAAAATGGGGGGATTTCAACTCCCAGAATTCCCCCAGCCAACAACCTTGGACCAATCATAAGTTGCTTTTTCCAGCGCTAGTGTAACTTTGAAAGGCTCGCTAAACACACGGTCGTAAGTGTAAGGACTGATCCTACATCACTTTTTTTTTGGTGCTGTCATAACTTTCAATGGCCACTAAACCAATGGTTACAAGTGTGAGGAGGGCTGATCCCAAGTCACCTTTTTTCAGCGCCGTCATAACTTTGAACAGTCGTTAAGCGAATAGTCATAAGCTGAGGAGTACGATAAGGAAAGGCGTAGCGTACAGGAGGCGCTGTCAGAAACAATGACCTATCGATAATTCACAAGGCAGCTGTCAAATGTGACAAATGGGGAACAACATCCTTGCACGGATGAGCCGATGGTCACATAGAGAAAACTACGTCTGTCTGTCTGTCTATCTATCTATCTATCTCTACCCCCTCTCTATCATCTATCATCTCTCTCTACTCCCTATCTATCATTATCTATCTATCTATCTATCTATCTATCTATCTATCTATCTATCTATCTCTGTACCCCCTCTCTATCATCTCTTATCTACTCCCTCTCTATCATCTATCATTATCTGTCTATCTTTCTATATCTATCTATCTATCTATCTATCTATCTATCTATCTATCTATCTATCTATCCATCCATCCATCCCTCTATCATTTCTCTCTCTATGTACCCCCTCTCTTTATCATCTATCATCTCTCTCTACTCCCTATCTATCATTATCTATCTATCTATCTATCTATCTATCTATCTATCTATCTATCTATCTATCTATCTATCTATCTATCATCTATCTATCTATCTATCTATCTATCTATCATTATCTATCTATCTATCTATCTATCTATCTATCAATCATCTATCTATCTATCTATCTATCTATCTATCTATCTATCTATCTATCTATCTATCTATCTATCTATCTATCTATCTCTGTACCCCCTCTCTATCATCTCTTATCTACTCCCTCTCTATCATCTATCATTATCTGTCTATCTTTCTATATCTATCTATCTATCTATCTATCTATCTATCTATCTATCTATCTATCTATCTATCTATCTATCTATCCATCCATCCATCCATCCATCCCTCTATCATTTCTCTCTCTATGTACCCCCTCTCTTTATCATCTATCATCTCTCTCTACTCCCTATCTATCATTATCTATCTATCTATCTATCTATCTATCTATCTATCTATCTATCTATCAATCATCTATCTATCTATCTATCTATCTATCTATCTATCTATCTATCTATCTATCTATCTATCTATCTATCTCTGTACCCCCTCTCTATCATCTCTTATCTACTCCCTCTCTATCATCTATCATTATCTGTCTATCTTTCTATATCTATCTATCTATCTATCTATCTATCTATCTATCTATCTATCTATCTATCTATCTATCATCTATCCATCCATCCATCCCTCTATCATTTCTCTCTCTATGTACCCCCTCTCTCTATCATCTATCATCTCTCTCTGTCTACTCCCTCTCTATCATCTATCATTATTTGTCTGTATATCTACGTACCCCTCTATTATCTCTCTTTCTCTCTCTCTCTCTCTCTCCCTCTCTCTCAAATGTATAGGCCGCCCATCTTACCTCAAGATAATTCTGCAGCTTGCTCTTTTTTTTTCTTCTTTTTTTTCCACGTCTTTCTCTTTCCTTTCAGGTTTATCCGGCAAAGAGCTATCCGGCAGTGATGGCGCCATACGCTGCTCTCCCCTCGCACCCCAACATTGCTCGGGTGGCGGAGGTCATTGTGGGGGACCAGAACGTTTATGTCTTTTTTGAGCCCGGGAAGGACAACATGCACGACCTGGTGAGGCGGTGCAAGCGTGTGCCGGAATTGGAGGCCGTCGCCCTTTTCCGACAAATGGCCGAAGCCGTCGCCCACTGCCACCAGCACGGCATCGTCCTTCGGGACATCAAGCTGAGGAAGTTTGTCTTTGCGGATCGGGAACGGTGAGAATCGAAAAGAACAGCTGATGTTCCCAGAGCAAAACAAAAGAGTTGTGGCAGAAAAACCCTAAATTTCAGTTCGTTTGGATTCAGCCATTATTAAAATTAAACGTAAGCGCGGTGAGGTGTCCAATTATCACACCTCCCGTTTAGCAGATTTCAGTCTAATGGTGAGGGGATTGCGCAGCCGGTGTCCAAATGAAGTCAGAGAAGCTGACACGAACTTGTAGTTTTGTATAAACGTATCTATTTTACATTTATATTTTCAGCAAACAAGAGAGTCAGGAACACCATGAGGTAAATCTAAACCGCATACAGAGCACACAGGAGGAAAAAGGCGGGAAAAAAGGGAAACGCCCCCTTTACACCCAGTAACCAATCACAGTGCAGATTGCTTCATGCACAGCACTCTCCAACCAATCAACTACAGCTGCGTGTTCTGGCCCATTGTACACTTTACTGTTCTAGCTACTAAATTCAATGTCCTAACACTAACATATCTTATTTTTTATTCCAGCATCTCCCTGGAATAACTGGAATACATTTTATAAATAAATAAATAAACTGGAATACATTTTACAAATAAATAAAGAATGGGAATAAATTTTATAATAAGTAACAAAATTTATAAATAAGTAAATAAATAAATAATTGGAATAAATTTAATAAATAAGAATGGGAATTTTATAATAATAAATTTTATAAGTAAGTAAATAACTGGAATAAATTTAATAAATAAGAATGGGAATAAATTTTATAAATAACAAATTTTTATAAATAAGTAAATAAATAACGAATAAATTTTATAATAAATAAATAATTGGAATAAAATTTTATAAATAAATAAATGGAATAAATTTTTTAAATGAATAAAATACTAAACTAAACCAACCCAAAACCTTGAACTTAAACTTAAACTTAACCTTAAACTTAAACTAACCAGTCTGGATGAAGCCATTTAACTTACCTCATTCCTATATAGCGAATAATAAAATTTGAATCCTGACCTCAGGAGGCAAGTGACATGGTTTTAACATCATGGGCTCCAGATTATGTCACTGGCTTCATGAGGTCTGGCAGACCACTGTGTTCATTTGCAGGGTGACATCATAATTCAGTTGACACAATGGATCTAAATTTAATATAGAAGTTGTCCTTACTTAGCAACAATTCAAAGTTGTGACTTGGAAAGTCCTTATGATTTTTGACAAGCAAACTCGGTGGGAGGTTGATTCGCTTAATGACTGTAGCAAAAAATTGGACATGAGTCCCTCGACAACCGCAGCACATAGTGACGGAAGCTAAGGTTCCAATTGTTGTAAGTCAAGGACAACCAGTAATCACAAATAAACGCCTGGATTTTTTTTTAAAAAAAGGACTTTGTGTTGGATCCCACTGCAGTGGAAAATCCAGATGTTGTGTTGATGAAAAAGGAATCTTATTGACATTAAAGATACATGTATGTGTTTTATGGAATTAGATTGATAAATTTATAAGAGAGTCACAAATGTGAGATGGGCAGTTATCCAAATCGTGTACATAAATGAAATAAATAAACAGCCTTGTGCCAGACCTAGATACCATATGGAACTGGAACCCAATAGAGGTAATTCTTGACTTACAAATAGTTCATTTAGTAACTGAAGTTTGCAAAGCGTTACTATGACGTGTGATTTTGATTCTATGCCTCTGTTTATACAACCAAGGATTGCATTCGCTTTTTTGGTGGCTGCTGCTGCTGCACATCGCTGGCTCACGTTTAAGTGATCGTCAACTGGGACCTCAAGGTCCTCCTCCCAGTTAGATAACCTTTATTGTCATTTTTTTTTTACTGTGGGCACAACGGCACGCATCAAAAATGTAATTTAGTGGCTGCTTTTGAGCCAGGTTTCGCCTAATCTGGACTTGTGTCTTTGTATTTTCCAGTTCAAAGTTGCTTTTGGAAAACTTGGAAGATGCCCAGGTCCTGCAAGGTCCCGATGATGCCTTAGTGGACAAGCACGGCTGTCCCGCTTACGTGGGTCCTGAAATCCTGAGCTTCAAGGGATCTTATTCTGGAAAGGCAGCTGATATCTGGAGCCTGGGGGTGGTCCTCTACACCCTGCTGGTGGGCTGCTACCCCTTCCAGGACACCAAGCCCATTTCATTGTTTGGCAAGATCTGCCGTGGACGTTTTAGAGTCCCGGGCGATCTTTCGCCTAAGGCCCAGTGTCTTATCCGGTGCCTCTTGCGAAGGGATCCGGCTGAAAGGCTGACCGCCAGCGGGATCCTGCTTCATCCTTGGCTGGCTTCGAACCCCGTCCCCAAGGCGTTGGGGGTCAGCCCCGCTGGAGGGCAGGGACTGGACCAAGTGGTTCCTGAAGTGGGGAGGTGCAGAAAGAATCCGGATAAATTGCGAGAAGAGGACAGATGAAGCGGCCTTGAGGGGAAGAATGAAGAAGACCAAAAAGCATACGACGGCGATGCCATATCTCAAATGCCCTAGAAGTGCCTTTTGGGGGACAAAGCACCTTTGCCCTCCCACAGGGCAGGGGGGGAGGGTCACATCGCCCCAAAACCTGGGGAGAGAAGGGCTTCACCCTCTCTTTGCCCTTTGCGTTCTCGCCCACGCCAAAGAAACCTAAGGGAGTTTTGTTAAGCACCAGCAAGCTCTTAAACGAGGGATGTTTTGCACCTTTAACTTGGAATGTGTATTGATTTGGACAAGGACCTTGGAGTGATTGATGGGAGAAAGAAATCGAGCATTGATGATGTTACCTAGTTTGGTAATGAGATGTCTGGAAGGAAACAGCTAAACTCAGAGGGAACAAAGGACCCTGCAGTTCTCCTCCTCCTCCTCCTCCTCCTCCTCCTCCTCCTCCTCCTCCTCTCCACTCTGCAACCTTCCCTCCGTTTTAGCACTGATAATATCAGGGCTTTTTTTGTAAAAGAAAAAGGTGCGGGAACTCACACATGTCACACAACCTGCCTTGCCTACCCTACAAGGTTCCATCCAAAAAAGGTGCCGGAACTCCGTTCTGAGCGTTCTATGAGAAAAAAAGCTAATATTATCTACCTAGTTGGATCATGAAACGTCTGCAAGAAAACTGCCAAGCTCAGAGAGGACCCTTATTTCAACTTTGAGGTACCACTATTCTCCTCCTCCTCCTCCTCCTCCTCCAACCCTCCTCATCTACTCAAACAGCTCTCCCTTCCAGCGCTGACGACGTTACCTAGTTGGGTAATGAAACGTCTGCAGAAAAAGCACCCAAGTTCAACGAGCACCCAGAACCCCGCAAAAAAAAAAAGTTGCTTTTCCTGCATGCCAGGCCTGGATTTCATGGTCCACAATTTCAGAGGGAGGAATGGACGGGACAGGAAGAAGCTCTCCCCTTCGACTGGACAGCGACGTTGAGCGATGGACATTTCTGCAAAGGGTGGGGGTCACGTCCCCTGGTGCCAAAGAAAAGGTTGAGACGGAAGAAGGGGGCTTATGCTTTCTGAGGGGGAGGAGGAGGGTAGCCACGGGGAAGAGGCCAAAGGAGGGGGGGATTCCTTGGGTTGGCTTTCCCTGTTTTTTCTGACACCCCCCCCCACCCCCCCAAAATGGGGTAGCCTTAAATTGCTTGCATCCTGCAAGCCTTAGGACTAGGATCAAGTGCTTTTCAACCTTGGCCACTTTAAGATGGGTGGACTCCAACTCCCAGAATTCCCCAGCCAGCAACGCTGGCTGGGGAATTCTGGGAGTTGAAGTCCACCCATCTTAAAGTGGCCAAGGTTGAAAAACACTGGATCACCAACATCCTTTTTTTTCTTTTTGGATGCAATCTTCCAACCGTGCCTTAAAAGGATACTGCTGTTGATCCAGAAGCTCTGCCCTATTTCGACCAGACTTATCTTCACCGTCATGGTGTAACTCGCAAGGGAATTTCTTATTTCTACCCAAATTTGTTTCACAACTAGACTTGACAGATGTGGGGTCTTCCTTGATCCAAAAATGCGGTCCATTTCATTGAGGGCTTTGTGACTTTAGAAGACATGTTGGCCGCCATGTTTTCCAAGCTTGCTCACTTTGCCTGAGATGGTTTTTCCACCTCTGCTCCATTCAGGATTGCATTAATTTGTGTGTGTGTGTGTGTGTGTGTGTGTGTGTGTTTGAATTACAGACCTGTGAAGATGGGTTGGGAAAAGACGGTTCTTGTGTCTTGGTTGGGTTTGAAGACCAAGCCAACCTTTGAGGTCACCAAGATCTGATCCTTCCTCCTGACCTCAGGATCCTCCCCATAATAATTCTGGATACCTCGTTCCCTCAAGTTTCTTTCCCCAACTCCAGAAATTGTGATGTTGTGGGAAAAGAGCTGTAGTAGATCTTGGTTGGAGTAATGTGTAGCCATCAGGGAAAGTATATGTGGGTATGTGTGTTGATTTTCACCACAGACCTGTGAAGATGGATGGTTTTGAAGGTGGGTGAAATATTTATGGGGGTGCACAGGGCGAGATCCCTTGTCTGCACCCAGTGTGTGACTCTATCACTTTGTGCCAGATTATTTTTTATTTCCTTGGGGGTTGTACATTGTGTGAACAGCACTCCTGTATTGGATGAACCCGGGTTTAGTCTGCTGTGTGAACTCATTCTCACTCGCTCTTTTAATGCCGAATTTTCTGGTTTTTCCTGTCTTTTGGAAAATAAAAGATGAGTTGACTGGCATTTGTAACAATTTTTTTTTTTTGCAATTTTAACTACCCAGAGAACTTGGAATAAAATATTTTGCCTAGATCCTGTTCTTGCAGTTTTCCTAAGGTACGACTTGAATCAATATTTTTCAAACTTGGCAACTTTTAAGATTTCTGGACATATTAAACATAGTGTATATCAAATGTTAAACAGTGTTTTAAAATATCTTTAAAATTACTCTTTAAAAGGAAGCGTTATATTTTCTATTACTGTTTCTCAACCTTGGCAACTTTAAAATGTATGGATTTCAAGTCCCAGAATTCCCCAGCCAGCATGGCTGGTTGAGGAATTCTGGGAGTTGAAGTCCACAAGTCATAAAAGGGCCAAGGTTGAAGACCCCTGCTCTATAGAGTATGTTGTATAATATGTGACTTATACAAAAGGGAAAATATAATGGATTTTTTTTATCAGTAGAATAAAGTCTGGGCTTTATTAGTCTGGACTGCCCGTCTCATTTCAGGTTTTTAACTCTTCTTTTGTAGTTTTTTTTAAACCCTACCATAAATCCATTGGAGTTGGCCAGCTAGTTGTTGTTCAAAGTTACAACGGCATGGAAAAAGTGACTTATGACCATTTTTCCCATTTATGATGGTTGCAACCTCCCTATGGTCACGTGATCGAAATTCAGGTGCTTAGCAACTGGCGTGTACTTATGACTGTTGCAACATGCAACGGGGTCATGTGATCCCGTTGAGACCTTCTAACAAGCCAAGTCAAGGGGGAAGCCAGATTCTGCTGAACAACCACTTCACTGCAGTTGTGACGTTCTTACTAACTTCACCATTGCGGATTCACTTAACAACCGTGGCAAAAAGGTCGTAAAATGGGGCAAAACTCACTTAACGACTGCCTAGCTTAGCAACGGAAACTTGGGGCTCGACTGTGGTCATATGCTGAAGACCATCTGCATCTCTTCCTAATTTCCCCCAAACTGGCTGAAAAGGGGCAGCTGCCCCTCCCCGCCCCAACTCCAGCCCTCCGCCTTGCCTACAGGACAACCTGGAAAAGAGCAGCAGGACAGGTCTGAGACTGGACTGGATGGGGAACCACCAGGTGATGTCAGAGCAGAGAAAAACAATCAGCCCGGATCTGGCTGGGCTTTGCTTCTGGAGTTGTGGCTGGCTGGGCAGAGGTAGCCAAGGGCGGCGGTCCCGCGAGGTCACAGAGATTCCCTGTGATTCACTTAACAACTGTGGCACAAAGGTCATCAAATGTGGGGCAAAACTCAATAATAATAATAATAAAGTTGGAAGGGACCTTGGAGGTCATCTAGTCCAACCCCCTGCTCAGGCAGGAAACCCTGTACCATCACAGACAAACGGGCGTCCAGTCTCTTCTTAAAAACTTCCAGCGTTGGGAGCATTCACGGCTTCTGGAGGCAGGTGGTTCCCCGGAGTGAATTGTTCTCACCGTCAGGAAGTTTCACTTAACAGAGCTGCCTTTCTTAGCAACCGAAATTTGGGCTTCAAATAGTGGTCTTAACTTGAGGACGGCCTGCAATAGAGCCTTGGTGGAGCAGTGGGCTGATGCCTCCTTAAGTAACACCAGCTGCCTGCAATTAGTGCAGGTTCGAGTCCCACCAGGCTCAAGGTTGACTCAGCCTTCCATCCTTCCCAGGTAGGTAAAATGAGGACCCAGATTGTTGTGGGCAATTAAGCTGACTTTGTAATAATGCCGCTTGGGGGTGTGTGTGAAAGCCCTAATAAGCAGGCATATACATAGAAGGAAGGCTACTGCTAAGCTTGTAAGCCGCCCTGAGTCTTCGGAGAAGGGCGGGATATAAATGGAATTTAAATAAAAATAAATAAATAAAAATCTCTTCCCCGTTGGCTCCTTTCAGGCTGAAAAGTGGAGCCCCCCCCCCGCCCAGAGGACAACCCTGAAAAGAGCAGCAGGAGAAGTCTGGACTGGACGGGGGGCCACCAGGTGATCCCGGAGCGGGGTGGTGGTGGTGGTGGTGGTGGGAAAAAGCTACGGTAGTACCAGCCGCTTCCCGGCTCGGCTTCTAGCGACGGGGCCGAGACGGGGCTGCTTGCGGGGGTCGGCCACGCGGGACCCCCGGGAGAAGACCCGGCCCCCGTGACGTCACGGGGATTCCCTCTGCCCGGGCTCCGAAGCGGAAGCCGCGTGCTCGGCGCTGCTCCTCCTCCTCCTCTCCGCCGCTTTGGTTTCGCTTTCCTGGCGGCGTCGGGGGGGGGGCGCTTCCCTGCCGGGGCTGGAGGTCAGTATCGCGGGACACCCCCCCCTCGCCCCCTTCCCCCTTCCCCGCGCGGGAAAAGGGTCTGGGGTCCCGTCCCGGAGCGTGCATTTCAACCCCGCGCGCGCTTGCAAGTTGCACGGCGGGGAGGGAGGCCCAGGCCGGCCCGGGGTGGGGTGGGTGGGGTGGGGAGGGGAAGGGTTGGGGGGTGGGTGGGTTGGATCTCTGCTTCCCCACCCCCCACCCCCGTGGAAATGTCTCTCCTAGTCTTCCCCCCTCCCCTCCCTCGCCAAACGGGGTTTCTTGCAGTGTGTGTCTGTCTGTGTGTGTGTGTGTGTGTGTGCCTTGCAAGGGGCCGGGCGGCGCTAGTACCTCCCTTGCACGAACACACACACCCCTCCTCACCCCAGGATGCTTTAAGACAGGGGTCTTCCAACTTGGCCCTTTTATGACTTGTGGACTTCAACTCCCAGAATTCCTCAGCCAGGCATGCTGGCTGAGGAATTCTGGGAGTTGAAGTCCACTCCTCTTAAGGTCTATACCAGGGGTCTTCAAACTTGGCCCTTTTATGACTTGTGGAATCTCCCAGAATTCCTTAGCCAGGCAAGCTGGCTGAGGAATTCTGGGAGTTGAAGTCCACAAGTCATAAAAGGGCCAGGTTTGAAGACCCCTGATATAGACTTTTAAATAACACCTGTGTCTCTCTCTTTGTTTCTGCCAAAACTCAGAACAAATGTTTTCACCTAGCAATTCGTCCCAACAACTCAGCGTAGTGGAAGTGGGATGGAGTGGGATGGGATGGGATGGGATGGAAGAATGGAATAGAATAGAATAGAATGTAGGATAGAATAGAGTAGAATAATAACAGAATAGAATTAGAATAGAGTAGAGTAGAATAGAATATGGAATATGGAATATAGATTATAAAATTTAGAATAGAATAGAATGTAGAATACAATAGAGTAGGATAGGATAGAATATAGAATATAGAATGGAATGGAATGAAATAGAATAGAATAGAGACTAGAAAATAATAGAATAGATTATAAACAAATTGTAGAATAGACTACAATGTAGAATAGTGTAGAATGGAACTTTAGAGTAGAACAGAATAGAATACAATAAACTGATTGTAGAATAGAATAGAATAGAATAGAATAGAATAGAATAGAATAGAATAGAATAGAATAGAATAGAATAGAATAGAATAGAATAGAATAGAATAGAATATCTCAACCTGTGGTCCATGGACCCCTGTGAGGACGCAATGTCATCAAGAGGGTCTGCGAAAGCTTGAAGATTTAAATCTTGAGTTAAGTCTTGGGGGTCTGTGATCCTGGTTATTTCCTTGCAGACGTTTCATGACCCAACCAGGTAACATCATCAGTGCAGGGGAATGTGGGATTTGTTCCCATTTGTTTGCCTGGACAGTGTTGATGGAGGTGTGATCTTCTTGATCAGGGGTCTTCAAACGTGGCCCTTTGATGACTGGTGGACCTCAACTCCCAGAATTCCTCAGCCAGGCATGCCCCTGATCTTGATAGTTCCTTGATGAGACTCTTGGTTTCTGCTTGGTTGTTTGTCTGGTGTTAATCCATGCTTATCTAGCCGTTGGCTGCGGGAGAGGCTGTGCCGCCGTCTTTTCGTTTCCTTCTTGGTTTTTTTTATGGTTTGTTTTGAACGGAGTCTTAACGGTGTCAATTTCTACGTGTCTTATGAACTTCAGACTTATAAAACTTCTGAGTTTTTTCTCGGTTCCGTACTCTGGGTGTGGTTTTCTTCCGTCGAGACATTTCCTGGTACAACTGTTGACTCTTTACTAAGTACTTGCAAACAGTGCATGAAAAGAGTCAGCTGAGCATCCACTCAAAGGATGGGTTTTTTTTTTTATAACGTTGGATCCTGAAAAATGAAACTTTCTGCGTTTTTGCACAAGGAGAAAAGGTGCAAACTCGTATTTATTTATTTATTTATTATTTAAACTTGTATACCGCCCTACTCCCGTAGGACTCAGGGCGGTTTTCAGGGAAAAATTAAAAATACATACATACAAAGTTAAAATCGATTAAAACTAAAAATGAAACTTTTTGCGTTTTTGCACGAGGAGAAAAGGTGCAAACTCGTATTTATTTATTTATTTATTATTTAAACTTGTATACCGCCCTATTCCCGTAGGACTCAGGGCGGTTTACAGGGAAAAATTAAAAATACATACATACAAAGTTAAAATCGATTAAAACTAAAATTAAATTAAGTCCCTGAATTTAAAACTAAAACCCCATTAATCAATAATTAAAACCCCTCAGTCTGGGCCAGACAGCTCAAAAAGCCAAGTTTTCAAATCCCTGCGAAATGAGCGAAGGTCGGGGGCAGTCCTAAGCTCCGTGGGAAGTTGGTTCCATAGGGCCGACGCGCCCACAGAGAACGCTCTTCCCCTGGGGATAACACGCCGGCATTCCTTGACCGGCGGTACCCTAAGAAGGCCCTCCCTGTGGGAGCGCACAGGACGATGGGAAGTTGATGCCGGCAGCAGGTGTTCCCTTAGATCAGGGGTCAGCAACCTGAAACAGTGAAAGAGCCACTCGGAACCGGTTCCCTCACGAAAGGAAAAACTGGGAGCCGCAAAAAAATGTGTGCACATGCGCGTACATGCGCGCATGCGCAGAACAGGGTTTGACTGAAGAGTGGAGCCAAGGCAAGATATGCACCTACCCTGCATATTTGAATTGATTGGTTGAACATTTTTAGTCCCATTTTTTTTTTGGACTGCACATGGCAGAGGACTGGGAACCACAGGAGACGTATGAAAGAGCCACATGCGGCTCCGGAGCCGCGGGTTGCAGACCTGTGCCTTAGATAGTATTGAGTGTAATTGTATATATTTTTTCTCTCCGGGGTTTCGTGTGCTTCGATTTTAGGTGGAAACTCAAGTCTTCTCTTTGGCTTGGAAACTTCGGCTAGCAATTGATTCGTTTTATTTATCTTTATTGATTTAGAGAATTTACACAGCCGCCAACTCCCTTTCGGTAACTCTAGGCCGCTTTCGCAAAATAATAAAAGAATATTAAAAAAGAGTTTATCATTATTAAGAGGTGATCGCCGAGGTCCCTTTGTTTCTTGGGAGCGATTTTATTGATTTTTCTTTTCGTTCATCCCCGACGGAGGGTCAGTGGGTGGGCTTGGGTCCTTCTCACGGTATTGAACACACTTGAGTTGTAGTTGCCCGGGACCTTTCCAAAGAGATTTTCAAGTCCTGCAGATGCAGGCAGTCCTCTACTTACAACAGTTCGTTTAGCGACCGTTGGAAGTTACAGTGACACTGGGAAAAAAAAGGTGACATGACTGTTTTTCACACCACCATTGCAGCGTCCCCATGATCACGTGATTAAAACTCAGAGGCTTGGCAACTGGCATGTACTTACGACAGTCGCAGTTTCCCCTCCCCCCCCGGGGTCACGTGATCCCCTTTTGCGACCTTCTGACAAGCAAAATCAATGGGGAAGCCAGATTCAATTTACAACCGGGTGGCTAACTTAACAACTTCAGGGCTAGAAGGGAATAGGGTGTGCAGAGAGGAGGAGGAGGAGGAGGAGGAGGACTGTGGGGTCCTTGGTGCCCACTGAGCTTGCTTGTTTTTTTGCAGACATTTCATTACCCAGCTAGGTAACATCATCAGGGCAAGGAGGAGGAGGAGGAGAGCTGTGGAGTCCTTGGTGCCCTCTGAGCTGGGTGGTTTTCTTGCAGACGTTTCATGACCCATGTTGTTGACATCATCAGGGCTAGGAGGAGGTGGAGGAGGAGGAGGAGGAGGAGGAGGAGGAAGAAGAAGAAGACTGGGTGGTTTTCTTGCAGACATTTCATGACCCAACTAGGGAACATCAATGTTAGAAGGGAGTGAGGTTTGTGGAGGAGGAGGAGGAGGAGGAGGAGGAGGAGGAGGAGGAGGAGGAGGAGAGCTGTGGAGTCCTTGGTGCTCTCTGAGCTGGGTGGTTTTCTTGCAGACATTTCATGACCCAACTAGGGAACATCAATGTTAGAAGGGAGTGAGGTTTGTGGAGGAGGAGGAGGAGGAGGAGGAGGAGGAGGAGGAGGAGGAGAGCTGTGGAGTCCTTGGTGCTCTCTGAGCTGGGTGGTTTTCTTGCAGACATTTCATGACCCAACTAGGGAACATCAATGTTAGAAGGGAGTGAGGTTTGTGGAGGAGGAGGAGGAGGAGGAGGAGGAGGAGGAGGAGGAGGAGGAGGAGGAGGAGGAGAGCTGTGGAGTCCTTGGTGCTCTCTGAGCTGGGTGGTTTTTTTGCAGACGTTTCATGACTCATGTTGTTGACATCATCAGGGCTAGGAGGAGGTGGAGGAGGAGGAGGAGGAGGAGGAGGAGGAGGAGGAGGAGGAGGAGGAGGAAGAAGAAGAAGAAGAAGACTGGGTGGTTTTCTTGCAGACATTTCATGACCCAACTAGGGAACATCAATGTTAGAAGGGAGTGAGGTTTGTGGAGGAGGAGGAGGAGGAGAAGAGCTGTGGAGTCCTTGGTGCTCTCTGAGCTGGGTGGTTTTTTTGCAGACATTTCATGACCCAACTAGGGAACATCATCAGAGCTAGAAGGGAGGAAGATTTAATCTCTGTTTGTATATAGCTAGTCCTTGGCTTACAACAGTTCATCTACTGACCGTTCAAAGTTATAACGGCACTGAAAAAAATGATGATCTTTTACTCTTATGGCTGTTGCAGCCTCCCCGTGGTCCCATGATCAACATTTCAGACGATCGGCAATGGACTCACATTTACGACGGTCGCCGGGGTCGCTTGATCCCCTTCTGCGGCCTCCTGACCAGCAAAGTCAATGGGGGAAGCCAGATTCACTGAACAACCACGTTAGTAATTTAACAACAGGGCTCCACTTAAACAACCGTGGCGAGGAAGGTCGTAAAACGGGGCGGGGGGGGGAAAAACAGCCGTCTTGCTTAGCGACAGAAAAGCTGGGCTCGGGTGACCGGGATGTTGCTATGGGATGTAAGGGGGGGGGGGAGAACAGTCATAAAAGTCACTTTTACAGAGCTGTTGTGACTCTGAACGGTCGCTATAAACGAACCGTCGTAAATCAAGGTCTCTCTGTAATTGGTTTCCATACATTCCTTGTTGCTCTCTTCTTGTAGATTGGAAGTCGCCACGCAAGATGAGTCACGGCTGGGCTGCAGCTGCACAAAATGCCGTTTGAGGCTGAAGCCACGGAAGTCGGAGTCACAAGCCGGAGGAAGTGAAAAGTGCTTGCTTGGTGTTTCGGCGGTTGCCGCCTGGAGTCCTGGGTTCGGTTTCAGCCTTTTAAGGAGGATTCAGAGCATCTGAAACAGGTGAAGAGAAGCGCCCCGACACCAAATCCAGGTAGCCCTGAAACTTATCACCGTTTTGTTTAGCGACCGTTTGAAGTTAACAACGGCACTGGAAAAAGTGACCTGTGACCGTTTTTTTCACGCTTGCAGCCGTGGCAGCAGCCCCACGGCCGCGTGATCAAAATTCAAACGCTTGGCAACTGGCATGTAGTTAGGACGGTTGCAGCATCCCGGGGTCCTCTGATCCCCTTTTGCGACCATCTGACATGTAAAGTCAATGGGGAAGCCGGATTCACTTAACAACCGTGTTCTTAACTCAACCAAAGTAGTGATTCACTTAATGATGGTGGCAGGAAAGGTCGTAAAATGGGGCAAAATTCATTTAGACCCTGAAAAGTGGAAGTAAGCAATTTACTACCTGTGGAGTTCAGCCATGATGGTTGGCGCAGGAATTCTGGGAGTTGAAGTCCACAGGTCGTAATGGGGGCCCGGAGTTGCCCACTCTGTCTTAAAGGGACAGGCCAACAGCATGGCTGGCTCAGGAATTCTGGGAGTTGAAGTCCACAGGTTGTAAAGGGGGGCGTGGTTGCCTACTCTTGTCTTAAAGGGACAGGCCAACAGCATGGCTGGCTCAGGAATTCTGGGAATTGAAGTCCACGGGTCATAAAGGGAGCTGTAGTTGCCCACTCTTATCTTAAAGGGACAGGCTAACAGCATGGCTGGCTCAGGAATTCTGGGAGTTGAAGTCCACAGGTCATAAAGGGGGCCGTGGTTGTCCACCCCTGCTCTCTGAAGACACCAGGAAGGAAACAGTCCTGTTTAAACTTCAGCAAAAGAAATTGAGAATATAATACAGGTAGTCATGTACAAGTGAGTGGTTATTTATTGGCTGTTTGGAGTTACAACAGAACCTCCCAAAAAAGGTACTTACAACCCAGATTCAAAGTTCTGAGCGTTTTCCCCAATGTGCCATTTGGGCACATGGCAGCTGGCCCATATTTATATGCATTTGCAGCATCCCACAGTTACAGAACCACAATTTACAACTTCTTTGCCGTGAACCCGCATTTAATTGCCGTTTTCGGGCCAAAAACGCCCCTTGTGCCGTGTCCCGCAGTCACATGACCTCGATTTATGACTTCCTTGATGGAAATGGACTTTTACTTTCAATTTCCATCCAAAAGTGCCCATTGTGGACAATAGGTTCACTTCAACGTCCGGAGTGTTCCCTTAACGACCTGCGCCAAAAGGTCATAAAATTAGGTCGGCCACATGACGATCTGCTTAATGACCAGCACGGGTCCCACAACCGTCCTTTCAGGGGTTACAAGTGTCACGAGTGTCCCTTGTGGTCGTAAGTCAAGGACCTAACACCTGGAAGGATGTTCGGACCAAATCCAGATGGGGTTTTTCTTCTTTCAGAACGCAGGACTCAGAAACGTGGATTGAAGTGGCTGGAAGGAAGAGGTTCTCGTTCAATGTCGAAGAACACTTTGGGTCAGCTGGGGAGGTAGTGACCCACAGAGGCGGTGAGGTTGGTGTCTTGAAGATGCTTCCCTTTGGGTCCCTGCCCGCAGCAGAAAAGTCGCCTTGGGGCCTAAATTGCAGGATGGGATGGGATGGGATAGGATACAACTAGAATAGAGGCGTTGTTTCTCAGTCTTGGCGACTTTAAGATAGGTGGACTTCAACTTTGCTCCTGGGGAATTCTGGGACTCGAAGTCTACGCATCTGCTAGAGTCGCCTTACAACAGAAAAACGAAGAGATGGAAGGGACGCTGGAGGTAGAATGGAATGGAGTGGAAAGGAAGGGAAAGGAATGGGAATAGGAATAGAATAGAATAGACTAAGAAATAGAATAGAATAGAATAGAATAGAATAGAATAGAATAGAATAGAATAGAATAGAATAGAATAGAATAGAATAGAATAGAATAGAATAGAATAGAATAGAATAGAATCATGGAATGGAATAGAATAGAATAGAATAGAATAGAATGGAATGGAATGGAATAGAATAGAATAGAATAGGAATAAGAATAAGAACAGAATAGAATAGGAATAGAATAGGAATAGGAATAGAATAGAATAGAATAGAGTAGAATAGAATAGAATAGAATAGAATAGAATAGAATAGAATAGAATAGAATAGAATAGAATAGAATAGAATAGAATAGTTGGAAGGGACTTTGGAGGTCTTCTAGTCTAACCCCCTGCTTAGGCAGGAAACCCTATACCAGGGGTAGGCAACCTCGGCTTTTTTTTTTTATTAAAAAGTTTTAACATACAATTTTTCCCTTAGAAAATCCCCCCTCCCCCACCCTTCTCCCTCCCCCCCTTCCTCCCCCCCCTCCCCCCCCGACTTCCCAGAGCTAAATACAAGGTATGTATAAAAAAAAACAATCATAAACAACCATATACTAACAACCATAAACTCTAAAATCTATCACTCTCTAGCTTATATAGGATAAAAAAAAACCTTAGTAATATTAAATATATATAAAAAAAAACTAATATAGAAAAAGAAACAAAGAAAGAAGCCTTATTCAAATATAAAACTTCTTAACCCTATACTTATTCTGGATAAACTCAAACCATTCTCTCCCTTCCATAATATAACGTTCCTGCAAGTAATCTTGCAAATAGGCCGAAATCTTCGCCATTTCAACCAAGTCGGAAACCTCTAAAGCCCACTCTTCTATGGTCGGCAGTTCCTCTTTCCAGTACTAACCTATCAAAAGTCTTGCTGCCGTAATTAAATTCAACATCAACTTAGTATATTCCACCAGACTTTTATCCAAAAAGCCTTAACCTTTTTACAAGTCCACCATATATGAAAATATATTACGTCTTCATCACCGCACCTCCAACATTTAGGCTAATGATTCAGATACATACTTAGCTTTTTAAAATCTAAATACCATCTATAAAACATTTTGTAAAAATTCTCTCTTAGATTTCAAACTTGTTTAAATTTTACATTCCTCACCCAAATCTTTTCCCACCTCCCACTACTTGGCTGTAAGTACGTTGTGAAAGTTCCATAGACTTCTGCTGTTCTTGTTCTTTTATCTTTTTTGATCGTTTTAAAGCAGCACGCGTCACCCTCTGTTCTCTGGGATCATCCAAAGGTGTTATAACTTGATCTCCTCCAGCACCATTCTCCTCTGTCTGTCCATCTTCAGCCTCTTGATGTTCTCCTTCTCCAGATCCCTTTGCAGCTTCCAGAAGTGTTAATGGGGTTGCTTTTAAAACATTATTGTAAAAATCACACGCTTGCATCACAGTAACCAGACGGTACCTTTTACCTTCATGCATCACCATCAACCCAGCTGGGATCTCCCATCTGAACCTTATATCTCGTTGCTTGAGCTCTTGCACAAGAAATGTAAAATCCTTCCTTCTCCTTAAAATCTTTGGAGGAATTTCTTTTAGAACCAGAACTTCTTGATCAGCAATCACGACTTTAGTATCATAGGCAGCTTGTATAACTTCATCTCTAATTTCCCTTTTTGCAAAATAAACCACCACATCTCTAGGCAACTTTCTCTGTCTAGCAATCCATGAATTCACACGAAACACTTTATCCATGCCTCCTTTTATTTCGGATGCTGGCTGATTCAATACCACTTCAAGAGCCTCAGAAACCAGCTGCTTTAGATCTTCCTTAATATTCTCCTTTAAACCTCTGATTCTAATGGCAAACTGCATCTGGAAATATTGAGCAAGACTCAGTTCTCTATCCATTTTATCTCTTAAATCTTCATTCTCCAGTACTTTTGCTTCTAATATGGCATTCTTTTGAGTCAAATCTTCCACTTTTTCATCCAAATCTTCCACACATTCAGCCACTTTATACACTGAAGACAAAATGTCTACCTTCATCACCCTGAACTTCTGTTCCATCCTCTCCTCCATTCTCTCCTCCAACTTCTTCAATTTCTCCTCCATCTGTGCAAATTTATCACCAATTGATTGATTAATTGATTCCAAAAGTACCTGGGCATGTTTATCCAAAGCATCTCGTAAATCCTTCGGTGTCAATACATCAGGAGGGTGCAACGCCTGTAATGATGATTGTTGCACCGGAGAAGATCCACCACTCCGAAGAGTTTTAGGGGGAGGTTTAGCCGCCATCTTTAACTTTCAATTGTGACGCACTTTCACTTAAAGTTTAAAAAAGTCCATCAAGCTCGAGAGTAAAATAAAATAATCCTCTTCACCTTTTCCTCTTGTACCGCTCTGCCTGCTCCTTTTAATCCATAGTCCTTCCTTCAGGCAGGGGTGGTCGCAGACGCCTGGCTCTGCTCCATGAAATCAGGAGCAGAGGCGCTGGCCAGCTGGGAGCGACCCAGGCTACGGGGGAGTTCGATCCTTCAGCCGCCCAAGCTGCAAGCTCAGGCGGCCCCGGAGAACTCAACCCCTACCTGGGGCCTCACCCCCTCCTCTTCTCCCGAGGAGGGGGCTTCAAATTCACCCGAACAGCTGATCGGCGCTGTTTCGGGCGAAAATCACTCAGCTGAGCCGCGGGCAGCCCGGGAAGGCTGTCTCCGGCGCCGCGCAGCCACCGGAAGTCCGCAACCTCGGCTCTTTTATGACTCATGGACTTCAACTCCCAGAATTCGTCCATGAGTCATAAAAGAGCCGAGGTTGCCTACCCCTGCCCTAGACCATCTCAGACAAATGGTTGTCCAATCTCTTCTTCAAAACATCAAGTGTTGAAGCACTCACAGTTTCTGGACCAGGAGTGTCAAACTCAATTTCATTGAGGGCCGCATCAGCATTGCGGTTGCCCTCAGGGGGCCGGGTGGGTATGGCCTGGGTGGGCGTGGCCTACTGGGTGGGCGTGGCTAGAGTGCATTCGCATCAAGGGTGCCTATGAGGGCCTGGGCAGGAGTGGGACACATCTGGGGGTCTCTGGCAGGAGGAGGGTCTCTGGGCCAGGGCCAAGGCAGTGGGGGCCATTCCCTCACTGTTTCCAGGATGGCTTCGTGGGCCGCATGAAACCACTTCGTGGGCTGGATCTGGCCCCCGGGCCTTGTGTTTGACCTTGGTTAGTTTCCATCCGTTGCTTCTTGTCCTGCCTTCGGATGCTTTGGAGAACAGCTTGACTCCCTCTTCTTTGGGGCAGCCCCTGAGAGGTTGGAAGGCTGCTATCCTGTCCCCCCTCGCCCTTCTCTTCATTAAACTACACATCCCCAATTCCTACAACCGTTGGTTCTATGTTTTAACCTCCAGTCCCCTGATCATCTTGGTTGGTCTTCTAGTCCAGCCCTCTGCTCAAGTAGAAGATCCTGTCCCATTCCAGACATGGGTCTGTCCAGTCTCTTCTTCAAAACGTCTTCCAGTCTTTGGGCCCCTGGGGCCGAAATTCCTTGGGGCCGGAAAGGCTTGTTCGTGAGGATGGGGTTGGGGTTGGGTCAGTCCTGCCCATCCTCAGGGCTCCTCCTCCTCTGTGTTTCAGGAGTCCAGGGGGCTGAACGTGTGGCTGATGGAGGAGGCAATAAGGAAAGGTGAGTTTGCAGGCGAATGGGGTGGGCACCCAACAGGTGGGGAGGTGGGCAAAGGAAACTCAAATGGCCAGTCAGGACGGTCTCTGGGACGCTCCTTGCTGAAATGGAGCAGAAATAAGGGGATTTTTCTTCCCATTGGCTTAATACTGTAAAAAGGCATATTTTAAAATAGCCGAAATAGACCTTCCCCCCCCCCCTTTGAGCCTTCAGGTCAGTCTTGATTCCTGGTGATTACCTGGGCAGGTCCCTGAAGTATCAGCAACTCCTTCCTTCCTTCCTTCCTTCCTTCCTTCCCCCCTCCCTCCCTCCCTCCTTCCTTCCTCCTTCCTCCTTCCTTCCTTCCTTCCTTCCTCCCTCCCTCCCTCCATCTCTTTTTCCCTTCCTTCCTTCCTTCCTTCCTTCCTTCCTTCCTTCCTTCCTTCCTTCCTCCTTCCTCCTTCCTTCCTTCCTTCCTTCCTTCCTTCCTTCCTTCCTCCCTCCCTCCCTCCCTTCCTCCTTCCCTCCTTTCTTTTCTTCCATCTCTTTTTCCTTCGTCCCTCCCTCCTTCCCTCTTTTTCCTTCCTTCCCCTTTCCTTCCTTCCTTCCCCTTCTTCCTTCCTTCCCTCCCTTCTTTCTTCCTTTCTCTCTCTTTCCTTCCCCTTTTTTCTTCCCTCCCTCCCTCCCTCCTTCTTCTTCTCTCTCTCCTTCCTGCCTTGCTTCCTCCCCTCCCTTCCTCCCTTCTTCCTTCCTTCCTTTTTTTCTCTCTCTCTGTCTCCTTCCTTCCTTCCCCCTTCCTTCTTTGCTTCCTCCCTCCCTCCTAGCGCTCACTGTCTCCTGGTGATTGTCCCAAAGTCACCCAATCGGCTTTTATGCCAAAGGGAGGTCTAGAATCCATAGTTCCCTAGCCACTACCCGAAAACTGCCTTTCCCTCCACCAAACACAGTACGGGCCTAAAGAAACAGGCCGAAGCCTGGCATTTGGGTGGCGATGTTCCGAAGCCCCTTGGGGGCTCCTGTGCCTGGATATCTCCCTTAGTGGGAGCTCGAGGTGCAGCCATCGGCACCTGCCCACGGAAATGGCTCCCAGGTTGCCGAGCGGTATCGTGTGGCAAGAAGTTCCACCGCCAAATTGTCTCCTCTCCTCCTCAGCTGAGCAGCAAGCCCTGAGGCTGGCGGAGGCGATCCGAGACGGGGAGGAAGAGATTGCCCAGCGCTGCGCCAGCTGGCTGGCTGAGCACCGTGTCCCCGTCAGGGTGCAGCTGGAACCAGACGCCTATCCGGGGCAGGACATCAGGTGATGCTCTAGGAGGCGATGTGGTGCTGAGTGCGAATCTCAAGACAGCCTGATTCTCCTGGAGGTCCCTCTAAGCATCCCAACCTTTGAGAAATGGGAAGGAAGGATCCCGTCTGCGGCTTCTAAGCCCCCGTGGCACTCTCAGCATTGGGTTTCCCGTCACTTTGTGGCAGGGAACTGAAATGTTGCTGCCAGCCCTGCAAGGTAGACCAGGCCGAGAAGCATGGTAAGGAGTCCAGGAAAGCTGCTTTATTGGATACAGGAAGTCCTCGACTTGCAACAGCTTGACTCCCTCTTCTTTGGGGCAGCCCCTGAGATATTGGAAGGCTGCTATCCTGTCCCCCCTCGTCCTTCTCCCAATTCCAGCAACCGTTCCTTATATGTTTTAGCCTCTAGTCCCCTGATCATCTTCGTTGCTAGATGATCATCGTTGGTGCTAGACAGATGATGTCGTATCCCCCCCCCTCTTTTGAGGGAGAGCTGTTCAATTTTGTCAAAGATAAACAAGAAAGTCCAGTTGCTTCGTAAAAAAACACCTGGAATACGGCGTCCAGTTTTGGTCACCACGATGTAAAAAAGATGTCGAGACTCTAGAGAGAGTGCAGAGAAGAGCAACAAAGATGATTAGGGGACTGGAGGCTAAAACATATAAGGAACGGTTGCTGGAATTGGGTATGTCTAGTTTAATGAAGAGAAGGGTGAGGGGTGACAGGATAGCAGCGTTCCAATATCTCAGGGGCTGCCCCAAAGAAGAAGGAGTCAAGCTATTCTCCAAAGCGCCCGAAGGCAGGACAAGAAGCAATGGATGGAAGTTCATCAAGGAGAGAAGCAACCTAGAACTAAGGAGAAACTTCCTGACAGTTAGAACAATTAGCCAGTGGAACAACCTGCCTCCAGAAGCGGTGAATGCTCCAACACTGGAAGTTTTTAAGAAGAGACTGGCCAGCCATTTGTCTGAAATGGTATAGGGTTTCCTGCCTGAGCAGGGGGTTGGACTAGATGACCTCCAAGGTCCCTTCCAACTTCTTATTATTATTACATGCACCTTTGGGATGGAGAAAGAACCTTCAGGAACATGAATGGGCTCAGAAGAAGCATCTTGAGATGAGGACCCCTGGTCTTGGCACGGAGAAGGCAGTGAGTTTTGGGGTCAGACCTGGTGAGGGACCTTCTCACGATAACTTTTCCTTCTTCCAGGCTCTGGGTGGGCGTGGAAGATGCTCAGATGATCACCAAGCCCATCTTTCTGAAGGTCCAGCCATCCATGACTATGGCGTCCCTCAAAGACATGGTAGGAACTGCTTAGACATACATTTAGGGTTGGAGAGGATGAGTAAAAAACAAATAGACTTATTTTTGCTAGGAATAATAGGAGCTAATTATGAGAAAGATTGCAGACATCTAATGCTGCACGTATTAGCGGCAGCACGAATTGTATTTGCCCAACATTGGAAAAATGAAAACTTACCAACTGAAGCAGTATTAATTAATAAAAAATTTTGAAAAGTTTTAAAAAAAAACAAAAAAAACTTTTCAATAAAAAAAAAAAATAAAAAATTTTGAACGTGCAGAAATGGATAGATTGACTTCAAAGATTAAAGAGAAAGAAGACTCCGTGTGCTTTAGAACACGGGATGATTTCTATCAATGGCTAGAAAAACAAGTCGGAGAGAAAGGAACGTGATATGTAATTTTGAATATAGATTAGCAAGAAGAAGGCTATTGAGTGATGAATTAACATATTGTTTATGATAATTAACTATATTATTGTTAGTTAAATACATGTACCCAGACATTATGCTGTTTGCTAAATATTGAAAGTGTTATTTGGAAAAACCCCAACCCTAAACCCGACCCCACCTTATTCCTAACCCCTATAAAAACTAATAAAATCTATCTATCTATCTATCTTATCTATCTATCTATCTATCTATCTATCTATCTATCTATCTATCTATCTATCTATCTATCTTATCTATCTATCTATCTATCTATCTTATCTATCTATCTTATCTATCTATCTATCTATCTATCTATCTATCTATCTATCTATCTATCTATCTATCTATCTATCCTATCATCTATCTATCTATATATCTCTATCTCTATCTCTATCTCTATCTATCATTATCTATATATCATCTGTCTATATATCTATCTCTATATCTCTATATCTATATTTATCTATCTATCTATCTATCTATCTATCTATCTATCTATCTATCTATCTATCTATCTATCTATCTATCTATCTATCTATCTATCTATCTATCTATCTATCTATTCATCCACCCATCTGTCCCATCCATCCATCCATCTATCTATCTATCTATCTATCTATCTATCTATCTATCTATCTATCTATCTATCTATCTATCTATCTATCTATCTATCTATCTATCTATCTATCTATCTATCTGTATCTATATTTATATCTCACCTATCATCTATCTATCTCTATATATCTATCTCTATCTCTATCTATTATTATCTATATCATCTGTCTATATCTATATCTCTATCTCTATATTTATCTATCTATCATTCTCTATCTATATCTATATCTATATCTATATCTATATCTATATCTATATCTATATCTATATCTATATCTATATCTATCTATCTATCTGTCCATGGGGTCGCGATGGGTCAGACACGACTTCGCAGCTAACAACATCTATCCATCCATCCATCCATCCATCCATCCATCCATCCATCCATCCATCCATCTATCTATCTATCTATCTATCTATCTATCTATCTATCTATCTATCTATCTATCTATCTATCTCACCTATCATCTATATCTATATATCTATATCTATATCTGTCTATCATTATCTATATCTATATCATCTGTCTATATATCTATCTCTATATCTCTATATCTATCATTATCTCTATCTATCTATCTATCTATTTATATCTATCTATAACTATATTTGTCTGTCTGTCTGTCTGTCTGGATAGATAGATAGATAGATAGATAGATAGATAGATAGATAGATAGATAGATAGATAGATAGATAGATAGATAAAAGACATGGTAGGAACTGCCAGGCAAAAGTTGGGTGGGCTTGGAGGACAAGGGACATCATCTCATGAAGGGGTCTTCCTGGAATTCTGCATCCTGTCCCTTTTCAGGAGAAGTCAGGGACCTCTGGGTTTCCCCACGGCAACGATGGGGAAGTAGAGGCAGACGTCTCAGGCGGGTTTCCTACAGCTGCCTTTTGTCTCCTGATCAGGTGCACCTCCATTACGGCTTCCATCCCAGGATCCAGAGGTGGGTGGTTGGACGGCGGCTGCCGCAGGACCACGAGACCCTCCACTACCATGGCATCCAGCGGGACGGCGACAAGGCCTACCTCTACTTAATGTCCGCCAAGGCCGAGAAGCTGAGCAAAGAAACGGCGGAGCTGGACCACGAACGCAGGCAGCTAGAAGGTGAGCAGGTCCCAAGGGGCACCAGAGGTGGTGGGGGGGTGGCAGGCTGGTGGGAAGGACCCAGCTACGGGTGGTCCTCCAGGAGGGCTGCGACTTGTGGCGGTCGTAAAGTGGGTCGGTCACGTGATCGTCCCATTTTTATGGTCTTTTTTTGCAGAGGTCAGTAAGTGAACTCCCTGCGGTTGTTAAGTGAATGCTGTAGTCATTAAGTGAAGCAATGGATTTTTCTGGCCACGTTTTTGCCAAACACTGGAAGTGAATATCGGTTTTCAGCAAAAATGTCGTAAAGCTTGGTCACGTGATTGTGGGATGTTGCAAATAGCCATAAATGGGGCTGATTCTTCTCCCTCCCTCTCTTTCTTTCTTTTCTCATTCCTTCCTTTCTGCCCCTTTCTTCCTCCCTCCCTCCCTTCCTTCTTTCATCTCTCCCCTTTCCTTCCTTCCTTCCTTCCTTTGTGCCCCTCCCTCCCTCCCTCCCTCCCTCCCTTCCTTCCTTCCTTCCTTCCTTCCTTCCTTCCTTTACCTGTTTATGCAGGTAGTCCTCGACTTAGGAACGGCTTCTTTAGTGACCATTCCAAGTTACAGTTGCGCTGAAAAAAGTGACTTAGGGCCGTTTTTTAACACAGCCGTTGCACATCCCCAGGGTCACATCCCCTTTTGGCACCTTCTGACAAGCAAAGCCAGACTCGCTTTACAGCCGTGTTACTAACTTAACTTCTGCAGTGATTCACTTAACAACGGTGGCAAGAAAGGTCCTAGAAGGGGGCGAAATTCACTGAACGACTGCCTCGCTTAGCGACAGAAATTTGGGGCTCACTTGGGGTCATAGGTCACGGGCTGCCTGTGGTCTTTCAAACTATGAAGTACCATTCCGTTTTAAAGTTCTCCACCCCTCCTGATGGCCTCCCTGTAAAGCAGTTCTGACGAGAGATCGATGGGTCGTTAAGGTGCTTCCAAGTAAAAAAGGCAGGATGCAGAGATGCAGTCATTATGAAGCTTTATTCATCGATAGGTTATATAAAAAGAGCTATATGGCATGGAAGCATCCATGCTTGTATGATAGAGAATGCATGCAAGAGAGAAAAATAGAAATGAGAAGCAGAATAAAAGAAGCAGCCCCTGGGCAGAGGTATTTATGGGGGGTCTCGGCCCCTCCCTAGCCATAAAACTCTCTCGCCAATGGGGCTGCTGCAGGGGAGCAAAGAAGCCTCTTTGCTCCATCTGATGACCTATTTGGGGAACTGCCATGGCTGGCACAAAACATGTAACACTCCCTTTGCCCCCTTGTGACTTGTCGTCAGAGCTAGGCATTAAAGAAGGGCTCCTGCTGCCTCGGGGAACTGGCGACTCGGCCTCCTTAGGCTCCTCGGCCTCCTTGGGCTTGTCGACGCCAATGGAGCCCTCCCTGACGTTGGACGTGTGCGAGGAAGGCAGCGGCCCTGGGCTGACCCTCCCAGTTGAGCCCGCAAAGGTAGGAGACTTGCAAAGAAAGTGGGTGCGTGGGAGAGGTTAAGAAGAGGACACACACACACACACAAAAGCCAAATGTGGGTCACGGCTGTCCCAAAGTCCTTTCCCAGGAGGCAACTGGACTTCCTTTTTCCTTGAGTACGTTTCACTTCTCATCCACAAAGCTTCTTCAGTTCTGGCTGAATATTGGAAAGTCATCTGGTCGTTAGTACTCTCTCTGAGAGTCGTTCAGGCTGTTTAGAGGTTTAACCTGCGCCCTTAGGGTCATCTGAATAGCGCAAATGGGTGTGGAGCCTTCTGGGACCTGCGGAAAGGACTGTGTGGTAGACTGGAGATGATGATGATGATGATGGTAGTAGTAGTAGTAATAATAATTATTAATAATAATAATAATATATCTGTAATACCATCAAACATCCACATCTGCCTATCCCAGGTCCTTGGTAAGGACTCGATAGGACTTGGTAAGGACTTCTCAAAACAAAACGTACGAGCAGAGATTAATCATCCAGTTTTGGTCACCACGATTTAAAAAAGATGTTAAGACTCTAAAAAGAGTGCAGAGAAGAGCAACAAAGATGATCAGGGGACTGAGGGCTAAAACATAACAAGGAACGGTTGCTGGAATTGGATAGGCCTAGTCCAAAGGTAGGAAACCTGGGTTCTTTTATGACTCGTGGACTTCAACTCCCAGAATTCCTGAGCCAGCCATGCTGAGGGAAAAGGAAGAGGTTTCCATGCTTAGCCATGCTGGCTCAGGAATTCTGGGAGTTGAAGTCCATGAATCATGAAGGGGCCACAGTTCCCCCATGCTGGCTCAGGAATTCTGGGAGTTGAAGTCCACGAGTCTTAAAAGAGCCAAGGTTGCCTACCCCTGGTCTAGTCTAATGAAGGCAAGGACTAGGGGTGACAGGATAGCAGTCTTCCAGTATCTGAGGGGCTGCCACAAAGAGGAGGGGGTCAACCTGTTCTCCAAAGCACCTGAAGGCTGGACAAGAAACAGCGGACAGAAATTAATCAAGGAGAGAAGCAACCTAGAATTAAGGACAAATTTTCTGCCAGTGAGAACAATCAGTGGAACGGTTTTGCTCCAGAAATCGTGATGCTCTTAACACTGGAGGTTTTTAAGGAGGGACTGGACAACCGTTTGTCTGAAACGGTATAGGGTTTCTCACTTGAGTAGAGGGTTGGACTAGAGGATCTCCAAAGTCCCTTCCAACTGTTATTCAGTGGCTTCCCTCCAGAACCTTTGGGTGATCTTATCAGTGGAGATTTTAAAGAAGAGACTGGACAGCCGTTTGTCAGGAACGGCATAGGCTCTCCTGCTCAAGCACGGGGTTGGACTAGATGACCTCCAAGGTCCCTTCCAACTCTGTTACTCTTAAGAAGGGTTGCCCTGTAGACTCCCCTCATCCCTTTGCTTTCCCACATGCCCGGGTGGCTTCCTAGGTCGGCTGGGAGTGCCCGAGTTGTACGTTTATCAACAAACCGTCCCGTCCCGGCTGCGAAATGTGCTGTAGCGAACGACCCCTGAATTACGTCGTCCCAGAAGACTATGAGCTGGATGCAGAGGAGCGGGAATGGCGCCAAAGGGAACTGGAGGCCACACGCCAGTACAAGCAGGTGAGGGGTGGAGCTTGCCAGCCACACCTGGGTGGGGGGGATTGATCTGAAGAGCCCTGGTGGCGCAGTCGTTAGAAGGCAGCATTGCAGGCTGACTCTGCCCACTGCCGGGAGTTCGATCCTGACTGGCTCAAAGTCGACTCGGCCTTCCATCCTTCCGAGGTCGGTAAAATGAGGACCCAGATTGTTGGGGGGGCAAGAGGCTGACTCTGTAAACTGCTTGGAGAGGGCTGTAAAAGCAGTGTGAAGTGTAAAAGCAGTGTGAAGCAGTATATAAATTAAATTAAAATTAAATTATATAAGGGCTGTTTCTATTTTTCTCTACTGCACTCCACTGCACTCCACTCTACTCTACTCTACTGCAATAGTGGCGCAGTGGTTAGAATGCAGTGTTGCAGGCTGACTCTGCCCACTGGCTCAAGGTCGACTCAGCCTTCCATCCTTCCGAGGTCCGTAAAATGAGGACCCAGATTCTTTGCGGCAAATATGCTGACTCTGTAAACTGCTTAGAGAGTGCTGTAAAGCACTGTGAAGCGGTGTATAAGTCCTAAGTGGTATTGCCCTTCCTTCCTTCCTTCCTTCCTTCCTTCCTTCCTTCCTTCCTTCCTTCCTTCCTTCCTTCCTTCCTTCCCCAACTTCGCTTCCCTTCCTCATCAGCTTCCTTTCCTTTCCTTTCCCCTTTCTCCCTTGTTTTCCACATCAACCTTCTTTCCTTTCTTTCTTTCCTTCCTTCCCTCCTTATTTCTCCTTCCCTCTTCCCTTCTTCCCTCCCTTCTCTTCCCTCCCTTCTTTTTCTTTCTTTCCTTCCTTCTCCTTTCCTTTCGTGTCCCTTTCCTTTCCTCCCCTCCCTTTCCCCTTTCTCCCTTCCACTGTCCTTCCTTCCTTCCTTCCTTCCTTCCTTCCTTCCTTCCTCCCTCCCTCCCTCCCTCCCTCCCTCCCTCCCTCCCTCCCTTCCTTCCTTCCTTCCTTCCTTCCTTCTTTCCTTCCTTCCTTCCCTCCCCCTTTCTTCCTTTGTTCTCCTTCCCCGTCCTTCCTTCCCATCCCTCCCTCCCTCCCTCCCTCCCTCCTTCCTTCCTTCCTTCCTTCCTTCCTTCCTTCCTTCCTTCCTTCCTTCCTTCCTTCCTTCCTTCCTTCCTTCCTTCCTTCCTTCCTTCCTTCCCTCCCTCCCTCCCTCCCTCCCTCCCTCCCTCCCTCCCTCCCTCCCTCCTTCCTTCCTTCCTTCCTTCCTTCCTTCCTTCCTTCCTTCCTTCCATGGTGCACAGTGGTCCGAATGTAGGTATTGCAGGCTAACTCACCCCTCACTGCCAGGAGTTCGATCCTGACTGGCTCAAAGTTGACACAGCCTTCCGTCCTTCCGTGGTCGGTAAAATGAGGGCCCGGATTGTTGGAGGGCGGAGGGGCAAGAGGCTGACTCTGTAAACCGCTTAGAGAGGGCTGTGCTGCCCTGTGAAGGGCTATCCAGGTGGTCCTCGACTTAACGACCACAATTTAAAGTCCCAAGACAGTGGTTAAATGGGTGTTGTCCCATTTTACGACCTTTCTTGCCTCAGCTGCTAAGCGAATCGTTGCAGTTGTTAAGTGAGTCACCCAGTTATGAAGTGAATCCGGCTTCCCTCCTGGACTTTGCTCGTCAGCAGGTCGCAGAAGGGGGATCACGTGACCCTGGGACACTGTGACCGTCATAAATATGAGTCAGTTGCCCAGCGTTCACATTTGGATCACGTGACCGCAGGGAGGCTGCAGCGCTTGCAAGTGTGAAAAACGGGTCCTAAGGCCTTTTTTTCCCAGTGCTATCATAACTTCAAACGGTCACGAAGTGAATTGTTGTAAGTCGAGGACTACCTGTAGTGTATGAATTCAGCCTGATCGTTATTGGCTGGAGAAGAGAATAACCCATGGCCTTTTCAGACTTCGTAGGCAATTTAGGTCATAAAAGGCACTAGAACAGAACAGAACAGAACAGAACAGAAAATAGAATAGAATATATAGAATAGAATGGAATAGAATATAGAATAGAATAGAAAATAGAGTAGAGTAGAGTAGAAAATAGAATAGAATACAAAATAGAATAGAAGATAGAATAAAATATAGAATAGAATGGAATATATAGAATAGAATGGAATAGAATATAGAATAGAATAAAATAGAAAATAGACTAGACTAGACAAGACTAGAGTAGAAAATAGAATAGAATAGAAAATAGAATAAAATATAGAATAGAATAGAAAATTGGAATGGAACGGAACAGAATTAGAATAGAATAGAATAGAATAGAATAGAACAACAGAATATATGGAATGGAATAGAGCAGAAAATGGAATAGAAAATAATAGAATATATAAAATAGAATGGAATAGAATATAGAATAGAATAGAAAATGAGTAGAGTAGAAAATAGAATAAAATAAAAAATAGAACAGAACAGAACAGAATAGAATAGGATGGGATGGGATGGGATGGGATAGAAATACAATATAGAATAGAATAGAATAGAATAGAATAGAATAGAATAGAATAGAATAGAATAGAATAGAATAGAATCATGGAATGTAATAGAATAGAATAGGAATAGGAATAGAATATGGAATGGGGAATAGAATAGAATAGAATAGAATAGAATAGAATAGAATAGAATAGAATAGAATAGAATAGAATAGAATAGAATAGAATAGAATAGAATAGAATAGAATATCCTTATTGTCATTGTGTAATTAAAAGCCACACAGATAAGAAAATCCCTCCCATCTCTCTTTGGTTACAGGTGGAAGAAGAGGAGAAAGAGAGAAACTATAAGCAACTCCTGGAGTGGGATAACCAGAATTTGGTGTTTTCTGAGGAAGCCATTCTGTGCCCGATCTGCTTCATGAACCTGGAGCCTGGGGAGGGCGTGACCCTCCGGGAATGTCTCCATTCCTTCTGCAAGTAAGCCTTGGCCCCAAAACCTGCTCAGGATTTATTATCTTGTCCTGTTATAAGGCAGAGGATGACACTTGGATGATGGCCTTAGAAGACATCTAAGATGGGTTTATAGAACTGGTCTCCCTGGCATGGGGACTGCTAGTTTCTACCTCTGTGACATCGCAATGGTCTTAGGAGGCATCTAAGATGGTTTATGTAACTGGTCACCCTAGCATGGGAATTGCTAGTTCTTATTTTGGTGGTCTCTTGATGGTCTTAAGAGACATCTAAGATGGGTTTCCATAACTGGTCTCTCTAGTATAGGAATTGCTAGTTCCTACCTCAGTGATATCTTGATGGTCTTAGTAGACATCTAAGATGGGTTTCCATAACTAGTCTCCCTAGCATGGGAATAGCTAGTTCGTATTTTGGTGATCTCTTGACGGTCTTAGGAGACATCTAAGATGGGTTTCCATAACTGGTCTCCCTAGCATGGGAATTGCTAGTTCTTATTTTGGTGATCTCTTGATGGTCTTAGAAGACATCTAAGATGGGTTTCCATAACTGGTCACTCTAGTGTTGGAATTGCTAGTTCCTACCTCAATGATATCTTGATGCTTTAGGAGACAGCTAAATTCAGAGCTTTTGGTGATCAAGAAGTATCCATGTATGGGGTCCTTGGTGCTCTCTGAGCTTGGTGGTTTTCCTGCAGACATTTCGTTACCCAACTAGGGAACATCATCAAGCTCAGAGAGCACCAAGGACCTCACAGTTCAACTCTCAGCTACAGATATTCTCTTCTGTCAGTGTCCAAGTGTGCTCTTCATGGCCATATCAGAATTCTCTGGAAGTTCTAGGTGTGCTTCAATTGTATGATGATCTGTTCTGTACTTTCTCCCTGCACCCTCAGAGACTGCTTGAGGGGGACCATCCTCAACAGCCCAGAACCGGAGGTCAAATGCCCCTACATGGACAATAATTACTCCTGTCCCTGGCAGATGCTGGACCGCGAGATCAAAGCGGTGAGTATCCAAATGGATCTCCAAACCAGCCTTTCGTCCCCACTTCTACTCTTAACATTCCTCACCACTGCCCTGGAAGAGAAGAGCTGTGGCTTTCCAGTGGATAGCCACCCTCAGGCCCAACACACAAATGGTGAAGGATGCTGGGGCTGGTAGTTCGGCAACATCTGGAGCAGGGTCTCCTGACCACTTAGGTTGAAGAACATATTTGGAATTTTGATCATACACTGGGTGGGGGTTGCTCTCAGAAAATGGTGGACACAGCAGATATAATCACAGGAGACAGATAGACCAGTTTGACAAACTCTCAGATTATTTTGAAAACAAAATATGTCTGTCTTTCTGTCTAATCTATATCTAACCCTTCTATCCATCCGTCTCTCTTGTCATCTAACTTTCTATGTCTAGAATCTATCTGATCTACAGTATTGTATATCTATCATTTATCTTTCAATTAGCTATCACGTGTACCTATGTATCAATTTATCCATCCCTGTTTCACCTGTATCTTCTATCTCTGTCATCTATTTATCTTTATTGATCTAATTGCTATCATCTGTCCATCCATCCATCCAATCCATCCATATCTATCTATCTATCTATCTATCTATCTATCTATCTATCTATCTATCTATCTATCTATCTATCTATCATCTCTAATCATCTATCTCTATCAATATATCCATCCATCCATCTATATCATCTCTATTTCTAATCATCTATCTCTTATCAATATTTCATCTATCTATCTATCTATCTATCTATCTATCTATCTATCTATCTATCTATCCATCTATCATCTATCTCATCTATCATCTCTAATCATCTATCTCTATCAATATATCTGTCTATCCATCCATCTCTATCATCTCTATCTCTCTATTTCTAATCATCTATCTCTATCAATATTTCTATCTATCTATCCTTCCATCTCTATCGTCCATCACTCTGTTTCTAATCTTCTTGTTCTGTACCAGCCTGCTACCGGCCCTGCAGAAAAGGCAGGGACAACCCCTTTACAACCGGCAAGAGGCTGGAATTAAGCCTGCCAAATTTATAGCTACAAAAACAAACAAGACACGAACCAAGAAACAGGAGCTTTAAGAAACATGAACCATCCGAGTGGTTCCCTTCAGCAAACCAGCCCTCCCACGCATTCCCCTTTTATACAGTTCAGGGCGTGGCTTCTCTCTGCCTCCTTCCGAGAAGCCCCATTGCCTTCCTCTGTCTACTCCTAATTGACTGCCTCCTGCGTCGGGCGTCCTTGAACAGGGCCAGCTGTGGGTCATCTTCATCCACACTGTCAGGCTCACACAGCTGGGTCTCCGTGGTGACCAAGTGGGAGGGGCCTGGCTCCACATCAGCAAGGTCTTCAACACCCCCCTCCTCCTCTGAGTCGTCCGACCCAACTGCCGAACCCACAGGCTGACCCTGAATCACAACACTTCTATCTCTATCAATATTACTATCCTCTATATCTATCTAATCTACCTATCTATCTTATGTATCTATGTTATCTATCTACATCTAATGTATCTATGTTTATCTCTATCATCTCTATTTCTAATCATCTCTCTCTATCAATATATCTATCCTCCCCCTCTCTCTCTCATCGAGTGCTGGTTTTTACCAAAACGTATCATAAAACGTGGTCATGTGACCCTGGGATGCTGCAAGCAGCCATAAAGGAAGGCCGGTCACATGACTGAGGCTATTAGAACTTTTTATCTGACTTACAAGTGGCGTTTTTCAGCTCGGTCATAATTTTGACCAGGTCGCTAAGCAACCAGGTTGTAAGTCAAGGACTCCCTCTATCCTCCTCCTGCTTTGGGTTCCACAGGCTAAAGTTTCGTGAAACGATTGTCCCAGCAGATTTTCCCTCTTTGAGGAGAAGGAGGAGGAGTTGGAACACCCGACGAAGGTCTTCTCTAAATTCTTCTCCATTTCACCCGCAGCTACTAACGGAGGAAGAATATCAGCACTTTCTGGACTTGGGAATGTCCATCGCTGAGAATCGTAGCCGGTCCAGTTTCCACTGCAAAACCACAGACTGCCGGGGTTGGTGCTTCTACGAAGACGACGTCAACGAGTTCTACTGCCCGGTGTGCCACAAACTGAACTGCCTGCTGTGCCAGGTGAGGCGTGTCTCATCTTTGGATCAGGCACCACGCCGGTCCCGCGCAGAAGGACTTAGCCCTTAGACTGATATACCTCTTCACAGCGCTTTACAGCCCTCTCTAAGCGGTTTACAGAGTCAGCATATTGGGGGGAGGGGGGCAGGCAACAATCTGGGTCCTCATTTTACCGACCTCGGAAGGATGGGTGGCTGAGTCAACCTTCAGCCGGTCAGGATCGAACTGATGGCAGTCAAAAGAATTAGCCTGCAATACTGCATCCTAACCACTGCACCAGAGAGGGAAAGGAAAAGGAGGGAGAGAGGGAGGGAGGAAAGAAAGAAAGAAAAAGAAAGAAGGAAGGAAGGAAGGAAGGAAGGAAGGAAGGAAGGAAGGAAGGAAGGAAGGAAGGAAGGAAAATAATGCAATAGCCCTTAGACTTATATACCTCTTCACAGTGCTTTGCCGCCCTTTCTAAGTAGTCAGCCTATTGGGGGGGGGAGGCAACAATTGGGGGGTCCTCATTTTACCGACCTCAGAAGGATGGAAAGCTGAGTCAACCTTTGAGCCAGTGAGGATCAAACTGCTGGCAGCCGGCAGTCAGCAGAAGTAGCCTGCAGTACCACATTCTAACCACAGCGCCACCAGTGTTGTTCGAGTTAGTAAAGTTTCTCAGGTAGCCAAGAAAAACCAAGTGTACAGGTAGAAAGTAGGTGAAACTTGGCTCAGCTGTGATCCTATGAGAGGGACCTTGGCATCCTAGTGGACGATCACTTCAACATGAGCCGGCCGTGTGCAGCATCAGCCAAAAAAACCCCAGTGCAATCCTTGGCTGCCTAAACAGAGGCATAGAATCAAAATCCCCCGAAGTATTAGTAGCGCTTTATAAAGCCACACCTGGAATCCTGCATCCAGTTTTGCTCACCACATCACAAAAAAAGATGTTGAGACTTTGAAAGAAGTGCAGAGAAGAGCAACTGGGATGATTTAAAGACTTAAAACGTTGCAGGAACTGGGCCTAGACAATCTAGAGAAAAGAAGGACTAAGGGGGACATGATAGCAGTCTTGCAGTGTTTGAGGGGCTGCCACAAAGAGGAGGGGGGGTCAACCTATCCTCCAAAGCACCAGAGGGCAGGACAAGAAGCAATGGATGGAATACTAATGACAGAGAAAAGCAGTTTGGAATTAAAGAAGAAAGTTCCTAACAGTGAGAACAATTAACCAGTGGAACGACTTGCCTTCAGAAGTCGTTGGTGCTCCATCACTGGGTTTTTCCAAAAATAAACTAGAGAACCATTTGACCAGGATGGTATAAGGTCTCCTGCCTTGAGGAGGGTGGGGTTGGACTAGAAGACCTCCAAGGTCCGTTTCAAACCCATTATTCTATCTTCTATAGCAGAGAACCCCAATCTTTCCGGATTTGAGGACTGGTCAGGGGAGGGGGGAGAAAGAGGATGGTTCTCTGCAAGTGGCTGGTGAGCGCATCAGCGCGCCACTATTTGAGCAAGCACTGGGCACGCACGTCCACTGCTCACACGACTGGAGCACGCGCCAACGAGCTTGCCTGTCACACGCCCAAGTAGGGATGTGCGCAAATGTGCTCACTCACCCTCCGCTTCTGCAACCCGGTTCCAAACGGCTCAGGGCCCAGTTAGCGGGGGTTGGGGACCCCTGTTCTATATGGAAAATGTGGAGGTACACCACCTCCTGTTGGGAATCTCCGTGCGGATTCTTTTATGGATGGAAAAAATTGTCCTTGCGAGTGCATTCTCGTGGGAAAAGATCTCAGTCGTGATCCTTCTTGCTTGGGCGACATAGGATCCCTCTCTCTCTCTGCTTACTCTGAATCTGGGAATCCGTGCCCTAATGCAAAGGTCCCCAACCTGGGCCACGGACGCTACCGGTCCCTGTCTTGTTAGGAACCGCGTCACGCAAGTGCGGAGCGATCGAGCAAAGTTTCATCTGCGCATATGCGGGATCTAAGTTGTGCACGAAACCGTCCTTTCCCCTCCCCCCCCCCGATCCCGGTCCGTGGAACAATTGCCTTCCACGGAACCGGTCCACGTTGCCAGAAAGATTGGAAACCCTGCCCTGAGGGGTGGATTAGTGGCAGGGCTGTGCTGAGGGAGGGTCCGTTCAAGGCAACCTTGGTTTGATGATGGATGACATCATGTTTCCCCCCCCCCACAGGCTATTCACGAAAACATGAACTGCAAGGAATACCAGGATGATCTCCAGATCCGGGCGCAGAACGACCACGCGGCCCAACAGACCACGGAGATGCTGCTGGTGAGAACGGCAGAGTGGCTGGGAGCGGTTTTATTACTGAATAAGAGAATTTATAGGGGGGGGGCGACTCCCGGATAATTCCGGGTGGCTGGAGAAATAAAACCGCGATCACAAAAGCCAGGGAACCCCCACCTTGGCTGGTGATGAGAAACCAGCCACGTGAGGAACTCTCGTGGAACCCACGGGTTCCCAGACCCACGGGCAAAAAACCAGGTCTTTGGGGCCTTTTGAAAGAGCGTCGAGATGGGGTGGGGGGGCAATTTTATTTCTGCAGGAGGGAGCTACCACAGAGAAGGCCTTTCTTCTTGGCCCCACCAGACGGACCTCTTTAGCAGAGGGGGCCACCTGTAACATCCCCTGCTTGCCCACTCTGGTGGGTTGGGTAGATATAAATGCAGACCCTAACTCTAATCCTAACTTGTAGAAAAAGCCCCTTCCCTCCAGGGTCTGTCTATCGTCTGTCTGTCTAATCCAGGGGTAGGCAACCTCGGCTCTTTTATGACTCATGGACTTCAACTCCCAGAATTCCTGAGTCAGCTCTGCTGACTCAGGAATTCTGGGAGTTGAAGTCCATGAGTCATAAAAGAGCCGAGGTTGCCTACCCCTGGTCTAATCTAATCTCTGTCTCTCTCTGTCCATTCCTCCGTCATTCTATCCTAACCCTAGCCCAGGGGTAGGCAACCTTGGCTCTTTTACGACTCGTGGACTTCAACTCCCAGAATTCCTGAGCCAGCATGGGGGAACTATGGCTCCCTCATGACTGGTGGACTTCAACTCCCAGAATTCCTGAGCCAGCCATGCTGAGGGGAAAGGGAGAGGTTTCCAAGCTGAGCCATGCTGGCTCAGGAATTCTGGGAGTTGAAGTCCACCAGTCATGAGGGGGCCGTAGTTCCCCCATGCTGGCTCAGGAATTCTGGGAGTTGAAGTCCATGAGTCTTAAAAGAGCCAAGGTCGCCTACCCCTGCCCTTGCCCTATCATCTCTCTCAATCATCTGTCTATCAATATATCTACTTAATCTCTATCATCTATCTGTATTATCTCTCTCTCTCTTTCGCCCACATTTATTATTTTTTATACACAACTCAAGGCAGCAACTATTCCTAACAGTCCTTCCTCCTCCTATTTACCCCACAACAACAACCCTGTGAGGTGCGTTGGGCTGAGAGAGAGAAACTGTTTCAGTCACCCAGCCGGCTTTCATGCCTAAGGTGGGACTAGAACTCACCATCTCCTGGTGATTGGCCCAAAGTCACCCAGCCGGCTTTCATGCTTAAAGCAGTACTAGAACTCACCATCTCCTGGTGATTGGCCCAAAGTCACCCAGCCGGCTTTCATGCTTAAAGCAGTACTAGAACTCACCGTCTCCTGGAGATTGGCCCAAAGTCACCCAGCTGGCTTTCATGCTTAAAGCAGTACTAGAACTCACCGTCTCCTGGGGATTGGCCCAAAGTCACCCAGCCGGCTTTCATGCTTAAAGCAGTACTAGAACTCACCGTCTCCTGGAGATTGGCCCAAAGTCACCCAGCTGGCTTTCATCCCTAAGGCGGGACTAGAACTCACTGTCTCCCAGTTTCTAGCCTGGTGCCTTAAGCACTAAACCAAACTAGGACTCTTATCAACCCTTTGCTCTCCCTCCTGGTGCCACGAGGAAGAGGCGGGCATGCGGTCTGGCTGTTTGGGGCAGCTCTGCTCCCTTTTTCAGAGACTGGTGAGGAATGGGGAGGCCATGTACTGCCCCACCTGCAGGATCATCGTGCAGAAGAAGGATGGCTGCGACTGGATCCGTTGCACCGTCTGCCACACGGAGATTTGCTGGGTGACCAAAGGACCACGCTGGGGACCAGCTGTATGTATTGACGGAGGGTAGAGACCAGGGTGCCCCTGGCACCTGCCTTTGGGAATAATAAGATGCATCCTGCATATTGCAGAGGATTGGATTAGATCAGGGTTTCTCAATCTCAGCCACTTTTAAGATGGGTGGACTTCAACTCCCAGAATCCCCCAGCCGGTTGGCATTGAAAAATATCCCAGACGCTGATGTTACAGCAGGAGTTCTCAAACCTGGCCACTTTTAAGACTTGTGGACTTCAACTCCCAGAATCCCCCAGCCGGTTATGCCGGTTGGGGAATTCTGGGAGTTGAAGTCCAGTTGTTTTAGTTGCCAAAGTTGAAAAAAAAAATCATTCTGGCTGGGGAATTCTGGGAGTTGAATTTCACCCATCTTAAAGTTGCCAGGATTTGAGATCCAGACCCACAATCTCGTGATCCAAAATTCAGACACTTGGCACCTGACTCATATTTATGACAGTTGCAGTGTCCTGGGGTGTGCGTATATGTGTGTCACACAATTCCCCCCTTTCGCGACCATCGGACGATCAAAATCAATGGGGAAGCCAGATTCACTTAACAACCGTGTGTCTAAGTTAACAACTGCGGTGATTCACTTAACTTAGCAAATGTCTCACTTTGCGACATAAATTTTTGGCTCAATTGTGGTCGTAAGTCAAGGACTGCCTGTACAAAGCCCACCGAATAGCAAAAAGAACAGTATCTATATCTATATATATGTCTATATCTCTATGTCTATGTCTATCTCTCTATCTCTGTGTATACATTCTCTCTCTCTCTCTCTCTCTCTCTCTCTCTCTCTCTCTCTCTCTCGATATAGGTACATATAATTTTTTATAATCAGGTGCTTATTTTATCAGCAATATATTGTCTGGGTTCCAACATGTAACTTACTAATACATATTAAGTTCCTTTCTCTCTACCTCATTTTTCTAGTCATTGATAAATGGTATCCCATGTCCTAAAACAAACTGAATCTGCTTTTTCTTTCATTTTCAATGTCAATCTATCCATTTCTGCACAATATAAGATTTTAATTAAATCTTCTTCCGTTGGTAGATCTTCATTTTTCCAATGTTGAGCGAATACAATTCTTGCTGCAGTTAATATATGTAGAATTAAAATATATACACTCTCATAATTTCCTACGATTGTGCCTAACAAAAATAATCCTGGCTTAAAATCTATATTAAGTTTTTTAGTCATTTTCTCTAACCGTGTGTGGATTCTTAACCAGAAACTTTTAGCTTTAGAGCATATTCACCAAAGATGGTAATTAAGTGCCTGGTTTTTGTTTACATTTGCAACAATTGCTTGATATATTTTTAAATATATTTTTAAACATTTCCTCTGCGCTCCCTGCCCCCCCCCATTTATGACGTTTACTGGAAGCAGCTGGCCTTGGGACAACCCAGGAGGTCCCATTGGGCATGGGGTTGGGTGGACTGGGGTAGTCCTCAACATACGACTGTTCATTTAGTGACTGAAGTTACAGTGGTGCTGAACCCCCCCCCCCCGAACATGACCGTTTTTTACAATTACGACCGTGTTGTAGCGTCCCCATGGTCCTGGGATCAAAATTCAGGCATCTGGCATGTATTTATTTTATTATATTATTTGCAAAAATTTATTAGCCATTTATTTAGTGCGGCTGGAGTATCCTGTGATTGTCGTTTGTAACCTTCCCAGCTGGCTTCCATCAAGCAGAGTCAATCGGGGAAGCCAGCTTTCCTTAATGACTGTGGGATTTATTTAACGACCACAGCGATTCATTGAACGACCGCAGTGATTTCCCGAAAGACTGCATGATCCGCTGAACAGCTGTGGCAAAAGAGGTCTTGAAATGGGGCGCAATCACCGTCTCGCTTAGGTGTGGGAATTTTGGGCTGACTTGCGGCCGTTGAGGACGATCTATAGTTAGTCAAGAAGGAGAAAACTGACTCATTTAATGACTCTGGCGGTTGATTAATGACCATTGCAAAAAAAAAAAAAAGTTCGTAAAATTGGATGCGGTTTAAGAGCCGCAGCTTTACCGCTGTGATAAGAGGCTCCGTTAAGGTCGTAAGTTGAGGACGCCTTGCATAGCCATTTTTTTGAGGGGGGGGCGGTCTCGTCCTTGGCAATCCTGCACCCCCTTTTGACGCTCTTGTGATTCTTTCTCTCCAGGGCTCCGGCGACACCAGCGGGGGCTGCCGTTGCAAAGTGAATGGAGTCTCCTGCCATCCAAATTGCCAGAACTGTCATTGATCCGGAGACTCCTGAAAATCAATTTTTTTTCCCCTCCAGACACTCCGTTGGCCTGCAGGGAAACTCGGGAGGCCCAGACGATGGCCGGGGTGACTTTGGGACAATTGCCCGGGGTTCTTCTCCTGGAGTGACCGGGGACCTCCGTTCCCACCACGTCCCATCTGGGAAAACTCTCCTGCGTCAACCGAGGTGGCCGTGGGGCCGAGGATGCACAGGGGGTGCATTTTCGTCCCCCTCCCCACTCCTATGTTGGTTGTGCCCAGAACTTGACCTGCTGGGTTAGTTTTCACTTGAGATGTTGCTTCGTCTTTTTCATTAAAAAAAAAAAGAATGACCCGATCCGTTTTTTTTTTAGCTTTCCTAGGATCTAACGAAGCCACGGAGGCTTGGTGCTCGTTGCAGTAAAGCCAGACTTTGCGGGTTGTGATTTTTATTTCCAAGACAAACCACAATCTCCTCCTTTGTTGGCTATTACGGAACCTTTCGTTGTTTTGCCCGAGGGATGCTCCAACTTCTTGCTGTTTCTTTAGGTCGCGTCTGTGATTTGAGACCAAATCCGGATCAGGTGGAGCTTTTTGTGGTTAAGGGGGTGTTCCCCATTCCCCCACCCACCCACCCAAATCTAGTTTCTAAAATTTAAGGCAAAAGCGGCACAGAATCTATCCCAGGAAATGTGAGAAGTCCACAGAATGAATCTTCCAACGGCTGGGAATTAAAAGTTGTGGAATTGCTAAAAAAAGTTCATCTTTTTTTTTTTGAAAAAAAAATGCACCATTTTGTGAATTTACTACTTGGAAATTATACGAGGAGGCGTCTATGGAGATTCTCCGCCCATACAGGACATGGTTGTCCCAAAGTTGCTTTTTCAAGAGGCAAGTGGACGTCTTTTGTTTCTCCTTGAGAACTTTTCGCTTCTCGCCCAAGAAGCTTCTTCAGCTCTGAGGAAGAACTAAAGAAGAACTGAAGAAGCTCCTTGGAGGAGAAGCGAAAAGTCTTCAAGGAGAAACAAAGTAAGTCCAACTTTCCTCTTGAAAAAAAAAAGCACCTTTGGGTCTACTAGGAGGTGTAAAATAATGGGGAGGGTGTAGTCCAGGGCTGTCAAACTGCTGGCCTGCAGGCCGGACGTGTCGCCGGGAAACCACAGCCACCCCATTGCCGGCAATGGCGAAAAAGCTCCGATACGTTGCACGACGTCACGTGACATCATCGCGAGTTTGACATGTCTGGTGTAGTCAAAATAGTTGTCAGAAGTCTGGAGAACCAATCTACAAGTGTTTCTCAAAACCGTGGCAACTTTTAAGACGTGTGGCCTTCCAATTCGCAGGATCTCCCAGCCAGCCCTGCAATTCTCTGTGCTAGCCGGGGAATTCTGGGAGTTAAAAAATCTCCTCCCACATCTGAAAGTGGCCAACAAAGTTGGAAGGGACCTTGGAGGACATCTAGTCCAACCCCCTGCTCAGGCAGGAAACCCTATACCATTTCAGACAAATAGTTGTCTAGTCTCTTCTTAAAAACTTCCAGCGTTGGAGCATTCACAGCTTCTGGAGGCAGGTGGTTCCACTGGTTAATTGTTCTCACTGTCAGGAAGTTTCTCCTTAGTTCTAGGTTGCTTCTCTCCTTGGTGAGTTTCCATCCGTTGCTTCTTGTCTGGCCTTCTGGTGCTTTGGAGAAGAGCTTGACTCCCTCTTCTTTGGGGCAGCCCCTGAGAGATTGGAACACGGCTATCATGTCTCCCCTCGTCCTTCTCTTCATTAAACTAGACCTACCCGATTCCAGCAACCGTTCCCTATATGTTTTAGCCTCCAGCCCCCTAATCATCTTTGTTGCTCTTCTCTGTACTCTTTCTAGAGTCTCGACATCTTTTTTGCATCGTGGTGACCAAAACTGCATGCAGGATTCCAAGTGTGACCTCACCAAGGCTTTATAAAGTGTTATTAGTACTTCACCTGATCCTGATTCTATCCCTCTGTTACTGCAGCCTAACACTGTGTTGGCTTTTTTGGCAGCTGCAGGGATTGTCCACTAGGACTCCGAGATCCCTCTCACAGTTGCTACTGAAAGACTCCACTCTGAAGTGGGTCAACTCAATATGGCCAATTCACAGCCGCCATCTCACCCCGGACAACTCGCCGCGGGACAATTTTAACAGTTCAATTTAACTACTGGAAATAATCTCAAGAAACAATTTTAATTTTTGCCACTCACGCTTCGTCTTGTCCCTCCTTTGGCATCCTTTAACGATTCTATTCAACGGCGAGTCGTCGCCGACCCGTTCCGCTGAGCCCAAACAGGGAAGAAAGAGAGAATAAAGCTCGATTCAAAACCGGCGCCATCCTTGCCAACAGTTTTAGTTAATACCGCATTTCTTTATTTTACACAATTACAAATCTACAAGTTAACGTAGGTACGTGAGTATACAAAAGTGCCGAGGCGGTGCAAGATGCACGACCGAAGGGTTTTTGTCGATCCCCATTTCTTTTTTCCCCTCCGCTGAACTCGAACCACTGGGCTTTTGTTACCTGTCTGCACACCAGAGAGGTGAAAATTTAAGGATGCAACAGGGGGGAGGGGGCGAGGCAGTCTGGACTGGTGGGTATCCAGAGTCAGCACTGCAAGCCTGGGATTGTGTGAAGTGGAAGAGTGCCGTCAAGTTGGTGTGTTCAGGGTAAACGCTGCCTGTTGCTTCACTCGTGACAAGCAGCAAGGAAAAGGCTTCTGCCCCATCCCGGCACCGATGGGGTCCCAGTTAATTCAATGGAGGTGCAGGCCTGTTCCCCAGCAAAGCACCATCCTTTTCCAACTGCAACTAACCAGCGAAATCCCGGGCCAAATTTTTTTTTAGGCTGCAGTGCAAACTCCATTTCTACTTAGTGTTCACCTGTTTGCCAAATTCCCCTCAATGCTCGTTTTCTAGGAATAAGACACTGGATTTTGGCAGAGAGCAAAGGCCCTTAGCTATAAATCCTCCAAAATCCAGGTTGCTAAGATTCGGCTGACTGGCGCTGAACTGGGGGAACCTCACTTCCTATTTAAGACGTCCCTAAGGGACCGTGCGTAAGTGCCCTGGCCTGTCTCTCGCCCCCGTCACATTTTTGATTTTCTCGATTTCCCCACCCCCCCCTTTCCCCGAATTTGTCCTTTTTGTACGAGCGAAATAAAGGCTCGAGACGGTTCTTGCGAAATACGGTGGGACGGAATTTCTCTTTCCAACGGCCGCATCTTTCCTGCGGTTGGAAGCAAACTTTAGGGCTCCCGATTTTCCTCGGCCGATGCGAGCGATCCGCAGAAGCCGAAGAAAACGCCTCTTAAGTTTTTTTAACAAAAAGAGACATCGGAGCACCGCCTGCCTTAACGATTCTCCATAAAAAGGCTGTTCTCTCGTTCTTCTTTCAGGACTCGTATTTGTAAAGTGCTTTTTTATTTTTATTTTTTGTAAAGGCGAGGTCAGGGATTTCTCGGGCCCTCTTTGCGTGTCTCCTCTAAGAGGCCACAACTTTTTTTTTTTTAAAAAAAAAAATTCTCTTAGAAGCCACAATTGTGGCTTTTCCTGTCCCTTTTTCTCACCGCTGCTCGGATGGCATCACACCACACACCTGCTTCTTATGCTATGACACCGGGTTTAGATATCCAAAGTGTTGGGGAAGGTCTACCTATGTTCCCCTCCGGCTCACGAAGGACGTTACAGTCCAAAACCCGTTATCCAAAACGTTGGCTGGGCCATCATCTGCCTAGAAACATCTGAACCACTACTTCAAGGCAAAGCGAAGGCTGAAGTCCCACCAGCTTTGTGGGTTAAAAGTGGTCTTCGGGAACCACACAAGCACAATCTGAGCCCTGGAGAAAGGCGCGCTCCTTCTGGCACCAGCCTTGACCTTATCCCAGAAGAGAAGGTCAACAATCACGTGAGGAACGCAACTCGCTGTGGGTATCCTGGTCGCTTCTCCTCCAGAACAAGCCAGCCTTGGCACAGAGCAGAATTCGGCGCCGCTGTTTTTAGAGAAACACGAACGGAGGGGAAGTCCTTCCGGGAAGTGGATCTTCATGTCTTCTGGAAGCTGTGGCTTCCTGGAGGACATCTTGAGGTCATCCTTAAGCCTGAAGGGCACGGCGGAGCTCATCGGCTCTCCACCTCAATGCCCAGCTGTCCAGCCCTACTGTTGGTTGAATGGAAGACTCAACTGGGTGCCCAGCTGGCAAAGGGACCAATCCTCAGCTTGGGCACCGAGGGGCCTGAGAAAGACGGTCCTTACTTCTTAGGCTGTTTCTGTTCAGCTGGTGGCTTCAAAGATAGCCGAGAACTTGTCGGTCCAAAGTAGCGGAGGCTAGTTAAGGACACTTGTGAGAGAGGCTTTTGCCATGGGAAGTCATGGAGACGATGCACGGGATTAAGCGAAGTTTCTTTTCGGGGAGAACCCTTCATGCAGGTAAAGAAAAGCTTAATTTTTTTTCCGTCAGGGAAAAAGTCTCGTGAGTATCGCACTTCGAACCCGGGCGATTAGGATTGATTTTTTTTTTCTTCCCCCCGGCTTCGGTGGCAACAGATCAGTTTGAAAGTCCTCAGAAGATCGATTTCAGGGCTGTCCAACTTTAAAAGATTGGTGGGCTTCAACTCCCAGAATGGCCCCAGCCAGCTTGGCTGGAAGTTGAAGCCTACCCAGTCTTCAAAGTTTGCCAAGGATGGACACCCCCCCCCCCAAGATCGGTTCTGCCTTTCGACGAAAACTCTTTTCCTGCTGTTCCCTTTCTGGCCAGCAGGGGAGAGGTCGAAACGAGAGCTGGCGAGGATTAAATCCCGCCGTTGCAACCGCTGAGAGAGACTTGTCTGTCTTCCTCCATTTTGTTTGGTCGAGACAGACAACCGATATTGCTCGGGGAAGCTCTGGAGATCCCAAGCCACGTCTCTCCTCCAGAGGAGAGGAACACCACCGCTTTTCCCTGAATAGGCGCGCCGCGTCTTCTCTTTTCATCAGGTGCGGCAGACGGAGGAAAAGAAGGTGGTCTTCGGGGAGAACAACTGCCCCACCCCACATTAGCCGGCCAGAAGAGCCAGCAAAAATTGGGACCGCCCAGCCTGTAGCGTCGCCCAAGGCGACAGTCCCCTCTCTACGCTGAAGACTGCTTGCAGGAGGGAACGGATTTGGGGGGGGTGGGCTGTTGGCCTCAAAACCCAGCTTGTCTTCTCCTGGGATGGTTTTCAGCTTGGGGAGGACGGGAGGGCCTCCCTTCCTGGCTTCAGCCCTAGGGAAAGATCTGGAGTTCGAATTTGGGTGCCCACTCCAGGGCGCTCTTGACCACCGCCACCGCCGCCGCCCCCAGCATGACCGTCAGCCCCATCACGGCCAGCTTGACGAAGCGGTTGGTCCTGGGTTTGGTCGCTAAGAGGGACTTGGCCCTCTCCTCCACCCGGAGTCGATCTCGGAAGCGCTGACGGAGGACGGCGTCCGGCCGCTGTTGGGACGAAGCCAGCTCGAAGTCTTTGAAGGTGGAAACGGCCGTCCTGCAGAGGAGTGGGGGTGGGGGGGAGAGGAAGAGGAGGGGAGGGGGTGAGGGGCAAGGAAGCCACCAAGGGGGGGGCGCCTTTCTCGCGGATTGGACTTCAGCTGCGCAAAACAGGAAGTCCTCGACTTAACAGCCCTTCGCTTAGTGACCGAAGTTACAACGGGCGTTGGAAAAAAGCCATCTGGGAACGTTTTTCCACACTTGAAAAGACCCACGCAGCCTCCCCAGTCATGTGATCGGGACTAGGACGCTTGGCAGCTGATTCGTGTTTGTGACGGTGGCAGCGGCCCCGGAGTGGTGGGGGGAGTCCCCTGCGATCCCCTTTTGCGACCTCCCGACCAAGTCAATGGGGAAGCCAGATTCGCTTAACGACCGGGTCACTAACTGAACAACCCCAGCGATTCAGTTAACAATGGAGGCAAGGGAGGTCTCCAAACGGGGCAAGACTCACTTAACAATGGTCCCGCTTAGCAACGGGAATTCTGGGCTCCACTGTGGTCATAATCCGAGGACTCCTCCCCCCCCCCCCGGTATTAGGGATTTTCGCTTCTCCTCTTTTTCTCCTGGGAGGAATTCTTTCTTTCCTTATTTATTTATATATATTTTTTGCACAGTTGAGAGGCCGAGGGGGGACCGTGGCCCAAAGTCTTGCCATTCCTGATCCTTCTGGAACGGCCCCCCGTGGAAGCTTCTAGAAAGGGATGGGGAGCTCTGAAGGACCCTGCCCTCCCCTCCTCGCTCTCTGCTCTCTCCCCAGGGCGGGCAGCAGCTGCGCGGACCGAAGGCCACAGGGGGCCTCGACCGTCAGGGAAGGAGACCCCTCCTCACCTCTCGGCTTGCTGAGCGGCTTCCAGGGCGAGCTTGGAAGGCGGGAACTGAACGAAGAGGTCGCCAGCCCGACTGATGAGCGTCTCGTAGGGGAGATCCTGGGGGATCTGGGACAGCAGATGGTGGACGGAGGCCATGTCACAGTCGCAGGCCAGAACCTCCGGGGCCCGATGGAGCACGATCTGCAAAGGGAAGCGGCAGCTCAGGGACTCCGACCGGCCGACCGTTGGCACCACCGACCTTTCCCCTTTCGGGTTTGTGACCGCAAGCAGGTTGAAGGCCCCTTGGATTGCGGGGGGGGGGGGGGATGGAGAAATTGGGCATGGCTGAAATCGGTTGGAATGGCAGCTTGGGAAGGGAAGGGATAAAAGGAGGAAAGGGAAGGGAGGAAAGAGGAATGGAGAGGAGAGGATGGATAAAAGGTAAGGGGAAAGAAGGAAGGAAGGAAAGAAAAAAGGAAGGAAGGAAAAAGGAAGGGCAGAAGCAAAGAAAAGGAAGGAAGGAAAAGGAAAAATGGGAAGAGGAAGCAAGGAAGGAAAAGGAAGGAAGAAGGAAAAAAGGGAAAGGGAAGGGAGGGAGGGAGGGAGGAAGGAAAGAAGGAAAAAAGGAAGAGAAGGAAAGAGGGAGGAAGGGAGGGAGGAGAAAAGGTTAGAGGAAGGGAGGGAGGAAAGAAAAAAGAAGGAAAAAAGGAAGGAAGGAAAGAAAAAAAGAAGGGGGAAGAAAGGAAGGAAGGAGGGGGGAAGGAAGGAAAGAGAAAGTAAAGAAAAGGAAGGAAAAGGAAAAATGGGAAGAGGAAGCAAGGAAAAGAAAGGAAGGAAGGAAGGAAGAAGGAAAAAAGAAAGGGAAGGGAGGGAGGGAGGGAGGAAAGAAAGAAGGAAAAAAGAAGGAAGAAAAAAAGGGGGAAGAAAGGAAGGAAGGAGGGGGGAAGGAAGGAAAGAAAAAGTAAAGAAAAGGAAGGAAAAGGGAAAATGGGAAGAGGAAGCAAGGAAAAGAAAGGAAGGAAGAAGGAAAAAAGAAAGGGAAGGGAGGGAGGGAGGGAGGAGAAAAGGGAAGAGGAAGGGAGGGAGGAAAGAAAGAAGGAAAAAGAAGGGAAAAAAGAAGGGGGAAGGAAGGAAAGAAACAAAAGAAGGGGAAGGAAGGAAGGGGAAGGGGGAAGGGAAGGAAGGAAGGGGGAGGGGAGGGAAGAGAAGGGCCCTTAACGAAAACCGTCAGTCAGATGCTGCTATGGTTCGTGGCCTCCCTTGGGGTCTCCGAGGGGCTCCTGTTTCTTCCCCCCCCTCCCCCCTCCCTCCGGGGATCCGAGGACTAGAGAGACGACATGGGCCTGTTCTGAATGGCTCCCCCCCCTCCTCTTCCCGCCCACGCCTGGCCCGACAGCCCCGTCTTCCCTGCCCGACACCCACCACGGCTGCAAAGTAGATGGGCATCAGTGGGTGGCAGGCCAGGAAGAAGTCGTATAACCGGACCACGTGCCGGAAGTCGGACAAGACGTGCCCGAACCAGGTGATCAACCAGCTGAGGGCGAAGATGGTTCCCACTTCAGCTCTGTGCAGGAAAAAAAAGAAAAAAGAGGAGGGGGTGGGGTAAAGTTTAAATATTAAAAAAAAAACAGCCACTCAAGAAAACGGATCGGGCTCTTTTTTTTCCTGTCTTCAGAGCGGAGGTAACGTTGCCACGTAACAAATTCTTTTTCCTTTCAAGGGAAACACGAGTTGAGCCTAATAAATGGGATCCCCCCCAGCTTCTCCCGGCCCCGATTCACGGTTTAAATTTCGATGACGTCAACACGAGGATGCTGCAACAGTCGTTAAGGGTGAAAAAATGGTCACAGGTCACTGTTTCCAACTCCGAACGGTCACTAAACAAACGACTGTAAGCCGAGGACTCCCTAGACTTGGGGGAAAAAAAACACCAAAAAAACCCAAGCTTTGTTTACCTCTGCATGAAATCGTGGAGATCTGGGTTCACTTGGTCTATGATGGGCATCAGGTAATTTAAAATGTGTCTGGTGTTCTCCATGGTTGGGTCCATAAAATCCCTGCAACAAGGATTAGCCAAGTTAAGAGTGCAACAATGGTGAGGCACACAGGTATACACACCGCAAACACCCTGCATATCAGGGATGCCCAAGCCCTGGGCTGCGGACTGGCACCGGACTGTGCCTTCCATGGGCCGTGGAGAAAGTGCCCTCCATAGAACTGGTCCCTAGCGTCCAAAAGATTGGAGACTGCTGGGCTAGGAGACTGGAGGCCAAAACATATATGGAACGGTTGCAGGAATTGGGTATGTCGAGTCTAATGAAGAGAAGGACAAGGGGGGACATGACAGCAGTGTTCCAGTATCTCAGGGGCTGCCCCAAAGAAGAGGGAGTCAAGCTATTCTCCAAAGCCCCTGAAGGCAGGACAAGAAGCAACAGATGGAAACTCATCAAGGAGAGAAGCAACCCAGAACTAAGGAGAAACTTCCTGACAGTGAGAACAATTAACCAGTGGAACTACCTGCCTCCAGAAGCTGTGAATGCTCCATCACTGGAGGTTTTCAAGAAGAGACTGGACGATTTGTTTGGAATGATATAAGGACTTTGCTTTGAGCAGGGGTTGGACTAGAGGACCTCCAAGGTCCCTTCCAAGTCTGTCATTCTCTTCTGTTAGTTTAATGAAGAGAAGGACGAGGGGTAACATGATAGCAGCCTTCCACTTTTTGAGGGGCTGCCCCAAAGAAGAGGGAGTCAAGCTCTTCTCCAAAGCGCCCGAAGGCAGAACAGGAAGCAACGGATGGAAACTCATCAAGGAGAGAAGCAACCGGGAACTAAGGAGAAACTTCCTGACAATTAACCAGTGGAACTACCTGCCTACAGAAGCGGTGAAGGCTCCAACCCTGGAAGTTTTTAAGAAGAGACTGGACAGCCATTCATCCGAAATGGTGTAGGGTTTCCTGCCTGAACAGGGGTATTGGATTAGACCAGGGGTCTCCAAACCCCTGGTCTGTGGACCGGTACCGGGCCGCGGCATGCCAGCAACCGGTCCGCACAAACAAGCAAAGCCCCATCCGTGAGATGCAGGCAGCAGACAAAACCGCGCACTCTCTAGTCCGTGAAAAATCCTTTCTCCGTGGAATCGGTCCCTGGTAGTCAAAAGGTCGGGAACCTCTGGATTAGAAGACCTCCAAGGTCCCTTCCAGCTCAATTTGGAATGGAATACAACGATGGAAGAGAAGGACGAAGGGTGACAGGATAGCAATCTTTCAGTATTTAGGGGGGGGGGGCTGCCACAAAGAAGGGTGTGTGTGTGTGTCAACCTCTTCTCAAAAGCGCCTCAAGGCAGGACAAGAAAGAGCGGGTGGTAACTAAACACCGAGAAAGAACAATGCTAAAGACACAATACAAGTGACGCAACCTGCAATTCAGGAACTATTCAGGTTTACTCCTCAAAGGATGTTTAGGAAAGGCTGAGGGGGTGGTGGGGGGCAACCTTTTGCCAAGATTCTAACCTCCTGGAGGGGAGGTGGAGCCATCATTTGGGTGTGATCAACGGTTGTCCTGTTTTGGTTTAAAATTCAGAAGTTTGTTCATTGGAACCCGGCTATCACGTCCCCCCCCCTCGCCCATCACTTCATCAAACGAGAATGCCCAATTCCAGCAACCGTTCTTTGTATGTTTTAGCCTCCAGTCCCCTAATCATCTTTGCTGCTCTTCTCTGCACTCTTCCTAGAGCCTCAACATCTTTTTTACACCGTGGTGACCAAAACTGGATGCAGGATTCCAAGTGTGGCCTCACCAAGGCCTTGTAAAGTGGTATTAACACTTCACGTGATCTTGATTCTGCCCCTCTGTTAATGCAGCCTAGCACTGCGTTGGCTTTTTTGGCTGGCTATTTAAGTGACTGTCCACTAGGAGTCCAATATCCCTCTCATAGTTACTACTAATGAGCACGATTTGATTTTTCCTGCCTAAATGTAGAATCTTGCTTTTTTCACCATTGAATTTCATCTTGCTCGACAGCGCCCTGTGTTCGAGTCTGTCCAGATCCTCCTGTACCTTAAGCCTATCTTCTGGAGCGTTGGCTATTCCTGCCAGCTTGGTGTCGTCTGCAGATTGGATGAGTTCCCCATCCATCCCCTCGTCCCAAATCGTTGACCAGATTCCATTCAATGAAAGGAGTCTTTCTCAACCGTGGTTGCTTGAAGATGGGCGGACGTCAGCTCTTGGAATTCCCCAGCCAGCTTGGCTGGCTGGGGGATTCTGGGAGTTGAAGTCCGCCCATCTTCAAGCAGCCCAAGTTGAGAAATGCTGGGGGGTGGGGGTGGGAAAGAAAAGGGCACCTGAGGTGATGGGTTGAAAGTTTTTCCACCAGGGTGGCGGCCAACCTCTCCCCCACCACCAGCAGGAAGGTGACCACGATGTCATGGTATCCCTGGTAATAGTGGAGTTGTGTGTTGCGTTGCAGAACCTGGAGGATGCAGTCTATCAGCTCTTCCTGGAGACCCTCTCTCTGTTCATCCGGCATGTCTGGGGAAGAAGGGAAGGGAAGAAAAGAGACAGGTGTGAAGCAAGGGCCGAAAGGAAGACGCCCATCTGAATCCTATTCTCATAAGAGGACCGCCGAGCTGGGACAGACGATCCACGGGTCGTCCTTGACTTACAACGGCTCAAAGTTACAACAGCGCCGAACAGATGGGTTTCGTCACGGCCCTTTCTTTAGACGGCCTTTTCCTGCCTGGTCTTTCCACTCAGGCAAAGAGGTTATTGATCGGGTTGCTTTCAGCTCTGCCTCGCCACGTTCTGTGCCGCTCTGAAATCTATCGTTCTTGCCAGGCTGTTTGGTTTGCCCGAGTCAGCACAGGGAGCACTCAGCTTAGCTGCCACAACTCAGCCCTAAATTTCTGTCGCTAAGTGAGATACTTGTTAAAAGTGAGTTTTGCCCCCATTGTACCCAAAACTAAGGAGAAACCTCCTGACGGTGAGAACAATTAACCAGGGGAACCGCCTGCCTCCAGACGCAGTGAATGCTCCAACACTGGAAGTGTTTACTAAGAGACTGGACAGCCATTTGTACGAAATAGTATAGGGTTTGCTGCCTGAGCAGGGGGTTGGACTAGATGACCTCCAAGGTCCCTTCTGAATCTTATTCTTTTTTCTTTTCCTTCCTTCCTTCCTTCCTTCCCCCCCTCCCTCCCTCCCTTTTCCAACACTGGAACTTTTTAAGAAGAAACTGGACAGCCACTTGTCTGAAATGGTATAGGGTCTCCTGCCTGAGCAGGGGGTTGGGCTAGATGACCTCCAAGGTCCCTTCTGAATCTTATTCTTTTTTCTTTTCCTTCCTTCCTTCCTCCCCCCCTCTCCCTCCCTCCCTTTTTGAACACTGGAACTTTTTAAGAAGAAACTGGACAGCCATTTGTCTGAAATGGTATAGGGTTTCCTGCCTGAGCAGGGGGTTGGACTAGATGACCACCAAGATCCCTTCCAACTACTACTACTACTACTACTACTACTATTACTACTATTACTACTACTACTTCTTCCTCCTCCTCCTCCTCCTCCTCCTCCTACTACTACTACTACAAATAGCAGACTGTTGCAGAAGTGTATAGGTAATACCCGATTTGCAACCACAATTGAGCCCGAAATTTCTGCTGCTAAGTGAAACATTTGTTATGTGAGTTTCGCCCCATTTTACGACCTTTCTAGGTTAAGGGAATCTGTTTTCCCTTTTCTTTTGCTTGTTTGAAGGGCGCAAAAGGGATCACAGTTGCCAAGCATCTGAATTTTGATCAGGTGACCACGGGGGATGCGACCGGTGTCAAAAACGGGCCAAAGTCCCTTTTTTTTCAGCACCGCTGTTACTTCCAATGGTCACCAAATGAATGGTTGTTAAGTCGAGGCCTGCCTATCAGCCTTTGGCTTCGCTGCAAGAAGCGGCCAATAAACGAGCTGTGTTTTAAACCCGGTTTAACCCAGAGGATTGACGGATCAAAATACCTGGCGGGAAACGCCGGAGGGATCGCCTTACGTCCAGCAGGACTTGCTGATAATCTTTGCTGTTTTCCCGAAGGTCTTCCTCTAAGAGAAACGGCAAAGGATTTTATAATTAATGAGAATTAAAAAGAAAGACCGGGAAGCTAAGAAAAAGACGTCGTTAAACCGTGAAGATTTCAAGCCAGACATGCTTTTGTCTTCTGATATCTCTTGAAAAGCAGAAAAGTGAGTCTGGTTTTCCAACCAACCGGGGGGGGGGGGTGTCTTCCAACTTGGCCCTTGGATGACTTGTGGACTTCAACTCCCAGAATTAAAGCAATGCTGGCTCGGGAATTCTGGGAGTTGAAGTCCACAAGTCATAAGAGGTTGCCTACCCCTGGCCTAAAGCTACGAAAACCGGCCATCAGAGTCTGGATTTTTAAACTTCTTTTAAACATCCTAGCAATAGCTTGATTTCTTTTTCACAGCATAAATATGTCAGGAGAGTCAAAATTAAAAACCACCAGGCTCAGGGCGCACCAAGGAGCCCCACATTCACAGCTGGCATCTTCTTGGTGCCGAGGGACTCACATCCCGGCTCTGAGGCTGGGCAGGTGGAGAGAAGAAGAGGGCTTCACCTGGCAGAGGCAGCAGGTCGTCCGTGTTCACATTGAGAAGTCTGGGCCATACTTTGCAGCGGATCTCGTCCCTCAGAAGGCCTCCTTCGCTGATCGCCATGCGCCGGAGCGGGGCAATGTCGACAGGCTCACTGTCGAGGACCTGGTAGATCTCGGCTACCTTTCTCTGCTGCTTGCCCGAGTCTGAAAGAGGCAGAAACCTACATCAGTCAAGGGCCTTTGCTCCCCCCCGAGCAGAGCTGGCCTAGTGCCAGCCTAGAAACCAGGAGAGGGTGAGTTCTAGTCCCACCTTAGACACAAATGCCAGCTGGGTGACTTTGGGCCAATCACCAGGAGACGGTGAGTTCTAGTCCCGCCTTAGGCATAAAAGCCGGCTGGGTGACTTTGGGCCAATCACCAGGAGACAGTGAGTTCTAGTCCCGCCTTAGGCATGAAAGCCGGCTGGGTGACTTTGGGCCAATCACCAGGAGATGGTGAGTTCTAGTCCCGCCTTAGGCATGAAAGCCGGCTGGGTGACTTTGGGCCAATGACCAGGAGACGGTGAGTTCTAGTCCCGCCTTAGGCATGAAAGCCATCTGGGTGACTTTGGGCCAATCACCAGGAGACGGTGAGTTCTAGTCCCGCCTTAGGCATGAAAGCCAGCTGGGTGACTTTGGGCCAATCACCAGGAGACGGTGAGTTCTAGTCCCGCCTTAGGCATGAAAGCCAGCTGGGTGACTTTGGGCCAATCACCAGCAGACGGTGAGTTCTAGTCCCGCCTTAGGCATGAAAGCCGGCTGGGTGACTTTGGGCCAATCACCAGGAGACGGTGAGTTCTAGTCCCGCCTTAGGCATGAAAGCCGGCTGGGTGACTTTGGGCCAATCACCAGGAGACGGTGAGTTCTAGTCCCGCCTTAGGCATGAAAGCCGGCTGGGTGACTTTGGGCCAATCATCAGGAGACGGTGAGTTCTAGTCCCGCCTTAGGCATGAAAGCCGGCTGGGTGACTTTGGGCCAATCACCAGGAGACGGTGAGTTCTAGTCCCGCCTTAGGCATGAAAGCCGGCTGGGTGACTTTGGGCCAATCACCAGGAGACGGTGAGTTCTAGTCCCGCCTTAGGCATGAAAGCCGGCTGGGTGACTTTGGGCCAATCACCAGGAGACGGTGAGTTCTAGTCCCGCCTTAGGCATGAAAGCCGGCTGGGTGACTTTGGACCGATCACCAGGAGGCGGTGAATTCTAGTCCCGCCTTAGGCATGAAAGCCAGCTGGGTGACTTTGGGCCAATCACCAGTTGACTTTGGCCCATTGATTCTCTCTCAGCCTAACCCACCTCACACGATTGTTGTGGGAAAACAGGAAAAAGAAGGCATATTAGCCATGCTTGGCCCCCCACGTTTATTTACAAAGTAATAAACGTGGGATAAAAAAAATCTAACAATAAATAAACTTGGCATCAAAATCTGAGAAGGGAAGTCCAACAGACATCAGTCTAGCCAGCTGGCCAGGATTCTCAAAATGAAGTCACATCCTTGCTTCCTAACCTGAATGCTGACTGATACAAACAAACATTCTCACTCCAGAAGGCTGTTTTAAAAAGAGAGCACCTACCTTTTTTGGGGGGGAAAAACCTCCATAAGAGATTTATACGGAAAGGTAAAGGAGCAAAGAAATATCGAGAGTTAAAAAGCATGCAATGCACCTAGAAATTTTGCATTTAAAGCAGGAGGGCCCTACAGTGGCAATCAAAGCCAGGAAAAAAGTTGGCAATCCTTATTTATTTCACGTGCCTCATTATCACCAGGACAAGGAAGAAACTCCTAGGGGCGGGGGGGGGGGTGGTGGAAATGACACAACCGCTTCAGTGAGTTCAGAACAAAACAGCACAACCCGTTTGTTTTTAAAGCCTTCTTCCGTAACCTCCCTTTTACCTAACTGCATACCTGATGTGCGGTTTTAGAATTCGTACTCAAATAATCTGATTGGGAGGCTTTAATCTGGCGAAGCTCTCGTCATTCAGCTTGGATCCAACACGTCCTACTGACCTAAATGAACTGAATCGTTGATATGTAAAAAAAGGATCTTGGGATATACGCAGTGCTTTTTTTGTAAAAAAAAAAAAAAGGTGCCAGAACTCACACATGTCATACATCCCGCCTTGCCCTACCCTACAAGGTTCCATCCAAAAAAGGTGCCGGAACTCCGTTCTGAGCATTCTATGACAAAAAAAGCCCTGGATATACGACTGGAGAGCCTGCCTAGCTGCGTGTGGCCCATTTTACAAGCTGTAAATTTCACAGGCTTGACAGAATATTATGCTGAAACATATCTAGGTACTTGGCCCCAATACCTTTTTGAATTAGTAGGCTAAACAAAGGAAATAATAATAACAATAATAACAACAACAGATCGCCATTTGGAATACAACCCGCCAGATATCGCAGTCGTAGAGAACCAAAGCGTACAGCTGATTGATGTCGCTGTACCAGGAGATGCCAGAGTCGAAGAAAAAGAACTGGGGAAAATTATGAAATACCGCCACCTGGCCATCGAAACTGTGCGATTATGGATGAAACGCGTAACAGTGATACCCATTGTCATCAGGGCACTGGGAACTATGTCCAAAAACTTTGCAAAATACATCAAGAAACTGCAGCTTCCTGCAATAACTCCAGCAAAGCTACAAAAAACTGCGCTACTCGGAACATCTTACATTTTAAGGAGATACCTGGTTGATACCTAGGATGCTGGCAGCAACCCGTGTCAACCATCAGCGCCAGTCAATTTGAGTGTTCAGTTGACTGAGTTTCATGTTTAATGAATAAAAGTTATATAATAATAAACGAGAAAGAACTGGAGAAGATCGCAAAATACAAAGACCTACAAATAGAAATAGAAAGACTGTGGCAAAGGCAAAACAACTGGAGCACCACTGGAACACCATCATCGGCATTGACAAATTCGCCATTAGTCAATTGCAAAAGGCGGCCTTGCTAGGAACTGCTTCCATCCTGCGACGAGATCTGTAATATCATTAAACATCCACATCTGCCTATCCCAGGTCCTTGGTAAGGACTCGATAGGTAGACAAAAATGCCAGATCCAGTCTGAACATCTGGCTGTGATGATATAATAATAATAATAATAATAATAATAATAATAATAATAATAATAATAATAATGATGATGATGATGACGATGATGTCTAATGGTCTCTAATGCAAATTGTAAAAGGGCAAATAGTTAAGCTGAAATGGTTGTAGGAAGTTATGAAGTTATATGAACTAAGTACAATACATTATTTTCTCTTTTACTGTGCTAAGCGCCAAATTAAAAAAAAAAGTTACAGATGTAAAAAGAGAAGGAACTTGCAGAGATCATCTAGTAGTCAAACCAAATCGTTATTTGTTACACAGATCAGCCTAATCCACTCTCTGCAGGAATCTCTGTATCCCTGATAGGTGGAAATCCAGCTTTTCTTTAAGTGTTTTTCAACCTGGGTGGCTGAAAGACAGGTGGACTTCAACTCCCAGAACCTCACAACTCACTTTTTTTCAGCACCATCGCCATTTCAAAGGGTCACTACATGAATGGCTGTAAGCCGAGGACTACAGCTAGTCCTCAACTTACAACAGTTCGCTTAGAGACTTTCAAAGTCACAACGGCACTGAAAGAAGCGACATTTTTCACTCTTACGGCTGTTGCGGCACCCCCAGGGTCGCGGGATCAAAATCCAGATGCTTGGCAAGTGGTTTCGTATTTATGACGGTGGCAAGCGTCCCCGGGGGTGGGGGGTGGGGGAAGGGAGGTCACATGATCCCCTTTTTGCGACCTTCCGACGAGCGAAGTCAATGGAGGAAGCCAGATTCGCTTAACAACCGTGTGGTTAATGTTAATGACTCATTGAACAAGCGGGGCAAGAAAGCTCCCCAAACGGGGCAAAAACTCGGCTTAACAAACGTCTCACTTAGCATCAGAAATGTTGGACTCCGCTGTGGTCATTAAGCCGAGGACTCCCTGAATCTGTCGCAGCAAAGCAGCTGCGGGAAAGGGCAGGCTCAGAGCCCAAAATGGAGTTTGACATGTGTTTTGTTATTTTTTTCTTTTTCTTTTTTCTGACATTTCGTTTTGGACACGTTCCTTCTCCTCCTCCCACACTGAACAAGGCTTCTCTGTCAACTATCTGAATGGATCCTTTACATTCGGCTTCGCCAATCTCGGCCGCCGAATCCAAGATGCATTTCTTTGGCTATCCAAACAAGGCAGGGAACCGTCAGCTGCATTGCCCCCGATTAAAAAAGAAAAAACACAACCAGATTTCCAGGACAGGCAGTCCTCAACTTACAACAGTTTGCTCAAAGTTGCGACGGTACTGGAAAATGGGACCCGTGACCTGTTTTCGCACCTGCGACCTTTGCAGCCTCTCCGTCTTCACGGGATTAAAATTCGGACGCTTGGTAACCGACTCGCATTTATGATGGTCGCAGTGTCCCATATGTGTGTGTGTGTGTGTGTGTGTGTGTGTGTGTGTGGTGATCCCCTTTTGCGACCTTCTGGAAAGCAAAGTCAACGAAGGGAGCCGGATTCACTTAACGACCGTGTAACCAACTTGTCGACTGTAGTGGTTCCCTTAACAACTGTGGAGAGGAAGGTCGTGAAATTTATTTATTTATTTATTTTATTTAATTTGTATACCTCCCTTCTCCCGAAGGACTCAGGGCGGTGAACAGGGCCATAAATACCAAAATAGCCAAAATACAAAATTAAAAACAAATTAAACCCTAGTGCCCAAATGTAAAAATAAATTATATTAAAACAATAATTAAAACCCAAACCCATCAGACCAGGCCGGCTTGTTCAAACAAATAGGTTTTTAGATCACGTCGGAAGGAGCGTAGGCCGGGGCAAAATTCACTTAACAGCTGCCTCGCTTAACAACAGAAATGTGGGGCTGAGGTGTGGCCATTGGTCAAGGGCTACCTGTACAAGAAGCCCTGTAATAAATAACGATAAACAATCAAAGCATGGATCTCCTTTCCGCGACTTAAAATGATTCGAAAGACAATTAATACATTGCGGTTACAGAATTCAGATTTTTCTCTGGCTGCAGAATCAGAGGCACGGATTCCCAGCGGTTCCTGCTCAACCTTTGGGAGCTGATCTCTGACTTGATTCTCCCCTTCAGTCAGAATAGAGCTGGAAGGGACCTTGGAGGTCATCTAGTCCAACCCCCCCTGCTCGAGCGGGAGACGCTCTACCATTTCAGACAGATGGCTGTCCAGTCTTGTCTTTTCTTTAAATTTTTATTATTACTTTTTAACAGAGCTCAACAAAAACGTGTTGTCTGGGTATCTTATTCACCAACACAAATTAAAATTCCAAATCCCTAAATTCTTTCCTCTAACCGTTGATAAAATAGGCCCCAAGTTTGAAAATATTCTATTTCTTCTTTTTCTTTCAACCTTAATGTAAGTCTGTCCATTTCTGCACAGTCTAATATATATATATATATTGGATCATTTCTTCTTCTGGTGGCATTTCTTCATTCTCCCAATATTGTGCAAATATAATTCTTGCCGCCGTTATCACGTGTAAAATCAAATATGTACTTTGCTTATCAACTTTTTCTGGCATTATACCTAGTAAAAAAAAAATTCAGGCTTATAGTCTATGTCAGGGGTAGGCAACCTCGGCTCCTTTATGACTCGTGGACTTCAACTCCCAGAATTCCTGAACCAGCATGGGGGAACTGTGGCCCCTTCATGACTCGTGGACTTCAACTCCCAGAATTCCTGAGCCAGCATGGGGGAAACGTGGCCCCTTCATGACTCGTGGACTTCAACTCCCAGAATTCCTGAGCCAGCATGGGGGAAACTATGGCCCCCTCATGACTCGTGGACTTCAACTCCCAGAATTCCTGAGCCAGCATGGGGGAACTATGGCCCCCTTATGACTCGTGGACTTCAACTCCCAGAATTCCTAAGCCAGCATGGGGGAACTATGGCCCCCTCATGACTCATGGACTTCCACTCCCAGAATTCCTAAGCCAGTATGGGGGAACTATGGCCCCCTCATGACTGGTGGACTTCAACTCCCAGAATTCCTGAGCCAGCATGGGGGAACTATGGCCCCCTTATGACTCGTGGACTTCAACTCCCAGAATTCCTGAGCCAGCATGGGGGAAACTATGGCCCCCTCATGACTCGTGGACTTCAACTCCCAGAATTCCTGAGCCAGCATGGGGGAACTATGGCCCCCTTATGACTCGTGGACTTCAACTCCCAGAATTCCTAAGCCAGCATGGGGGAACTATGGCCCCCTCATGACTCATGGACTTCCACTCCCAGAATTCCTAAGCCAGTATGGGGGAACTATGGCCCCCTCATGACTGGTGGACTTCAACTCCCAGAATTCCTGAGCCAGCCTGGCTCAGCTTGGAAACCTCTCCCTTTTCCCTCAGCGTGGCTGGCTCAGGAATTCTGGGAGTTGAAGTCCATGAGTCATCAAAGAGCCGAGGTGGCCTACCCCTGGCCTATGTGCTTCTCTCACGTTTTTTCTAACCAAGTGTGGAGTATTGTCCAATATCTCCTAGCTTTGACACAGCCTTTTCTTAAAAATCTTCAGAGATAAAGCAACTACAACAGAAATTTTGGGCACATTTGTGGTCCGGGACTACCCGTAAAATCAGCCAGTTTTAACCGCCTCTTGTTTCTGGCTTCAAAGCGAAGATGTTGTCCCCAAGGTGAAATAAGGGATGTTGTCAAAGCACAGGCAATTAAAATAAAAAGAGAAAATGAAATACAAATATAATGAGGGCTAGTTAAAAGCAGTCAACCTTAAAATGTATTTTAAAAAGGAGGAGAGGCTGGGAAGGGAACAGTATTCATCCAAGGAAGAGGCATTTGAAAAATATAGGCCAATGAGAAATAGTATTTATTTATTTATTAGATTGCTATCCTGCCTTTATAAGCAACTCAAAGTGGGCAACACAGCTAACACAGGCAGTCCTCAACTTACGACCCCAATTTTAGTTGCTAAGTGAGACCTCTGTTTACTGAGTTGTGCCCCACTTGATGACCTTTCTTGCCACAGTCGTTAAGCGAAAATCACTGCACTTGTTAAGTTAATCGCACGGCTGCTAACTGAACCTGGCTTCCCCACTGACTGTGCTTGTCAGAAGGTCGCAAAAGGGGGAATCACACACGACCCCTGGGACACGGCTGGAGCTGCAGGGCTGTCAGGGCTCAGCGGAAGCGTCAGGATCGCCGCCAGGATCCAGCTGGAATGTTGCAGCATCTCCAGGGTCTTGTGATTTACATTCAGATGCTTGGCAACTGGTTCGTATTGATGACGGTCAGAGTGTCCCAGGGTCATGGGAAGTGACCAAAACACTTTTTTCCTTTTTTTTGGGGGGGTGTCATCAAGTTTTTGACACCTTGCTAGGTGACTGGTGGTACTCGGATGTTGCCATATCCTAAAAGTGGTACAATGGGTGAAAAGGTTGGAAAGCCCTGCTTTAGAGGATGGGAAATCAGATTTTGGCTTCCCCTATGATGTACCTAGGGACGCGGTGGCTCACTGGGTTAGGATGCTGAGCTTGTCGATCAGAAGGCCGGCAGTTTGGCGGGTCGAATCCCGAGTGCCGCATAACAGAGTGAGCGCCTGTTATGCGTCCCAGCTTCTGCCAACCTAGCAGTTCGAAAGCATGTAAAAAATGCAAGTAGAAAAATAGGGACCGCTCCGGTGGGAAGGTAACAGCGTTCCGTGCGCCTTTGGCGTCTAGTCATGCCGGCCACATGACCACGGAGACGTCCTCGGACAAGCGCTGGCTCTTCGGCTTTGAAACGGAGATGAGCACCGGCCCCTAGAGTCGGAAACGACTAGCACGCATGTGCGGGGGAACCTTTACCTTTACCTATGATGCACCTGCCAATGCTATGCTACTCGAATAAAGATTCTTTAAGGTAAGCAATGCCTCGAAGTTCTTTGGAGAGTTTCATCTGTCGGAACCATGACAGTAATCTTCTGAACGACTGCTTGATTTGCTTAACGACGAGGACAAAAAGATTGCAAAGTTGGCTGTGACTCCTTTAACAACCAGCTTGCTTAGCAAGAGTAATTCGAGGAATACCTACCAGCTTACATATAAAGGAATCGGTGCCTTTTGAGTTATCAACCCGCCCTCTGATGATTAAAGCGACTGAAATGGTTATTAAACACACCTAAATACCAGGAAATTGACAACCCTGCTCTGTTCCAAGCAAAGGCTCAACATCTAAAAATGCAACCGGAGCAAAAAATACAAATAAAAAAATCCTGCTGAAATGCAAACCTCCTGACATTATGCTGATTTCAGCTGATGCTGAGGAAGTGCTAGTTGGTTTATGCAACTGTGTGTTCGTCACTTCACCTTCCTTTCCAGCTAAATTGCTGGGAGCGGGGTGTCTAAAGAGCAGAAGGGAAGTCTCCCCCCCCACACACACACACTCTGGCGTTTGCAGGAGGCAATGCTCTTTCTTTCCCCAAACATTGCCTTGGTGGACAGCTGGGGATTGGATTTCTCCCCGGTAAAGTATGCCAGGGCCAGCAAAAATAAATGGTTACATAGGTAAAAAAAATTAATTGTCAGAACGCCATTTATATCACATTTCATAAATGTATAGGTAGAACAATGTGCTTATTCTGGGGATTCTGCCATCTCTCCGAAGGGGTGGGGGAGAGGATAGACTTTAGGCAACTTCAAACAACAGGGAACATTTGAACTGGGGGAGGGAGGGGGAGTGACAGATCTGGATTGCATCTTCATTTACAACAAAAAAGGAAGCAATAACCATAAAACCAAGGAGAGTTCCCTTTCCCATGGAAGGGCCTGACATCTGACCAAATGGATGAGGGGAGGGGCTGAAATGGGAATGCTTTATATAGGATTGAAATGTAACTTTGTTAGATTCTGTCTTGTATTGCCACAATCGATTCCATCCTAGTAAACATTTTCCTTTTGGACTAAACTTGCATCCAAGAGTTCTTATTTCCTAAGATGTGGATTGAGGTGGGTCCTGACATTAATAGGAAATTAGGGAAAATACAAGTATTAGGTATGTTTGCTGACTTGATGTGTGTGTGTGTATCTATCTATCTATCTATCTATCTATCTATCTATCTATCTATCTTTCTTTCTTTCTTTCTTTACCCTCTATCATCTATGATCTATCTACTCGCTATCATCTATCATCTATCTCTATCTACTCCATCATCTATCTATGTCTATCTAATTTATCTAATCTATCTATCTATCTATCTATCTATCTATCTATCTATCTATCTATCTATCTATCTATCTATCTATCTATCTATCCTCTCTCTCTATCATCCATCATCTCAATCCACTCCGTCATCTATCTATGTCTATTTACCCCATCATCCATCATCTATCAATCAATCAATCTATCTATCTTTACCCCCTCTATCATCTATGATCTATCTACTCGCTATCATCTATCATCTATCTCTATCTACTCCATCATCTATCTATGTCTATCTACCGGTAATTTATCTATCTATCCTCTCTCTCTATCATCCATCATCTCAATCCACTCCGTCATCTATCTCTATTTACCCCATCATCCATCATCCCTATCATCTATCAATCTATCTTTCTTTACCCCCTCTATCATCTATGATCTATCTACTCGCTATCATCTATCATCTATCTCTATCTACTCCATCATCTATCTATGTCTATCTAATTTATCTAATCTATCTATCTATCTATCTATCTATCTATCTATCTATCTATCTATCTATCTATCTATCTATCTATCCTCTCTCTCTATCATCCATCATCTCAATCCACTCCGTCATCTATCTGTCTCTATTTACCCCATCATCCATCATCCCTATCATCTATCAATCAATCAGTCAATCTATCTATCTTTACCCCCTCTATCATCTATGATCTATCTACTCGCTATCATCTATCATCTATCTCTATCTCCTCCATCATCTATGTCTATCTAATTTATCTATCTATTTATCCTCTCTCTCTATCATCCATCATCTCAATCCACTCCGTCATCTATCTCTATTTACCCCATCATCCATCATCCCTATCATCTATCAATCTATCTATCTATCTATCTATCTATCTATCTATCTATCTATCTATCTATCTATCTATCTATCTATCTATCTCTATTTACGCCCTTTATCATCCATCATCGCTATCTACTCATCATCTCTCCCTCCCTCCCTCCCTCCGTCTCTCTCTCATCTATCAGCTATCTACACAAGCGTATATCCATATCCATTTCTATCGGTAGTCCTTGACTTACAACAGTCCTTAACTTACAACTGTGGTCGTAAGTCAAGGACTATCTGTACGGTGGTGAAAGTCAGGTCCAGTAGCACTTTTCTGAGTAACCAAGTTTACGAAAAGGTAAATTTTTGACAGCTGAAGAGTATGATGGGTGTCGGGCATTCTACAGGTGAGAAATAAATACAGGCATTACTCAACTTAAAACTACTCCTTTAGTGACCGCTCCAAGTTACAACAGCGCTGGGAAAAAAAGACCGACGACCTTTCTTCCCACTTCTGACCCTTGCGGCATCGCCCAGGGTCACGTGATCAAAAATTCAGCCGCCTGGCAACTGACTCGTACTTACGGCGGGTTGCGGCATCCGGGGGGGGGGGGAAGGTGTCGCGTGATTCTCCTTTTGCGACCCTCTGACAACCAAAGCCAATGGGGGAAGCCTGATTCGCTCAACAACCGGCTGGCTGACCTATCGGCTGCAATGATTCCCTTAACAACCGAGGCAAGAAATCGTCGTAAAGTGGAGCAACACTCGCTTAACCACCGTCTCGCTGAGCAGCGGGGATGTTGGGCTCCACTGTGGTCCGAGGTCGAGGACCACCTGCATGTATGTGTTGTGGTGTGTGTGTGTGTGTGTGTGTGTGTGTATGCGTGCGTCTACACCACCCCATGCATGTATGTAGATAATTATTTCCAAATATATAGTTGATTTATTCACAAAGGACTCGAGGCAGCGCACCTATCCCGCACACCTTCCTCCTCTTTTGCCCATGACAACAACAACAACCCTGCGAGGTGGGACATCGCAGGAGGCCTTCAAGAACAGGACGAGATTACATTGGGGGAAGAACTGGAGCATTTCCATGGGACAATACCGCAGAGCAGGATTTTTTGAACAGCCGGGACTCTCGCCCGGTTGAATTTCTGCCTGCTTGTTTGCCTGCTGAAAGGAGGGAGGAGTCAAACCAGGCCTTCATCGCCCGCCTCTTGGTGGAGCCGCCTCTTCTGATTGGCTCCCGCAGCCCCGTCAGAGGAGAAGCGGGGGCGGGGCCTCCGCCCGGCCACGCCCCCTCCCTTTCCTCACAGCATCAAGTTTTCCCTCAGCGAAGGCCTCGCGAGCCCTGAGGTGGCCGAGCGGGCCTGCTCCGGCCCGAGGCGCGCACCTGCCAGCCTACCTACCTCGCTCCGCGTGGTGATGCAGCCGTGGCGGCCTCGGCTGGGTCATGGTCTCCGGCCACCGCAGAGGCTCATCCCGGCGGCCTGCCGGACTCCGTGTCTTCCTTTTTTTGCCCCCCTCCCCCACTTCCACGCACACGGTCCCGCCTTCCGCCTACGTGATGGCCGCCGCCACCAATCGCCTTGGCGGGAGGCGCTGCGGAGGCGTCAACAAGCCGGGCGCGCCTTCCCGAGGCGCATGCGCCAAGCCCGCCCATCTGTAATTTGATAAAGGCTGGTGGAGATGGGGGGGGGAACTTTCCCAAGAGAGATAGAAAAGGCTAGAGCAGGGGTAGGCAACCTCGGCTCTTTTATGACTCATGGACTTCAACTCCCAGAATTCCTGAGTCAGCATAGCTGACTCAGGAATTCTGGGAGTTGAAGTCCATGAGTCATAAAAGAGCCGAGGTTGCCTACCCCTGGGCTAGAGTGATGTGGAGCAGAAGCTTCAGGGATACAGAAGGAGAATCGTAGAGATAGAAATAGAGACTCGATTCTCTGCTTTAGTTCGGAGCCCCTGGAGCTAGTTGTCCGCTTAGTGACCGTCCGAATTTACAACGCACTGAAAAACGTGACTTATGACTGTTTTTCGCACTAACAACCGTTGCAGCATCCCCATGGTCACCTGATCAAAATTTGGACACATAACCAGCGGTGGGATTCAGCCGGTTTGCACCACTTTGGCAGAACCGGGTAGCTATTTTTTTGTTGCCCAGGCCCAGAATGGACTTCCGGAAGTGGCATCCATACAGAGAACTGTTTGTTCACCATTTGAATCCCACCACTGGTCATATCTATCTATCTATCTATCTATCTATCTATCTATCTATCTATCTATCATCTATCTATCTATCTATCTATCTATCTATCTATCTATCTATCTATCTATCTATCTATCAACTATCTATCTATCTATCTATCCATCCATCCATCCATCCATCCATCCATCCATCCATCCAGTGGTGGGATTCAGCCGGTTTGCACCACTTTGGCAGAACCGGGTAGCTATTTTTTTGTTGCCCAGGCCCAGAATGGACTTCCGGAAGCAGCATCCACACAGAGAACCGGTTGTTCACCTATTTGAATCCCACCACTGCACATTACATAGAACATATGCTTTGCAGCTGACTCACATTTATGACGGTCGCAGTGTCCCGGGGTCATGTGATCCTTTTTTGCGACCTTCTGACAAGCAAAATCAACAGGGAAGCCAGATTTATTTAACAACCACGTTACTAGCTTACCAACTGCAGCGATTCACTTAACGGTGGCAAGAAAGATCGTAAAACGGGACAAAATTCATGTAATAACTATCTCACTTATCAACAGAAATTTTGGGCTCAGTTATGGTTGTAAGTCGAGGATTACCTGTAGTAGAGACGGGGACAATGGAGAAGGAGATTTATACGCTGCCTTTTTATTCAGAAAGAATATTCAAGGCAGCTTACAATGAAAACAGCCCTTCCAGATGCAAAGTGGTTGAGTGAATGTATCTGGAGAACAGGAAGATGAAAATAAAATATCTCTGTATTACACTTGTTTGTATTTCACTTTTCAGGAAGAAAATCCACCTCAAATAATTTTCCAACGATATAAATAAAATAAACACTATTTTGAAATGTAAAGTTACATTTTGTAAGCTGCCTGGTGTCATCTATTTGCAAGCTGGGTGGCTAGATAAATTTGCTTAATAAATAAAGGATAGATAGATAGATGATAGATAGATAGATAAATAGATAGATAGATAGATAGATAGATAGATAGATAGATAGATTCCAAGATCCTTCTTTGATGGGAGAGAGAGGGAAAGAACAGAAGCGATGGCAGTGACTGGAAGGTTTGTGCACTTCTGTTGTATGAATGAGGAAAGCAAGGAGCTTAAATAAACTGCTAGCCATAAACTATGGGGAGACTCTTAGGCTAGTGTGTCCTTTGCAAAAAAGGATCGGAACTAGGAAAGCCGATTCATATATTTTTATTTCTGCACAAGTAAAAGATAGGTCTCCCACAGCTACAAGATAAGGTAAGGTAAAGGTAAGATAAGATAACCTTCATTGTCATTTTTTTTACTGTGGGCACAACAGCACACATCAAAAATGAAATTTAGTTGCCCGCTCTCAAAGTGAAACACATAGATGACACACACCTATATGCAACATATGTATAGACCCACACCCCTACATATTCATAACAATAAATATTAAATACTGTCCATCTTGAATATATAATGGAAGGAGGAAGCCTGAGAGTTCACAAGGTTATTGCTAAGCACATTGATTTGTGCTTAGAGTGTAAGCCGCCCTGAGTCTTCGGAGAAGGGCGGGATATAAATGGGATTAAAATAAATAAAATAAATAATGCTGTATGGAATGAAACTATGGCTGAATCTGGATGTTCTGCTTTAGATACCATGAAGCCTCCTCCTCCCGGAAGATAACAAGGAAAACAGGTCGTGAAGAAGGTGTGTCGTGTCCCAGAAAATCTTATGGACCTCGTTCAAACAACGCTTCTGTGCTATGTCCTAGATGGGAGGGAGGGAACTGCCAATGATCTTTTCAGCCGTCCTCACCACTCTCTGCACCGCCTTCCTGTCCGAAGCAGGGATGCTTCCAAACCAGACTGTGATGCTGTATGACAGGATGCTCTCGATCGTCCCTCTGCAGAAAGTGGTCAGGACAGGGGAAGGAAGATGCGCTTTTCTCAGGAAGATGTGCTTACAAGGTAAGAAGACTGTTGGATAGGGAAGGTATCACTTTATATACAGCTCAAATATATTGGGTTTGGATTGGAATGTGTTCTTCAGTTGGCCAGCATCATTTCTGTTCAGGGGTCCTTGGTACTAAGCTTGGTCATATTTTTACAGATGTTCCATGAACCAATTAGGTTACATCATCAGTGCTAGCGGGGAGTGCAAACCCCTTCCTCTTTTAGCACTGATGATGTTCCCCAGTTGGGTCATGAAACGACTGCAACAAAACTGCCAAGCTCAGAGAGCACCAAGGACCCCACAGCTCAGTCCTGAGCTATAAATATTGTCCTTGATCGGTCAATGCACAAAGGATGCTTCTCTTACCTGTGGGAGCACAGCTTAGTCTTTCTCAAGATGTCACCTTCCAATTCCGCAGGGAATAAAACTGCTCGATTTCCCAGACAGAAAGCAGAGATCAATAAAGGAGAATATTTGTAGCTCAGGGTTGACCTGAGGGGTCCTTGGTGCTCTCTGAGCTGGGTGGTTTTCTTGCAGAGATTTCATGACCCAAACTAGGTAATGTTGTCAGTACCAGTACTAGCTTTGATGACGTTACCTAGCTGGCTCCTGAAACGCCTGCAAGAAAACAGTCAAACTCGGAGAACACAAAGGGAATCCCCAGTCCTGCGCCCCCCTCCTCTCGCCCTCTCTGCAAACCCCACTTCCTTGTAGCACTGATGATGTTCCCTAGTTGGGTGATGAAACGTCTGTAAGAAAACAAGCAAGTTCGGAGAGCACCAAAGACCCCACAGTTCCCTTCCTCTTCCTCCTCCTCCCCTCCCTGCAAACCCCCTTCCTTGTAGCACTGAAGATGATCCCTAGTTGGGTGATGAAACGTCTGCAAGAAAACTGCCAAGCTCAGAGAGCACCAAGGACCCCGCAGTTCTCCTCCTCCATCTCCCTTCTAGCACTGATGATGTTCCCTAGTTGGGTGATGAAACGTCTGCAAGAAAACTGCCAAGCTCAGAGAGCAGCAAGGACCCTACGATCGTCTCCTCCTCCTCCTCCTCCTCCTCCTCCTCCTCCCTGCAAACCCCACTCCCTTCTGGCACTGATGATGTTCCCTAGTTGGGTGATGAAACGTCTGCAAGAAAACAACCCAGCTCAGAGAGCACCAAGGACCCTTCAGACAGCAAAGACGAAGGCGGTCAATCCGAGTACCCGACCCATCGACCTCTCCGATCTCACAAAAAACGCCCCCCCCTCCATCTTTATCCACCCACCCCCCGTCCGGAACCTCCTTGTGCGTCTTCGGTTTCCATTCGGAAGGCCTCCGAGTGTGACCCACGGAAGGGCGCGAGGGGCGGAAGTCGCCTTCAATGGCGGGCGGAAGCGGCGAGCGGCGCTGGGCGGGCGGCGGCGGCGCGGCGGGAGCGCTTTGGCGGTTGCACACCGGGCAAGATGGCGGACCGCGAAGAGGCGTTGAGGGAGTTCGTGGCCGTGACCGGGGCTGAGGAGGAGCGGGCGCGCTTCTTCCTGGAGTCGGCGGGCGGGGACCTGCAGGTAAGCCCGGCGGGAGGGGGAAAAAGAGTTCCCGGAGTTTCCCAGCCTTCCCTTGGGGGTCGAGGGGGAGGGAGGCCGGGATATCGCCTTTCTCTCCCCCTCCCCCGGCTGGAAGTGGGTGGGGGGGGTCCTTCCCTGGAGGTGGGAGGGCTTTTCTAGCGAGTTGCCCCCCCTTCTCCACCCCCATCACACCTGTCTGTCAAAGGGGGCCCGGGCAAGAGCAGTCCCCCTCCCCTCTTGGACAAAGCCCCCCCCTTTTTCTTATTCTGCATTGAAATTGGGGAGGGGGCTTCATTGGGAAGGACCCTCTTCTCTCTTCTTCCCCGGGGGGGGGAAAGAGGGGATGGGCAAGATTATTGCAAGGGTGGGGGTCGAGGAGGAAAGAAGCGGAAGAGTTTTCTCTCTTGCCCTGTCTGTGCACAGCCAGCCAGAGGATGATGGGCTATGTAGTACAGGTGAGGGGGACTGGGAGGGGCCTCTTCTCCCCGCCCCCCCACCTCCTCCTCTCCCTGCAAAGTCAGCCTCCTTTGAGAAATTTCTTTTTGCTAAAGAGCCGCCCAAACTGCAAGATGGGTGGTGCAGGCAGTCCTCGAGTTAACGACCGCCACGGACACCCCACCCACCCACCCAAGAACGTCTGTCGCTGAATGAGACAAGACGTTCAGTGAGTTTTGCCCCCTTTGACGACCTTTTTTTTTTTAGCTACGGTTGTTAAGCGAATCGCTGCAGTTCTCAAGATAGTAACACAGTCCTTAAGTGAATCCGGCTTCCCCATGGACTTTGCTTGTCAGAAGGTCGCAAAAGGGGATCACGTGACACCCCCCCCCGGGGACACTGCGACCGTCGTAAATATGAGTCGGTTGCCAACCATCCAAATTTTCATCGTGCGATGCAGCAATGGCTGTAAGGGTGAAAATTGGTCATAAGTCCCTTTTTCCCCCGTGCTGTTGTAACTTTGAACGACCACTAAATGAACTGCTGTAAGTTGAGGACCACCTGTATATAAATTGAACAATAAATAAATTTAATAATAAAGGGTTCGGGGAGGTGGGGACAGGCCATACATGCCTGTGCTCAACTGCTTTGTTTTTCTGGGTGTGGGTTGCCTTGACTTCAGTATTGCAGGTAGACCCCGATTTATGACCACAACAGAACCCAAAACCTCCGTTGCTAAATGAGCAGATGTTAAGTGACTTTTTCCCCATTTTGCGACCTTGCCACTGTTGTTAAGTGAATCACTGCAGTTCTTAAGGTAGTAACAGTCCTTAAGTGAATCAGGCTTCCCCATGGACCTTGCTTGTCAGAAGGTCGCAAAAGGGGATTACATGACACAAACACAAACCGGGGGGGACACTGCGACCGTCGTAAATATGAGTCGGTTGTCAAGCGTCCGGATTTTGATCACGTGATCAAGGAGATGCTGCAGCGGTTGTAAGCGTGTAAAAAAAAGGTCGTTAAGTCACTTTTCTCAGTGCCCTTGTGACTTTGAATGGTCACTAAATGAGTGATTGTAAGTCGAGGACTATCTGTACAGGTTGGGTTCCAAAAATCATTTCCATTCCCCCCCCCCCCAAAAAAAGAGCAGATACACCCTCATTAGAAGGGGATGGCAAAGTGGCACATCCCTGAGAAAGAAGCAAGGCATGGAGGCAGATTTGGCACTGCAAATAATTTGCTTCACCTTTGACATGGAGGGAATCGGGAGCTATTGGCGGGCACCAGATGCCACCCATGGATCATCAGGGCATCAGTTGCAAGGAGTTGCAGTTTGGCAACAGGGGTTGCAGGAAAAACTGGTTTGCTTTCTCTTTGCAATGGTTCTGCTGCCAGGGAGGTGGAAATTCTTACAAATATCTACATGCCCACGGTGAGGGAGTCTTCCAGGCTAGCCGGTGGCATGCCCTTAAAATTGTTTCAAAAATGCTGCGGTTGGTTGTGAATACCGAGATATAACAGATAGGACATCAAGTAAAACAGTACATTATGCAATGAAATTTCATTGTAATGTATGCCAATTAGTGTACAGTCAAAGTGACAAAGTTATTCTATTCTATTCCATTCTATTTTCTATTCTACAATTCTATATTTTTATTCTACTCTACTGTACTTCTATTCTATTCTATTCTATTCTATTCTATTCTATTCTATTCTATTCTATTCTATTCTATTCTATTCTATTCTATTTTTCCATTCCATTCCTATTCTATTCTATTCTATTCTATTCTATTCTATTCTATTCTATTCTATTCTATTCTATTCTATTCTATTCTATTCTATATTTCCATTCCATTCTTATTCTTATTCTTATTCTATTCTATATTCTATTCTATTCTATTCTATTCTATTCTATTCTATTCTATTCTATTCTATTCTATTCTATATTTCCATTCCATTCCTATTCTATTCTATTCTATTCTATTCTATTCTATTCTATTCTATTCTATTCTATTCTATTCTATTCTATTCTATTCTATTCTATTCTATTCTATTCTATTCTATTCTATTATTATGTTTCTACTCCATTCCTATTCTATTCCTACTCTACTCTTTATTTCTATTCCTATTCTATTCTATTCTATTCTATTCTATTCTATTCTATTCTATTCTATTCTATTCTATTCTATTCTAGTCCAGTCCAGTCCAGTCCAGTCCAGTCCAGTCCAGTCTACAATCTGTTCTATTCTTCTATTATGTGTGTATCTGATGTTCCAGCAAAACTCTACGATTTGAGGCCAGTCAGTCCCTGATAGAGGCTCTTGTTCCTTTGCATTACAAATAGTCCTCAACTTACAACAGTTTATTTAGTGACCATTGAAGATTATAACAACAGTGGAAAAAGCGACTTATGACCCTTTTTCAGACCATTGCAGGTCCCTACGATCATGTGATCAGAACTCAGATGTGTGACAGCTGGTTCCTATTTATGACGGTCGCAGTGTCCCGGAATCACGTGATCCCCTTTTGCGAACTTTGGATGAGCAAAGTCCATGGCGAAGTCAGATTCGTTTAACAACTGCATTACTGACTGAACACCTGCAGCGATTCGCTTAACAACAGTGGCAAAGGTCGTAAAATGGGGCAAGACTCCCTTAACGACTGCCTTGCTTAAATTTTTGGCTCAGTGACGGTCATAAATTGAGGATTATCAGTGTGTAAGCTGGGTTAATAGCCATCTGTAGCAATCCCTATCTCTGTTAATGGCCATGCTGATATTTATTGTTTAAATGTTTTGTATTGCCTGGAGTTGCCTGATGGTGAGATTGCCAGCATATCAATTTAAGGAAGCAACCTGTCAATCTGTCAGTCAATCAGTCATTTACTGGTAGTAATAAAAATAGGCTCAGTCAAGCTAGGCAGTCGGTTTATAAAGGTAGTCCTTGACTTACAACCACAATTGAGAGAACAGAAGGGGAACTTATCAAATTTACAGATGACCTCAAACTGGCAGGAGTAGCCAACACCCCAGAAGACAAACTCAGGATCCAAAAAGATTTTGACCTACTTGAACAATGGGCCCTATCCAACAAAATGAGTTTCACTGGAGGAAAGCAAAGTTTTACATTTAGGCAGGAAAAACCAAAGATATAAGTACAGACTGGGTGAGACCTGGCTCAAAAACAGCGACTGTGAGAGGGACCTTGGAGTCCTAGTGGACGATCGCTTGACCGTGAGCCGGCCGTGTGCAGCAGCAGCCAAAAAAGCTAACACCATCCTGGGTTGCATAAACAGTGGCATAGAATCAAGATCACGAGAGGTATTAGTACCGCTTTATAAAACCCTAGTCAGACCACACCTGGAATACTGCAGCCAATTCTGGTCACCATATTACAAAAAAGGATGTTGAGAGTTTGGAAAAAGTTCAGAGAAGAGCAGCTAAGATGATCCAAGGCCTGGAGGCTAAAACATACGAAGAACGGCTGCGGGACTTGGGTCTGGTTAGTCTGAAGAAAAGAAGGACTAGGGGAGACACGATAGCAGCGTTCCAGTATCTGAGGGGCTGCCACAAGGCAGAGGGGGCCACGTTATTCACCAAAGCACCAGAGAGAAGGAGGAGAAACAATGGTTGGAAACTGATCAAGGAGAGAAGCAACCTGGAATTAAGGAGAAACTTCCTGATAGGACAGTTAACCAGTGGAACAGCTTGCCACCAGAAATCGTGGGCGCTCCCATCACTGGAGGTTTTTAAGAAGAGACCAGACATTCACCTGTCTGAGATGGTATAGGTTCCCCTGCTTGAGCAGGGGGCTGGACTAGAAGACCTCCAAGGTCCCTTGCATCTCTATTCTTTTCAGAGTAAACAATTTCTATTGCTAAGTGAGATATTTGTTAAGGGAGCTTTCCCCCATTTTGCAACCTTCCTTGCCGCAGTTGTGAAACGAACCACTGCAGTTGTTAAGTTGGTGGCCCGGTTGTCAAGTCAATCTGGCTTCCTCATGGACTTTGGACAGCCCTGCCCTAAACCATAGTCAAACCACCTAGCCTGGTTTCACATAACTCACGAAACCAGAAACGTAACTCCTCAAGCATATTGCAATACCGGACGTCCCCGACTTAACCATTAGTGACTGCTCAAATTGATAATGGCACTGGAAAAAGTGAATTATGACAGTTTTTCACACTTACGACCATTGCAACATCCTCGTGGTCACGTGATCAAAATTCAGACACTTGGCAACTGGTTCATACTTACAACGGTTGCCGTGTCCCAGGGTCACCTGATCATCTTTTGTGACCTTCCGACAAGCAAAGTCGGTGGGGCAAACCCCTAACGACTGAGGCAGGAAGGATCGTAAAACAGGACAAAACTCACTCAACAGATGTTTCACTAGGCAGCATAAATTTTGGGCACAGTTGTGCTCGTATCTCGAGGGCTTAGCTGTATATGAATGCAGGCCCTAGATCTGGGGTCTTCAAACATGGCCCTTTTGTGACTTGTGGACTTCAACTCCCAGAATTCCTCAGCCAGGCACGCTGAGCCAGCCAGGCACTGCAGCTGCCAAAAAAGCCAACACAGTGCTAGGCTGCATCAACAGAGGGATAGAATCAAGATCACGTGAAGTACTAATACCACTTTACAACGCCTTGGTAAGGCCACTCTTGGAATACTACATCCAGTTTTGGTCACCACGATGTAAGAAAGATGTTGAGACTCTAGAAAGAGGGCAGAGAAGAGCAACAAAGATGATCAGGGGACTGGAGGCTAAACCATATAAGGAACGGTTGCTGGAATTGGGTATGGCTAGTTTAATGAAGAGAAGAATGAGGGGGGACAGGATAGCAGCCTTCCAATATTTGAGGGGCTGCCCCAAAGAAGAGGGAGTCAAGCTATTCTCCAAAGCCCCCGAAGGCAGGACAAGAAGCAACGGATGGAAGCTCATCACGGAGAGAAGCAACCTAGAACTAAGGAGAAACTTCCTGACAGTGAGAACAATTAATCTGTGGAACTACCTGCCTCCAGAAGCAGTGAATGCTCCAACACTGGAAGTTTTTAAGAAGAGACTGGACAGCCATTTGTCTGAAATGGAATAGGATTTCCTGCCTGAGCAGTGGGTTGCACTAGATGACCTCCAAGGTCCCTTCCAACTTTTATTATTATTGTTGTTGTTGTTGCTGTTGTTGTTATGCCACAAAAGGAGCCATGTTTGAAGACCCCTGCCCTAGATCTTTTACTGGGCTGCTTAAGCGTCTCGCGCGATCACCTTTATTTTCCCGGTTCCAAATACGTCACATGAATATTCATGAATATTGCAGGGCGAAAAGAGGCAACTCAGACCAAAATAGAATCTTGACAACCTTTGAAAGCATTTGCTTTGTGTTCTTCCAAAGTGAGCAATTCGATCCCTCTTTTGGAGCTTGTGACCTTTTAGTTCCACAAAACATCTTTTTTTTAAAAAATAATAATAAAAAAAGTAAAAAAAATAAATCTCTCTATTGGGGGCGAGTGTTTTGCCAGTGAAAAATTGCTGTTGTGCAAAGGAGAACGAGCCCCACGCAGTCCGGATTGCGAGGAAAGAGCCAAATTGTGGTCTTCCCAGAGAGATCCTCGCCACGTTGCTGAATTCAGCTTTCTCCCCCTCTCCTTCCCCCCGCTTTCAAAATCCAGAACAGTGGTACATATTATGTACACTTTGAGCTTCTGCCCCGGAGACAAATTCCTTGTGTGTCCGATCACACTTGGCCATTCAATAATTCTGTTCCGTTCAGTGTCATGTTTTATGATTGTTTAGGACTTAACATCTATCATGGGCAGGTTCCAATACCAGGTTGTCCTCAACGACCACAACAGAGCCTCAAACTGTCGTTAGGCAAAAGATGGTTAAGTCAGTGTTGCCCCATTTTACGACCTCCTTTGCCACCGTTATTAAGGGAATCACTGCAATTGTTAAGTTTAGACACGCGGTTGTTAAGCAAATCTGGCTTCCCCATTGACTTTTGCTTGGCAGAAGGTCACACGGACACTGCAACCGTCGTAGGTACATCACACACACCATGCGTGCACACAGACACGGACACACGGACACTGCAACTGTCATAAATACATCACACACACACACACACACACACACACACGGAGACTGCAACCGTCATAGGTACATCACACGCACACACGCACACACACACACGGACACTGCAGCCGTCCTAAGTACATGCCACTTGCCAAGCATCTGAATTGATGACGTGACCCTGGGCACGCTGCAGTGGTGATAAGCAGAGAAAAAAGGTCACAAGTCACCTTTTTTCATTCTTGTTGTAACTTCGCAGTCACTAAACGAACTGTTGTAAGTCGAGGACTCCCTGAAGAACCTACCCACCTGCTGGGACGGTCAGAGGTGGCCGATGGTGCCGTTTCTTAACGTGTGGTGCCCTTCCTCTTTTTCAGATTGCCCTGGCTAGTTTCTATGAAGATGGTGGCGACGAAGACATCATGACGCTCCCCCAACCCACATCCAGTTCCGTGACGAGAGGCACCGCAGCCAGGTGACCCGCCAGCTTTCTGCCTCTGTGAAAAATCAGGGTTAGATCCAAGGTGTCCAGCCTCCCTCCTCTGCTGGAAAAACTTGGGATTGGGGCCTTGCAGAGCAGAGTCTGCCAGGGATCCCACCAATTCAAAGAAATAGAAATTCCCAATCCCAGGGCATTCTGGGAAAACGACGCTCGGAGAGTGAAGGTTCATTCTCCAAGCTTGTGGGTTGGTTTCCGAACGGCTCGTTACCAGGTGAGGTAATATCTTCAGCCGAGTTTAGGTCAGGGGTCCCCAGCCTATGGGCCGTGGCCGACTACCAGGTTGTGGCCTTTTGGCCACCGGGCTGCGTGAGTGGCTGGCCAGTGCACGGAAATGTGCGCACGCGCTCACCCCTCGTACTGGCGCTAGCTGAGCCACGAGCCTGGCGCCAGTGTTAGCCGAGCCTGGCGCCGGCCCTAGCTGAGCCGTGAGTTGCAAGCTCCGTGCTGGCGCTCTCAACCCCATTTGCGGAGCGCGCATGCTCGCGGCCCTGTTCATGTGCAGATGCGCGCAACCACATTCACGTGCACGTCCACGCGCACATAGAGGTGTCTGCCCCTCCCTTTCCCACCAGTCCCTCAACCCGGAAAGGTCAGAGACTCCTGGTTTTAAGGGGTATCTGTGTCAGTGCTCTTCTGTTTATGAGGGCTTCAAGGGTGGGTGTGTCGAGTGAGGGTCTTGTGGTGGGTCAAGTGTGGGTCATCAGTGAGAGGCTTGGGATGGGTCTTGTGACGAGGAGGTTACATCAGGTCAGGCTCCTTGGGAGGTGAACTGCTGCTGAGAGGGGGGATTGCGCGGGATGGTTATGGGTTGCTGCTGTCTCTGGTTGGCTGTGGGGTTGATTTGGATTCTGGGGGTGTTTGTAGGCTGGCTGTAGGTTAGTGGTGCTCGCTAAGGACATGACGGCACATGTAGTCCTCAACGACCACCTGAACAACCGCTTCTCTTATTGAATGCAGGCCCGGGCCTCCGAGGCCTAGAACAGACTTCCGGAAGGGGCATCCATGCACTTCCGTCAGGACCATTCTAGGCCTGGGAGGCCTCCTCCAGGCCTCTGAGGCCTAGAATGGACTTCCAGAAGTGGCATCCATGCACTTCCTGCAGGGCCATTCTAGGCCTGGGAGGCCGCCTCCAGGCCTCCAAGTCCTAGAACGGACTTCCGGAAGGGGCATCCATGCACTTCTGGCAGGGCCATTCTAGGCTTGGGAGGCGGCCTCCAGGCCTCAGGCCTAGAACGGACTTCCGGAAGTGGCATCCATGCACTTCCTGCGGGGCCATTCTGGGCCTGGGAGGCCTCCTCCAGGCCTCTGAGGCCTAGAATGGACTTCCGGAAGTGGCATCCATGCACTTCCTGCAGGGCCATTCTAGGCCTGGGAGGCCTCCTCCAGGCCTCTGAGGCCTAGAACGGACTTCCGGAAGTGGCATCCATGCACTTCCTGCAGGGCCATTCTAGGCCTGGGAGGCCTCCTCCAGGCCTCTGAGGCCTAGAACGGACTTCCGGAAGTGGCATCCATGCACTTCCTGCAGGGCCATTCTAGGCCTGGGAGGCCTCCTCCAGGCCTCTGAGGCCTAGAACGGACTTCCGGAAGTGGCATCCATGCACTTCCGGCGGGGCCATTCTAGGCCTGGGAGGCCGCCTCCAGGCCTCTGAGGCCTAGAACGGACTTCCGGAAGTGGCATCCATGCATGTCCGGCGGGGCTATTCTAGGCCTGGGAGGCCTCCTCCAGGCCTCTGAGGCCTAGAACGGACTTCCGGAAGTAGTATCCATGCACTTCCGGCAGGGCCATTCTAGGCCTGGGAGGCCTCCTCCAGGCCTCCGAGGCCTAGAATGGACTTCCGGAAGTGGCATCCATGAACTTCCGGCAGGGCCATTCTAGGCCTGGGAGGCCTCCTCCAGGCCTCCGAGGCCTAAAACGGACTTCCAGAAGCAGTGTGCATTCAGCCGGTTCTCCAAATTCAGCAAAACTAAGCTACCGGTCCCTACCGAACTGGCACAAACCATCTGAATCCCACCACTGATTTTAGGGCAGGGGTAGGCAACCTCGGCTCTGTTATGACTCATGGACTTCAACTCCCAGAATTCCTGAGTCAGCATAGCTGTCTCAGGAATTCTGGGAGTTGAAGTCCATGAGTCATAAAAGAGCCGAGGTTGCCTACCCCTGGTTTAGGGGATGTCAGTGTTCTGTTTGTAAGGGCTTCAGGAGTGGGTGCAGCAAGCGAGGGTCATTATTATTATTATTATTATTATTATTATTATTATTATTATTAATTATTACTTTATAGCATACGATACAAAGAAAATACCAAACTAAATAGCAGGAGAGAGAGGGAAGGCGAAAGGGAATAGAAAAGTGGGGGAAAGCAAGGGGGGAAGAAAAAAACAAAGGCCTTGACTTCCGACTTTCTTTGGTGCGGTAAAATAGAATATCAACGTTAAGCCTCAACTTTTTATATATATATATATGTATATGTATATGTATATGTATATGTATATATGTATATATGTGTATATGTGTATATGTGTGTATATGTGTGTGTGCATATATATATATATATATATATATATATATATATATATATATATATATATATATATATATATATATATATATATATATATATATATATATATATATATATATATATATGTTTTCTGAGGTTTTCGCGGGTGTTTATATGTGGATCTTCGGTCATTCGGGTTTCCTCCCGCGTAGAACTAAAGGTGTAGGTGCAACGTTTCGACGGAATCCCATCCGTCATCATCAGGCTGGTGGCTTTAGCTTCCTTCTTCTGGGAGAAGCATGTGGCTGTTATATATAAATAAATATAAACCAGCCATTTCGATGACAACAAATCTATATAATCAGGAAAGCCCAAAATCAAAATTTCATTTCCCCCCCCCCACACCTCAAGCACAAAGTCTAGAAGCTGTTTCCACGTAGCAATAAAAGTATTCGCCTTTTTTTTTCTTTAATCAGTGCAGTCCATTTAGCCATTCCTGCTAGCTGCGTCATTTTTTTTTTTTTTTGGCAACCGTTACTCCCTTGTGGGAATCCATATGGTCTTCCATTTCTGAGCGTAGAGTAATCTTGCTGCTGTCAACATATATAACATCAAACCTCCGTATTTCTCCCCCCCCCCAGATCTCGGTCCATTAGCCCCCCCCAAAAAACCTCCCGTTTTCTTTCTTATAGTCACTTTTAAGAATTTTCTTTTCCAGGCGGTTCCGTTTTTCGTGTGACACCGTCCCAAACCTTTTCCGTTGCTGTTGCAAGTCTGCTTCTTGGGTCACAACCGCACCTTAGTTGTTGCGCTGGGACCTTTTTTTCCTTTTCATCCTGGCCGGCCCATTACAGTTGAGAGGAGAGAAACCGCACACTGGGGGGAGGCAGCCGACTCATTTGATGTTCCCTTTTGTTTCTCCAGCGACCACAGGGTGACCTCCTTCCGCGATCTCGTTCACGCTCAGGAAGAGGAGGAGGAGGAGGAGGAAGGACAAAGGTTGGTGGCTGCTCAGACGGAAGGAGGAATTGGGAAAGTCTGGGTGGGTTGTTACGTCCAGCACTACGTGTAGATGCCATGCCTCCTGGGTGGATAAGGAGAGTCGGATGTAGTCCAGGGGCCGTAAAATGCCTGTCGGCTGCCACTGTATGCTTGCTTGTGTGCTTGGCTATCATGCAGTGACAGTCTGCCATGAACTCTGGAGAAGAGGGGGGGGGGAAATGCTTGAGGGGAAAGTGAAAGTAATGGCTGCATCCCCCAGCGATGCTGCCTCAAGGTCAGGGCTTTTCAACCTTTTTACCCATTGTAGCACTTTTAGGATATGGCAACATCCGAGAACCACCAGTCGCCTAGCAAGGTGTCAAAAACTTGATGATCCGGGAAAGAAAAGGAAAAAAGTGATGAAGTACTGGACTTAACTACCTCCTCTTCCTGAGGTAGTCCTCGACTTACAACAGTTCGCTTAGTGACTGTTCGAAGTTACAATGGCACTGAAAAAAGTTCCCCCCAAGCCACAGCCGAGCAAGACGCCTGCCTGCCCGCCCGGCGGCGCTCTTCCTCCTGTCCGAGGTTTTCATTGTTGTGAGCATTTCTGTTGAGGATTGGCAGCAAGGGGGGGGGTGGGTTGTGTTTGATTTTTATTCCCCCCCCTCTGCTGGGTGGTTGCAGCAGGTTTTGGTCACTTCACATGACCCTGGGACACTGTGACCGTCATAAATATGAACCAGTTGCCAAGCATCTGAATGTAAATCACAAGACCCTGGAGATGCTGCAACATTCCAGCTGATCGGTGCTTCTTCTGGGCTCAGCAGAAGGACCAGGATCAGCGCCGAGCTCCAGCTGGATCCTGGCGCTGATCCTGGCGCTTCCGCTGAGCCCTGACAGCCCTGCAGCTCCAGCCGTCTCTCGCTCAGGCTTGTGCGGTGCTGCCACCGGTTCAGCTCATTCCCCTCCCCTGCTACCACTTTTCTAGGATGGTCGCGGACCACCTGCCAGGTGCCAATGTACCACAGGTGGTACCCGTACCACTGGTTGAAAAACCCTGCTCTAATCCAGCCCCCTGTTCAGCTGGGTTTTATAAAACCTTTTCACTTTAGGCCTCTGCTGCCATGTGCAAAAAAAAAAAAGGTTTAATCAATCAATTTCAACATCTCGCGGGGGAAAAAAAGATCTCGCAAAGTTGGAATTGATTGATTGAACTTTATAGTCCCACCCAGTCTGCCGTTACCACCGCAGCCACGCCCACCCAATGGGCCACACCCACTCAATGGGCCACGCCCACCGAGCACCCGACAATACATAAGTGGGTTTTGGGTTGCAGTTTGAGCACTCGGTCTCTCAAAGTTTCGCCATTACTGACCTACAAGTTTGAAGTGTCCGTCCTTAAAATGTCTCGCTTGAATCTGATTGGTCATGGTTGTTTGTATTTGTGTGTGTGTTTGTGAGAGAGAGAGAGAGAGAGAGAGATGGGAGGCAGTGAAGGCTGGGAAAAGTGGAACTTGGGGATTTTGATGTAACTTAGTGATGGCCTGATGTAACCTCTCCATCACAAGACCCGTCCCCCAGCCTCTCCTGATGACTCATCGCAAGACCCTCACTTGACACACCTGTCCCTGAAGCCCTGGTGAAGCAGAAGAACACCGACACTGACGCCCCCTCAACGCCGCTGCTGAAGATGTTTCTCAGCCTGGTAATGAAACGTTCAGAATCCAACCCAAAGGCTAGAAGAATGAACCTTCGCCCTCGCAAGATTCTCAGCTCTGGCTAGACCACAGGTCTGCAACCCGCGGCTCCGGAGCCGCATGCGGCTCTTTCAGCCATCTCCTGCGGCTCCCAGTCCTCTGCCATGTGCAGTCCAAAAAAAAAAAGTGGGACTAAAAAAATTCAACCAATCAATTCAAATATGCAGGGTAGGTGCATATCTCGCCTTGGCTCCACTCTTCAGTCAAACCCTGTTCTGCGCATGCACGCATATACGCACATGCGCACACATTTTTTGCGGCTCCCAGTTTTTCCTTTTGTGAGGGAACTGGTTCCGAGTGGCTCTTTCACTGTTTCAGGTTGCTGACCCCTGGGCTAGGCGTTACCCTGATACACTTGGCTTCTAATAAAACCATACCTTTCTCAGCAAATGGAGCCAAGGATTGTCTCTTATTTAGAGCAGCCGTCCCCAACCTTTGCACTCTGGCGGCCCGGAGGGAAATTTACGCAGGCGGGTGCCTGAATAGGGACACGCACAAATGGGACCCGTGGTCAAATTTATTTTCCCAAAGCGCCCGAAGGCAGGACAAGAAGCAACGGATGGAAACTAATCAAGGAGAGAAGCAACCTGGAATTAAGGAGGAATTTCCTGACAGTGAGGACAATTAAGCAGTGGAACTACCTGCCTCCAGAAGTTGTGGACGCTCCCATCACTGGATTTTTTTAAGAAGAGACTGGACAGCCATTTGTCTGAAAATGTGGAAGGTCTTCTGCTTGAGCAAGGGGTGGACTAGAAGACCTCCAAGGTCCCTTCCAAGTCTGTTTTTGGTGTTACTATTACTATTATTATTATTATTATTATTATTATTATTATTATTATTATTATTATTATTATTATCTGTTGTAAATGTGGAAAGCAGTCACAGCTCCCTTTTCCCAGTGGTGAACGGTCCCTAAATGAGCCGTCGTAAGTCGAGGACTATCTTTCAATTTGCTTCCTTACCAACTTTCTCGTAGCTTTGTTTGCCGGTTCGTTTGTTGATTTGATTTCTGCAGCCGCCCGTCTCGGCAAAACGACGTGGACGGACGGTTCAAATTTCAAAAACCTTTTTAAACAGCCAGGGGCATTAAAGGAGCTGCCTCAGCGGGTTCGGTTTTGCAGCGGCCGCGCTTCCGAAGTCGGAGGAGGACTTTCCCCCCCCCCTCCCCGGGGGAATCCTCAAGCCTCTTTTCTCTTTGCTTCAGGTTTTATGCTGGTGGCTCAGAGCGAAGCGGTCAGCAGATTGTCGGCCCGCCAAGGAAGAAGAGTTCGAATGAGCTGGTGGAGGACCTGTTCCGGGGGGCCAAAGAACACGGGGCGGTGGCTGTCGACAGGACAGCGAAGAGTCCCGGGGAAGGCAGCAGGCCAAAGGTGAGCAAGTCTGCCTGGGTGGGCAGGCGGATAGATTTGCTTTCAAGTGGCCTAAAGGATGCCCTCAGTCAATTGTGGCGCAGAGGGAGGGGGTGTCTGGGGTGCTGGGGGCTCTCTGAGCTTGGTGGCTTTCTGGCAGACGTTTCGTGACCCAAACTAGGTAACATCCTCAGTGCTAGAAGGGAGGAGGAGGAGGAGGAGGAGGAGGGGGAGGAGGAGGAAGACGACTGTGGGGTCCTTGGTATTCTCTATAAGATGGAGGGTTTGTTGTCACTGTGAGTTTGGGGTGGGGGCACGAAGGGAGGCTCAGCCAATCTCAATGTATACATGGTTGTACTTTGACAATAAAGGTTCATTCATTCATTCATGACCCAACTAAGTAACATCATCAATGCTAAAAGGGACTGTGGGTTGTGAGGAGGAGGAGGAGGAGGACTGTGGGATCTTTGGTGCTCTCTGAGCTTGGTTGTTTTCTTGCAGATGTTTCATGACCCAACTAGGGAGCATCATCAGAGAAGGGAGAGAGAAAAGGAGGAGGGGAGGAGGAAGAGGAGTGTAGGGACCCTGGTGCTCTCTGAGCTTGGTGGTTTTCTTGCAGATGTTTCATGACCCAACTAGGTAACCTCATCAGTGCTAGAAGGGGGGAGGAGGAGGAGGAGGAGGAAAGGACTGTGGGGTCCTTGGTGCCCTCTGAGCTTGGCTGTTTTCCTGCAGACGTTTCATGACCCAACTAGGTAACATCATCAGTGCTAGAAGAGAGGAGGAGGAGGAGGAGGAGGAGGAGGAGGAGGAGGACTGTGTGGTCCTTGGTGCTCTCTGAGCTTGGTGGCTTTCTTGCAGATGTTTTATGACGCAACTAGGGAACATCATCAGTGCTAGAAGGGAGGAGGAGGAGGAGGAGGAGGAGGAGGAGGAAGGAAGGAAGGAAGGAAGGAAAAAAGGACTGTGGGGTCCTTGGTGCTCTCTGAGCTTGGTTGGTTTCTTGCAGATCTTTCCTGACCCAGCTAGGTAACATCATCAGTACTAGAAGGGAGGAGGAGGAGGACTGTGGGCGGTCCTTGGTGCTTTAACCCTAACATCATCCTTGCTAAAACGGAGGGGTTGGAGGGAGGAGGAGGAGGAGGAGGAGGACGAGGACTGTGGGGTCCTTGGTGCTCTCTCAGCTTGGTGGTTTTCTGGCAGACATTTCATTTCCCAGCGAAATAACGTAATCGGTACTAGAAGAGGGGTGTTCTCTGTCTATATACGGTGGTAGGGCTGTGGTTCCCTCCCCCCCCAGGTAATTCCTTGATTCGGTTATTGTTTTCTGCTTGTATGTTTGTCTGGTGTTAATCCATGCTTGTCTGCACTTCTCTTTCTGTGGAAGCCTTGATGTTCTCTTGAGCTTGGTTGTTTCGTTGCAGACGTTCTATGACCCAACTAGGTAACGCCATCAGTGCTAGAAGGGAATGGGGTTTGCAGAATGGAGGAGGAGGAGGAGGAGAAAGAGGAGGGAGGGAGAGAAGAGGAGGAAGGCTGAGTTTGGTTGTTTTCTTGGAAACGTTTTATTACCCAACTAGGGAACATCGTCAGTGCTAGAAGGGGGTGGGTTTTGTGGAGGAGGAGGAGGAGGAGGAGGAGGAGGAAGAGGATAGTTGGGTCCTTGGTGCTTTCTGAGTTTGGTGGCTTTCTTGCAGACATTTCAGCACCCAGATAGGTAACGTCATCAGTGCTAGAAGGGAGTGGGATTCTGGAGGAGGGGAAGGAGGAGGAGGACGAAGACTGGGGAGGAGGAGGAGGAGGAGGAGGAAGACGAACACGGAGGAGGAGGACCGTGGTATTCTGAACTTGGCTGCTTTCTTGCACATTTCATACCCAACAGGTGGACTTCAGCTCCCAGAATTCCTCAGCCAGCATGGCTATCTGAGGAATTCTGGGAACTGAAGTCTATAAAAACTGTAAAAGTCGCCAAGTTTGGAGACCCCCGAGTTAGAGGAGTAGGGAAGCATTGGTCACTGTGCATTTCATCTATAATCTGTCTCCTCTGAACGTGGCTAGGATAAAAAAACAAACAAATCAAGGTACTTCTAAGAAAAGTTTACCAAATCCCTGGTATTTTGGAATTCATGTTACTTAATCCTTAACGTGGGAGATCTGAAAGAAGATTGCTTAGCCCTACGTTTAAAAAAAAAACCAACAAAAAACTTTCCGATCGGATGGAGGAAGTTTAAATGAAGGCTGATAATAGCTTTATACAGCATCTGGGCTTCATGCAGAAGAACTGGGCAAGCCCCCCCCCCTTATTTTCCCCCTCTCCCTTGCAGCCCTTTGCCGGAGGGGGGTACCGTTTGGGAGCTGCACCCGAGGAAGAGTCCGCTTACGTGGCGGGAGAAATGAGGCCGAACGCTGCCCAGGATGTGAGTATTTCAGGCCTCGAACTGGATCTGGGGCTGCCGCACGGAAGAGGTCAGATCGAATCTTTATCAGGGTCCAAGACCAGCATAGTTCCCAAACTTAAAATTTGGTGGAATTTTTGATTCCTTCAAGATAAGGTGGGGTTAGGAAGTGGTCAGTCACTGTTCAGACCTGGGGAAACTTTTTGGATTTTGGAAAATTAGGAAGGCCTGGATCGGTACAAGAAGGCTGCAGATGTTCAGCTAGACCTTCCTTCCTTCCTTCCTTCCTTCCTTCCTTCCTTCCTTCCTTCCTTCCTTCCTTCCTTCCTTCCTTCCTCTTCCCATTTTTTCTTCCTTCCTTCCCTCCTCCCTTTTTCCCATCTTCCTTCCTTCCTTCCTTCCTTCCTTCCTTCCCCTTCCCATTTTTCTTCCTTCCCTTCTCCTTCCCATTTTCCTCCCTCTTTCTTTCTTTCTTTCTTTCTTTCTTTCTTTCTTTCTTTCTTTCTTTCTTTCTTTCTTTCTTTTTCTTTCTTTTCTCTCTCTCTCTCCTTCCTTCCTTCCTTCCTTCCTTCCTTCCTTCCTTCCTTCCTTCCTTCCTTCCTTCCTTCCTTCTCTACCTAACTACCTACCTAATTACCTAAACCAATGCCACCTCTTGAGGGAGCTGCATTGCCTGCGGATTTGCTCCAGGGTCCAGTTCCAGGTGCTGGTTGTCCACTTTCAAGTCCTCCATGGCTTCAGGCTAGATTATTTGAAGGACGGTCTTTTCCCAGCGACCTCCACCCGACCCATCAGAGCAGAGAAGCAGGATGTGCCTTAAGGAGGTCCGTCTGGTGATACCAAGAAGAAGGGCCGCCTCAGTGGTGGCTCCCTCCTTGTGGAACATCATCCCTGCAAAGAAGATTTGCCCCCATTTTGATACTCTTGCAAAAGACCTGGTTCTGCCAGTGATCCTGGAAGCCCAGGATGATACAGAGCCCATCAAGTGGATGGTTGACTGTCAACACCAGTGTGTGTGTGTGTGTGTGTTGGGGGGGGGTTATTGGGGATTGTATTTGGGGTTTAATGTCTGTAAGCCGCCCAGAGTCACTGAGAGTGACTTGGGTGGTCATATTTGTCAAGGTATTGATATAACAGCTAACCAGCTTATGTAATGTAAGATATAAGATGTAATGATGGGAATGACTCAGCAGGGTCTGCGTCTCTTTAAGAGCCAGCAGGGTCTGTGTCTCTTTAACAGCCTTTGTATAAAGGTAACTGTGGTTTGTTGGATCCTGCTGTATTAGCACGTGTGTGTATATTGTTTCTGGTGTATGATATTGTAGATAGTGTAAGATAAACCACCGCTTACTATGTTTCCTCCTGGGTTATCTTGCGCAATAAGGCTGTGCACGCTATCAGTCAATCAGAACGCAGTATTGCAGGCTAACTCTGCCAACTGCTAGGAGTTCGATTCTCACCAGCTCAAGGCCGACTCAGCCTTCCGTCCTTCCGAGGTCGGTAAAATGAGGACCCAGATTGTTGGGTGGGGGTGGGGGTGGGAGCAAGAGACCTACTCTGTAAAACGCTCAGAGAGGACCGTAAAGCCCTGCGAAGCGGTAGGTAAGTCTTAAGCGCTCTCGCTAATCCATCCGTCTGCGTTTCGTAGGTTCACGTGGTGTTGAAGCTGTGGAAAAGCGGATTCAGCCTAAACAGTGGCGAGCTGAGGAGCTATCAAGATCCTTCCAACTCTCAGTTCTTGGAATCCATCCGTCGGGGGTAATAATTCTGCCTTGGAAAGAATCTGACCCTGAACTTGCACCGGGCCTCGTCAGATGCTCAGATCTGACCTTCCTGGGAACTCTGTTTGTCTGGAAAAGGGAATGGGAAGACTCCCAGGTTGACACATTTGGGGAAAGGTGGGGAGGGGGTCTTCTCCCAACGGGCACTCCATGCTTTCTCTTCCTTGTAGAGAAGTCCCAGCCGAGCTACGTCGGTTGGCCCGCGGCGGGCAGGTGAATCTGGATCTGGAGGACCACCGCGATGAGGATTTTGTGAAGTCCCGGGGCACCTTCAGGGCTTTCACCGGAGAAGGCCAGAAGCTGGGCAGGTAAGCCAGCAGGATATTTAGAAACAGGTAGTCCTCGGCACAGGGCCACAGTTGAGCCCAGAGTTTCTCTTGTGAAGTGAAACGTTCGTTAAGTGAGTTTTGCCCCACTTGAACGACCTGAGCCGGCTGTGTGCAGCAGCAGCCGCCAAAAAACCTAACGCAATCCTGGGTTGCATAAACAGAGGCACAGAATCAAGATCACGCCAAGTATTAGTACCGCTTTATAAAACCCTAGTGAGGCCACACCTGGAATACTGCGGCCAATTTTGGTCACCATAGAAACAAAAAAGATGTTGAGAGTTTGGAAAAAATAATCCAGAGAAGAGCAACTGAGATGATCCAAGGCCTGGAGACCAAAACGTAGGAAGAACATTTGCCCAGGTTCGCCTGGTGCGCCAGTTGCACCCCTATCTGGACCGAGATGCCCTACGTACGGTCACTCACGCACTCGTTACCTCCCATATAGATTACTGCAATGCTCTCTACATGGGGCTGCCCTTGAAGACCACCCGGAGGCTCCAGCTGGTGCAGAATGCGGCCGCGCGGGTAGTGATGGGAGCATCCCGATACTCTCATATTACACCCCTCCTGCGTGAGCTGCATTGGTTACCGCTTGCCCTCTGGGTGTGATTTAAGGTGTTGGTACTTACCTTTAAAGCCCTACATGGCTTAGGCCTGGGATACTTGCAGGACCATCTGCTGCCGGGAATGAATTCCCATCGCCCAGTGTGCTCACACAGAGAAGGCCTCCTCAGGGTGCCGTCGGCCAGACAATGTCAGCTGGCGACCCCCAGGGGGAGGGCCTTCTCTGTGGGAGCGCCAGCCCTATGGAACCAACTTCCCCTTGAGCTCCGGATGACCCCGGATCCGTGGCCTTAAAACACTTCTTTTCCATCAGGCTGACCTGGACTGACGACAGGGATTTTAAAATGTTTTTTTTTTTAATTTTTAACTCCAATTTTAATTTATTCTATTGGGGCTGTTAATTTAATTCTTTTTAACTTTTGTATTGTTGTAGTTTATTGTTGTTAGCCACCCTGAGTCCTTCGGGAGATAGGGCGGCATGTAAGTCCCAATAATTAATAAATAAATAATAAAGAACGGCTGCAGGACCTGGGCTTGGCTAGTCTAAAGAAAAGAAGAAATAGGGGAGACATGATAGCAGCGTTCCAGTATTTGGGGGGCTGCCACAAGGCAGAGGAGGGGGTCACGTTATTCTCCCAAGCACCAGAGGGCAGGACGAGAAACAATGGATGGAAACGGATCAAGGCGAGAAGCAACCTGGAATTAAGGAGAAACTTCCTGACAGGGAGGACAATCAACCAGTGGAACAGCTGGCCACCAGAAATCGTGGGCACTCCATCACTGGAGGTTTTCAAGAAGAGACTGGACAGCCACTTGCCTGAATTGGTATATGTTCTCCTGCTTAAGTGGGGGGATGGACTAGAAGGCCTCCAAGGTCCCTTCCAGCTCTATTCAATTCTAAATATGAGTCAGGTGCCCAGTGTCCGAATTTTGATAATGTGAATGGTGCAAGTGTAAAAAATGGTCCCAAGTCACTTTTTCAATACCGTTGTAACTTTGAACGGTCATTAAATGAATTGTTGTAAGTCGGGGACTATCTGTACTTCCTTCACAGGAAAAAAGCCAGTGAGTTCTATTCCCACTTCAGGTATGAAAGCCAGCTGGGTGACTATGGGCCAATCACCAGGAGACAGTGAGTTCTAGTCCCGCCTTAGGCATGAAAAGTGGCTGGGTGACTATGGGCCAATCACCAGGAGACAGTGAGTTCTAGTCCTGCCTTAGGCATGAAAAGTGGCTGGGTGACTATGGGCCAATCACCAGGAGACAGTGAGTTCTAGTCCCGCCTTAGGCATGAAAAGTGGCTGGGTGACTATGGGCCAATCACCAGGAGACAGTGAGTTCTAGTCCTGCCTTAGGCATGAAAAGTGGCTGGGTGACTATGGGCCAATCACCAGGAGACAGTGAGTTCTAGTCCTGCCTTAGGCATGAAAAGTGGCTGGGTGACTATGGGCCAATCACCAGGAGACAGTGAGTTCTAGTCCCGCCTTAGGCATGAAAAGTGGCTGGGTGACTATGGGCCAATCACCAGGAGACAGTGAGTTCTAGTCCTGCCTTAGGCATGAAAAGTGGCTGGGTGACTATGGGCCAATCACCAGGAGACAGTGAGTTCTAGTCCCGCCTTAGGCATGAAAAGTGGCTGGGTGACTATGGGCCAATCACCAGGAGACAGTGAGTTCTAGTCCCGCCTTAGGCATGAAAAGTGGCTGGGTGACTATGGGCCAATCACCAGGAGACAGTGAGTTCTAGTCCCGCCTTAGGCATGAAAAGTGGCTGGGTGACTATGGGCCAATCACCAGGAGACGGTGAGTTCTAGTCCCGCCTTAGGCATGAAAAGTGGCTGGGTGACTATGGGCCAATCACCAGGAGACAGTGAGTTCTAGTCCTGCCTTAGGCATGAAAAGTGGCTGGGTGACTATGGGCCAATCACCAGGAGACGGTGAGTTCTAGTCCCGCCTTAGGCATGAAAAGTGGCTGGGTGACTATGGGCCAATCACCAGGAGACAGTGAGTTCTAGTCCCGCCTTAGGCATGAAAAGTGGCTGGGTGACTATGGGCCAATCACCAGGAGACAGTGAGTTCTAGTCCCGCCTTAGGCATGAAAAGTGGCTGGGTGACTTTGGGCCAATCACCAGGAGACAGTGAGTTCTAGTCTTACCTTAGGCATGAAAACCGGTTGGGTGACTGGGCCAATCGCCAGGAGACAGTGAGTTCTAGTCCCGCCTTAGGCATGAAAGACAGCTGGGTGACTTTGGGCCAATTACCAGGAGACTGTGAGTTCTAGTCCCGCCTTAGGCATGAAAGACAGCTGGGTGACTGGGCCAGTCCTTCTCTCTGCCCAGCCCACCTCACAGGGTTTTTGTGGGGAAAATAGGAGGAGGAAGTTCTGTTGGAGACGGTTGATGCCTTGAGGTATTTACAGAGATAATTAAAGTGCGGGATACCAAGAAATAAATAATAAAAAGTTTTTTCTTCTCTCACAATCCATCCTCCGTGCTTTAATTTGAGCCGGGGCGGTTCATTAGCCTCCGAGTTCAGCGAGGGAGCTTTGCCGTTCCCTGCTGACCTTTTCCGCCAAGGGCTGAAAAGGCATTTTTTGGCGAGGCAGACTCGCCCTCAGGGTCCCCTTTCCTCTGCTTTGGCCCCAGCACCGCCCCCCAAGTGATGGGGTCCAGCTCGCCCTCGCAGGAGGCGGAAAACGAAGCCAAAGCCCGCTCCCTGATCACCATCGACGAGACGGAGCCCACCACCAACATCCAGATCCGGCTCGCAGACGGAGGGCGCCTGGTGCAGAAATTCAACCACAGTCACAGGTAGGGGTGGGGGAGGAGGAGGGGGGCAAAGGGGGAGGGGAGGGGGGCAAAGGGGGAGGGATTGGGCCAGCCAAAACCTGCAGTCGATGCTGGATGTGAACTTCCAGCAGTATAGGCAGTCCTCGCTTTACGACAGTTCATTTAGGCATGAAAGCCAACTGGGTGACTGGGCCGATCCCCAGGAGACGGAGAGTTCTAGTCCCGCCTTAGTTATGGTGACTTTGGGCCAATCCCCAGGAGACGATGAGTTCCAGTCCCGCCTTATGAAAGCCATCTTGGTGACTTTGGGCCAATCCCCAGGAGACAGAGAGTTCTAGTCCCGCCTTAGTTATGGTGACTTTGGGCCAATCCCCAGGAGACAGAGAGTTCTAGTCCCGCCTTAGTTATGGTGACTTTGGGCCAATCCCCAGGAGACGATGAGTTCTAGTCCCGCCTTAGTTATGGTGACTTTGGGCCAATCCCCAGGAGACAGAGAGTTCTAGTCCCGCCTTAGTTATGCTGACTTTGGGCCAATCCCCAGGAGACGATGAGTTCTAGTCCCGCCTTAGTTATGGTGATGTTGGGCCAATCCCCAGGAGACAGAGAGTTCTAGTCCCGCCTTAGTTATGGTGACTTTGGGCCAATCCCCAGGAGACGATGAGTTCTAGTCCCGCCTTAGTTATGGTGATGTTGGGCCAATCCCCAGGAGACGATGAGTTCTAGTCCCGCCTTAGTTATGGTGATGTTGGGCCAATCCCCAGGAGACGATGAGTTCTAGTCCCGCCTTAGTTATGCTGACTTTGGGCCAATCCCCAGGAGACGATAAGTTCTAGTCCCGCCTTAGTTATGCTGACTTTGGGCCAATCCCCAGGAGACGATGAGTTCTAGTCCTGCCTTAGTTATGGTGATGTTGGGCCAATCCCCAGGAGACGATGAGTTCTAGTCCCGCCTTAGTTATGCTGACTTTGGGCCAATCCCCAGGAGACGATAAGTTCTAGTCCCGCCTTAGTTATGCTGACTTTGGGCCAATCCCCAGGAGACGGAGAGTTCTAGTCCCGCCTTAGTTATGGTGACTTTGGGCCAATCCCCAGGAGACGATGAGTTCTAGTCCTGCCTTAGTTATGGTGATGTTGGGCCAATCCCCAGGAGACGATAAGTTCTAGTCCCGCCTTAGTTATGCTGACTTTGGGCCAATCCCCAGGAGACAGAGAGTTCTAGTCCCGCTTTAGTTATGCTGACTTTGGGCCAATCCCCAGGAGACGGAGAGTTCTAGTCCCGCCTTAGTTATGGTGACTTTGGGCCAATCCCCAGGAGACGATGAGTTCTAGTCCTGCCTTAGTTATGGTGATGTTGGGCCAATCCCCAGGAGACGATAAGTTCTAGTCCCGCCTTAGTTATGCTGACTTTGGGCCAATCCCCAGGAGACGGTGAGTTCTAGTCCCAGCTTAGTTATGCTGACTTTGGGCCAATCCCCAGGAGACGATGAGTTCTAGTCCTGCCTTAGTTATGGTGATGTTGGGCCAATCCCCAGGAGACGATAAGTTCTAGTCCCGCCTTAGTTATGCTGACTTTGGGCCAATCCCCAGGAGACAGAGAGTTCTAGTCCCGCTTTAGTTATGCTGACTTTGGGCCAATCCCCAGGAGACGGAGAGTTCTAGTCCGGCCTTAGTTATGGTGACTTTGGGCCAATCCCCAGGAGACGATGAGTTCTAGTCCTGCCTTAGTTATGGTGATGTTGGGCCAATCCCCAGGAGACGATAAGTTCTAGTCCCGCCTTAGTTATGCTGACTTTGGGCCAATCCCCAGGAGACGGTGAGTTCTAGTCCCAGCTTAGTTATGCTGACTTTGGGCCAATCCCCAGGAGACAGTGAGTTCTAGTCCCGCCTTAGACATGCAGGTCAGCTGGGTGACTTTGAGCCAATCCCCAGGAAACGATAAATTCTAGTCCCACCTTAGAGATGAACACTGGCTGAGTGACTTTGGGCCAATCCCCAGGAGACGAGTTCTAGTCCTGCCTTAGACACGAAGGTCACCAGTCACATCCTCTCACCCAACCCGCCTCACAGGGTGGTTGTTGTGGGGAAAATAGGAAGAGGGACTGTTAGGCGTTCTTGGTTAAAAGAATAAAAAGTGGGATACTGATCAACGTGAACGGAAAGCGAGGTTGCCCCTCTTTCCTCTGGGCAGGATCCGTGACATCCGGCTGTTCATCGTGGACGCCCGGCCGGCTATGGCGGCCACGGGCTTCGTCCTCATGACCACCTTCCCCAACAAGGAGCTTTCGGATGAGGACCAGACCCTGAAGGACGCCAACCTCCTGAACGCTGTCATCGTCCAGCGGTTCGTATAAGGGGAAGCCCGCCCGCCGGTCCACATCGCGTCACTCTCTGTCTTTGTGTGGTTCACTGTCCCCCGCCGTGGAAAGGTGGCCACCAGGTGATCACGCCAGTTTCCCACCTCTCGGGTGGCGAATCCCCGTAGCTCTTCTTAATTTTTTTTTTCTTTCTCCTCCTTCTTCTGTGCTGATCGACGGACTTGGACGAAAGAAACGAAATTACCAGACCCGAGACTGTTTTTTTTTCTGTTTCCCGGTGTGCCTGCCGGAGCCAGGTGGCAGTTTGGAAGTTGGGAGCGCGAAGGGAGGTGGTGGGGGTGTCGGAGTCTCTTCTGGGTCCTGTTTCGGAGTGGGTGCCCCCCACTCATTCTTCCTTCTCTTTTGGTGTATTAAAAAAAGTGAACCCCAAACTGGGACTCCTCCCCCCTCCCCCATCGTCAATCAAATCCCGTTTCTCAAACTGGTCAACTTTTAAGATGGGTGGACTTCAACTCCCAGAATTCCCCAGCCAGCATAGCTGGCTGGGGAATTCTGGGAGTTAAAGTCCACCCGCCTTAAAAATGGGCAAGGTTGAGAAACATTGTTGTAAACGGGGATTGTCAAGTTTTCCCCTTCCTAAACAGGCTAAAATCTCTTCCTCCTCCCTTCCAACCCTCTTTTTTTTTAAAAAAAAAAATCCTCCTTCACCCCCAAAAAGTTTGGGTCACGACACACACGAGGCTGCGCAGGGCTCCGTGGCTGCACTTTTGCACGTTCCATACCACGTGCAAAGGAACCTTTATGAATTGGGTCTGGCCTTTGGGCAAACAGGTTCATTCAATTGGGGGGGGGGGGCTTCAGGAAGTTCACAGAGGAGGGCGGGGCACTATGATGGTCTGCCTGTCTAACCAGAACCCGGCCGTTTTGAGAATTGGATGCAGTTGCCCGATCTGCCGTTCGTGGCGGTCACTCCTTCCCCCTGCCTTCACGAAAGCAATTTTTTATTTTGTTTTTATTTTATTTTATTTTATTATTTTATTTTATTTATTTTATTTTATTATTTTATTTTATTTTATTTTATTTTATTTATTTTATTTTATTATTTTATTTTATTATTTTATTTTATTATTTTATTTTATTTTATTTTATTTTTATTTTATTTTATTTTATTTTATTATTTTATTTTATTTTATTATTTTATTTTATTTTATTTTATTTTATTTTATTTTATTTTATTTTATTATTTTATTTTATTCCTTTGGGGATCATACGCAGTCAATCCCCCTTATAGCTTGGTCTCCCTATAGCTCTTCTTGTCTATGGGGGGGTGTCACATTGGGGAGGAAATGGGGGGCGGGGGGCCCCAGAAAAATCTGATGTTGCTTTCAAACCAGGGATGTGTCACCTGGCCAGGGTTTTTTTTTCTTTGTTAAGACATCGCTGGATGGTTCAGAAAAAGGGTGGGGGTTTTCTGCCCCCGCCCCACCTCAGCTAACGGAGTCCGCACGTTACCGATGGCGAATTCTGTAAATTATTGTATGTGTGCATTAAAAAAGGAAAAAAAATGTCCAAACCGACCTTAGGACAATTGGCCTCTGTCCCCTTTCTAACCCAAAGCGCAGCACTTTCCCCCCCACACACACACGGGGTTGGGAGTGGGGGTGGGGGTGGGCAACAAGAAATATCGAGATGGCGGTGACGGAGGAAGCCAGGGTTACACCGTGAGGAGAAGAGGAGGAAGAGAGGTGGAGAGGGAAAGATGAAGTCGTAGAAAAAAAGTGTGTGTGTGTGTGGAGGGGGGGGTAAAGACTGGAGAGGGGAAAAGGAGAGGAAAGATTGGAGAAATTAGGAGGAAAATGCCAACCAAGGGCAGCGGCCTGCAGCGAACGTGGCCTGCTGGGGGAAGCCCAGCTGGGCCCGAGAGGCCCAGCCAAGAGACCAGAGGCCCATCGAAGTGAGTGTGGTAAGCGGAGAGGCGAACCGACTGCGGGCAGCAAAACGAACGGGCGGAGTAGGGTCTCCTGCTTGGGCAGGGGGTTGGACTAGATGACCTCCAAGGTACCTTCCAACTCTGTTATTCTATTCCATTCCATTCCATTTTCTTATTCTCTTCTCTTCTTATTATTCTATTCCATTCCATTCCATTCCATTCTCTATTCCTATTCCTATTCCTATTCCTATTCCTATTCTAGTCTAGTCTAGTCTATTCTTCTATTCTAGTCTATTCTATTCTATATTTCTATTCTATTCTATTCTATTCTATTCTATTCTATTCTATTCTATTCTATTCTATTCTATTCTATTCTATTCTATTCTATTCTCTATTTTTATTCTTATTCTTATCCTTATTCTCTTCTCCTCTTCTCTCCTCTTCTACTTACTCCATTCCATTCCTCTCTATATTCTATTCTCTTCTATTCCATTCCATTCCATTCCATCCCATTCCATATTTTCTATTATTCTATTCTATTCTATTCTATTCTATTCTATTCTATTCTATTCTATTCTATTCTATTCTATTCTATTCTATTCTATGCCATATTCCATATTCCATATTCCATATTCCATATTCCATATTCCATATTCCATATTCTGTTCCATTCTATTCCATTCCATTAACTATTTCTATTCTATTTAATAGACCTGGGGGAGCCAATCTTTGTTGACCACAGTCTGGAAGGCCCCAATAATTATGGAACTGAGGGCCTATGGACTGGTGGTCAGTTACAACCTCTAGGAATGACGGGACAACGGGGGACTTGGCTTTTACCAGAATTGACTATGATGGCTTGTTTTTGTTTTTACAATCGATTGCGCATTGCCCCTTATACCCCAAAGGACAGAGAACTCTGGGTATTAGCCATTGTGAGAGGATGGCCGAATTTACATCTGCTGCCCCTAGAGGTGAGAGCTCTATGGGGCAGGCCATACCCAGTGCGGTTGCTCCAGACTTCCACCCCCCCCGAGAACTGGCTCTGTGGCCGTAGTGAGAGGACGGTGGCAGGCCTGCCCGGGGGGTTTATCCAGCTGAGTGGCAGCGGCTGGACGGAGGCCTGGGACTCCCTCTCTGAATAGATCCTCCTTATGGACTATTATCTATGGACTGCCTGCGATCCGGACTGCTATTTATGCCTTCCTTTAAATATTCTTCCACGGACTTGTGCGCCCTCAGGGGTGCTCCCCTCTCCTGGGTGCGACCCGCCTTGCCAGCCGATTATAACCTCGAGGAAGGGCCCATTTATTGGGACCCTGAGAGTTGGCTGGGCACGGGTAGGGGCCTTCGACGTAGACCTAATAAGAGGCCCCTGATTATTTTTCTTTCAAAATTTTTTAGGGGGTTAGGGAGGCGGGAGGGTTCTTTTGGTTGTTTGGATAAGGGGGGCTATCCAACTACCGCTGTTCTGGCTAGGGCCGATGGAGATCGCAGGGGGGAGGAGCGGGGGTCGGTCACCTCCGGGGCTCCAGGGCTGGTCGTGGGGCTACCTATTCCCACGACATCAGGGAATGGCAGCAGATGTAGGAGCAGAGGGCCGTATCGATCTCAGGGAAGGCCTCTCCGCTGCTTACAAGCGGTGAGGCACTCCGACCCTCTGGCTCTACCCCAAGGTCCCGGGAGTGAGGGTGTGCAGCCCCCTGAGCTCCGGCTGGTGTATTTGAATGCCAGGTCCGTCTCTAAGAAGGCTCCTCTCGTTCGTGATCTGGTCGAGGGTGAGCAGGCGGACCTGGCTTGCATCACGGAGACTTGGTTGGGCCCAGAGGGCGGGATTCCTCTGGTTGACCTTTGCCCACCAGATTTCCGGGTGCTGCACCGGCCTCGGGCTCAGGGTAGGGGTGGGGGTGTGGCTGTTGTTATGAGGGAGACCTTGTGTCCGCGGGAGGCCACTGTTCCTCAGATAGTCGGGTGTGAGTCTCTCTTTTTGAGATGCGGCCCTGGTGCGCAGTTGGGCTTGCTGCTGGTGTACCTTTCGCCTAGTCACGCAGCAGCAGCCCTGCCTGAGCTGCTCGATGTCCTCTCTGGGTTGGTGGTTGAGTTCCCGAAACTTATAGTTTTGGGGGACTTCAATCTACCATCGCTGGGAGGATCATCTGAGTTGGCTCGGGAGTTCATGGCTTCCATGACGGCCATGGACCTGACGCAAGTAATTTCGGGACCGACTCATGAGGGAGGCCACACCCTTGACCTAGTTTTTTTATCTGGACGGTGGTTAGATGATCTTGGTGGGGGCTCCCCAATTATTATGCCCCTGTCATGGACCGATCATCATCTCCTGCGGCTGGTCTTCCGTTTTGCCACCCCCCGCCGTGGGTGCTTGGAACCAATTAAATGGTACCGCCCCAGACGCTTAATGGATCCCCAGAGGTTCCAGGCAGCGCTGGGGTCCCCACCTGCCTCCCTTGCTCACAGCTCGGCAGATGCCTTAGTGGAAGCCTGGGAAAGGATGGCCACTGAGGCTCTTGACCGAGTTGTACCCCTGCGGCCCCTGACCCGGTGCAGATCCCGTCGAGCTCCATGGTTCTCTGCGGAGCTTCGGGAGATGAAGCGTCGGAGACGGGGCCTAGAGAGCGGTTGGAGGTCCAGCCGATCCGAATCCGACCGATTGCGACTAAGAGCCTACATTAGGTCTTATCTCGCTGCGATAAGGGAGGCGAGGTCTAACCACTTCGCCACCCTTATCGCGTCCGCAGATAATCGCCCGGCCGCCCTGTTTAGGGTGACTCGCTCCCTCCTAAATCAGGAGGTGAGGGAGGATCCCTTGCAGGGTCGTGCCGAGGAGTTTAACCAACATCTGTCGGACAAAATCGCTCGGATTCGGACCGGTCTGGACTCTGACTGGGCAGAGTCTGACGATCAGGACACTGGCGGTCTTGTCGATATCATCTGGGAGGAGTTTGATTCTGTGACTCCGGAGGAAGTGGACAGGATCATGGGGAGGCTGAGCACCACCACGTGTTTATTGGACCCGTGCCCTTCCTGGCTGGTCTATGCAGCCCGGGAGAGGACACGCAGCTGGTTCCAGGCAGTTATATCGGCTTCTCTGAGTGAGGGTTGCTTCCCCGCCGTCTTGAAAGAGGCGGTGGTGAGGCCTCTCCTCAAGAAGCCTGCCTTGGACCCAGCTGTATTAAACAACTTTCGTCCTGTCTCCAACCTTCGCTTTCTTGCGAAGGTTGTTGAGAGTGTGGTGGCGCATCAGCTCCCTCTGGTCCTGGATGAAGCGGATTATCTAGACCCGTACCAATCGGGTTTCAGGCCCGGGCACAGCACGGAGACGGCATTGGTCGCGCTGGTGAATGATCTCTGGAGGGCTCGGGACAGGGGATATTCCTCTGTTCTAGTCCTATTAGACCTCTCGGCGGCTTTCGATACCATCGACCATGGTATCTTGCTGCGGCGTCTCAGGGGATTGGGAGTGGGAGGCACAGTTTTACAGTGGTTCTCCTCCTATCTCCGGGGACGTTCGCAGTCGGTGTTGGCAGGAGGGCAGAGGTCGACCGCGAGGTCTCTCATTTGTGGAGTTCCTCAGGGGTCGGTCCTCTCGCCTCTCCTGTTCAACATCTACATGAAACCGCTGGGTGAGATCATTCGTGGCTTTGGAGTTGGGTATCATCAGTACGCTGATGATACCCAACTTTTCCTTTCGACCCCAAACCACCCCAGTGATGCCCTCAACGTGATGTCCCGGTGCCTGGAGGCGGTTCGGGTCTGGATGGGGAGGAACAGACTCCAGCTCAACCCCGACAAGACTGAGTGGCTCTGCATACCTTCATCCCGGGTTTATTCGGATGTTCCACCTTTGGCTATGGGGGGTGAACTATTACCCCCCGTAGATAGGGCTCGCAACTTGGGAGTCCTCCTAGATTCACGGCTCACCCTGGAAGACCATATAGGAGCTGTGACTAGGGGGGCCTTCGCCCAGGTTCGCCTGGTGCGCCAGTTGCGGCCCTATCTTAGCCGGGATGATTTGTGCACGGTCACTCATGCGCTCGTGTCCTCTCGTCTAGACTACTGCAACGCTCTCTACATGGGGCTGCCCTTGAGGACCACCCGGAAGCTCCAACTGGTACAGAATGCAGCCGCGAGAGTTGTGTTGGGAGTCTCCCGATACTCCCACGTTACACCGCTGCTCCGTGAGCTGCATTGGTTGCCAGTTGTCTTCCGGGTGAGATTCAAGGTACTGGTAACAGTGTTTAAAGCCCTTCATGGCATGGGGCCGGAGTACCTTAGGGAACATCTGCTGCCGGCATCAAGCTCCCTGCGCCCTGTGCGTTCCCACAGAGAGGGCCTCCTCAGGGTGCCACCGATCAGAGAATGTCGATTGGTGGTCCCCAGGGGGAGATCCTTCTCTGTGGGCGCTCCGGAGCTGTGGAATCAGCTACCGGTAGAGCTCCGGATGGCGCCCGATCTTCGCTCCTTTCGTCGCGATCTCAAGACGTTTCTGTTTGTTCAAGCCGGCCTAGCCTGATGGGGATTGGTGGGGTTTTTAGTCTTGTGTTTTAATTTTAACTTGGTGTTTTAGAACTTGATTCCAACTGTTTTAATATGGGCAATTATTTAATCTTGTTTTAACGTTTGTATTTAGTATTTTATTCTGCCCTGTGAACCGCCCTGAGTCCTCAGGGAGAAGGGCGGTATATAAATATTATTAAATTAAATTAAATTAAATTATTCTACATTTCTATTCTATTTCTGGGCAGAGGGAGGGGAAAATATGGATGGAAAATCCTTTACGTAGCTTGGTGTGAGTTAGCAATAGTACTGGGAAAATAAACTGTATGCTTTTTGGGAGGATTTTATTAGTTACAGAAGGGAGCAATAATTCAAGTAGAAGCTTAGTGCCCCAAGGAATTGATAGGCTGAAAGATCCCTTAATTAAGGGTATAAGGGCACTCCATCACTGGAGGTTTTCAAGAAGAGGCTAGACAATCACCTGTCTGGAATGGTATCAGTTCTCCTGCTTGAGCGGGGGGGGGGGGGGGGGCTAGACTAGAAGACCTCCAAGGTCCCTTCCAGCTCTACTCTGTTCTATTCATCTTAAAGTAACCAAGGTTCAGAAACACTGCAGTAGAGCAAGATGCTGGATAGGGACCAGCACTGTGACGTCCGCCCGTCTTTGCTGAGTGGGCGCGATCCGGCCCTCCATCCATCCTCTTAACGCAGCAGGATGTCTGTAAACTGGAAGGAAGGGAATCTAATAATAATCAGCATAGAGCTGGAAGGGACTGAGGAACAAGCTAGATTTAAACCTGGATCTATTGCCCCTGAATGCGGCAACACCATCGTGGGGGAAAAAGCCCAGCCGTTTTTAAACGAAAAATGAAGGTAGGTTAAATATTTGCAGGTGGTCCTCAACTTACGATTGAGCCCCAAATTTTTGTTGCTAAGCGAGACATTTCTTAAAGTGAATTTTGCCCCCTTTTATGATCTTATCTGCCACGATTCTGAAGTGCATCACTGCCGTTATTAAGTCAGTAACACAGTTGTTAAGTGAATCCAGCTTTCCCCGTTGGCTTTGCTTGTTGGAAGGTCGCAAAAGGGGATCGCGTGACACCCCCCCCCCGGGATCTGCGACCGTCATAACTATGAGTCAGTTGTCAGGCGTCTGGATTTTGATCACGTGACCCTGGGGAGGCTGCAACCGTTGTGTGAAAAACAGCCATGTCAGTTTTCCCAGGGTTGTCGTAACTTTGAATGGTCGCTAAACGAGCTGTTGTAAGTTGAGGACTACCTGTATTTTTCACCTGTCCAGCCTCTCCTTTTTTGTCTCTCTGTCTCTCTTTGCAAAGGTATTAACCACTGGCAAGCTTTGCCAAGGAGAAGGCGGGTCTGTTTCAGATTTCAGAAGTGACGGCAAACCTTTTAGAGACTGAGTGCCCAAACTGCAACCCAAAACCCACTTATTTATCGCAAAGTGCCAACACGGCAATTTAATCTGAATACTGAGGTTTTAGTTTAGGGAAAAAAACAACTCGTTCATTAACATCTTTTGTCTTAAATGAAAAACACAATAACAAAGCTTTGAATGATACAACTTTTTACTGAAAAGTAAAAGTTTGCATTTGGCATGCTTTTGAACAATTAATGTGATGTTTGCTGTTGTATGCATGCTGGTATTTTGTCTAACCTTGGCTCATACTTTGTAAGTCTGAGAGCAACACATGCAGCACTCAGGTCATCTGTCAGTCTGTTTCTGGTGTCAGATTTGATATAATTCAAAGGTGAAAACAGCGCGCTCACTCCAGAGGCTTGTTTTGGCTAGGAAGGGGCTTGAGAAATGGCTCTTCCCTGCAAAAACGTAGCCAAAGAGAGAGGCGCGCGTGCCCACAGAGAGTGCCCCCTCTAGCACGCGTGCCATAGGTTCGCCACCACTGAGCTTGAATATGGAAAAGTGGTGATAGCTTTGGATAAGAGAAAATTCCTTTAAGCCCAATTAAAGAGGCCAGTCCTTGATTGAGCACCGAGGTCTCCCAAACTTGGCAACTTTAAGACTTGTGGACTTCAATTCAGAAGAATGCAGCCGCCCGAGTTGTGATGGGGGTCTCCCGATACTCCCATGTAACGCCTCTTCTCCGCGAGCTGCATTGGCTTCCAGTTGCCCTCCGGGTGAGATTCAAGGTGCTGGTGATGACCTATAAAGCCCTAAATGGCATGGGTCCGGACTATCTTTGGGAGCTCCTGCAGCCAGCATCAACCTCCCATCGTCCTGTGCGCTCCCACAGGGAGGGCCTCCTCAGGGTCCCGCCGGTCAGGGAGTGCCGGCGGGCGATCCCCAGAGGTGGGCGCGCCGGCCCTATGGAATCAACTGCCTGTGGAACGCCGGATCGCCCCCGACCTTCGCTCGTTTCGCCGGGACCTGAAAACCTGGCTGAGTTAGCTGGCCTGGACTGAGGGATTTTAAGGTTTTAAATTTTAAACTCTTTTGGGGCTATTAATTTAATTTTATTTTAATTTGTACATTGCACTGCTTTAATTTGCCCTGTAAACCGCCCTGAGTCCCTCGGGAAAAGGGCGGTATATAAATCTAAACAAACAAATAAATAAATTCCCAGAGAGTTCCCTGGGAGTTGGAAATCCACAAATTCTGGCAGTTGAAGTCCACCAATCTTAAAGTTGCCAAGCTTGAAAAACAGTACAGGCTGGCCTTGACTTACGACTTTTCATTTAGTGACTGTTCAAACTTACAACGACAGCGGAAAAAGGGACTTACGACCGTTTTCCACACTTAACGACCACTGCAGCCTCCCCATGGGTCACCTGATTTACATTCCACCGGTTCATATTTACGACGGTTTCAGTATCCTGTGATCCCCTTTTGCGACCTGACAAGCGGAGTCACAGGGGAAGCCAGATTCGCTTAACGACCGTGCGACTAATTTTAACGACTGCGGCGATTCGCTTCACAAATGTGGCAAAAAAAGGGGCGAAATGGGGCAAAGCTCATTTAACACATGTCTCACTTAACGACACCAGTTTCTGGGCTCAGTTGTGCTCGTAAGTCGAGGACTTACCTGTATTAGCATGAATTGTTTCGGGGTGATTTCCCAGGATTTTGAGGCTGATCCACAACTCTATTGAAAAAATACATGGCGATCATGTGACCCCCGGGACACAGCAACTGTCCTAAGTACCTGCCCGTTGCCCAGCCTCTGAATTTCGATCACGTGAACATGGGGGCACTGCAGCAGTTTTAAGCGTCAAAAGTGGTCAAGTATTGGAGGAGGGTGGTGATAGAGTGAAGCAGACGTAACTTCTAAGATGAACTAAACTTTTTTTAGTTCTGATGTGTTCTTGATTTCTGGGTCAATTTCGTTGTTAACTTGGAAACGCTTCACGACCCAACTAGATAACCGAACTACAACCAGTTTGGTCTGGCGGTTATGGCACCAGGCTGGGAAGTAGGAGACCATGAGTTCAGCTCTGGCTTAGCAGAAAAGTAGGCTGGCTGACTTTGGGCCAATCCCCAGGAGACAGTGAGTTCTAGTTCCGTTTTAGGCTGGCTGATTTTGGGCCAATCACCAGGAGACAGTGAGTTCTAGTCCCGCCTTAGGTCTGAAAGCTGGCTGGGTGACTTGGCCAATCCCCGGAGACGTGAGTTCTAGTCCCGCCTTAGGCATGAAAGCCGGCTGGGTGACTTTGGGCCAATCCCCAGGGGACGGTGAGTTCTAGTCCCGCCTTAGGCATGAAAGCTGGCTGGATGACTTTGGGCCAATCACCAGGAGACTCTGTGTTCTAGTCCTGCCTTAGGCCTAAAAGCCGGCTGGGTGACTTGGCCAATCCCCGGAGACGTGAGTTCTAGTCCCGCCTTAGGCATGAAAGCCGGCTGGGTGACTTTGGGCCAATCCCCAGGGGACGGTGAGTTCTAGTCCCGCCTTAGGCATGAAAGCTGGCTGGATGACTTTGGGCCAATCACCAGGAGACTCTGTGTTCTAGTCCTGCCTTAGGCCTAAAAGCCGGCTGGGTGACTTGGCCAATCCCCGGAGACGTGAGTTCTAGTCCCGCCTTAGGCATGAAAGCCGGCTGGGTGACTTTGGGCCAATCCCCAGGAGACGGTGAGTTCTAGTCCCGCCTTAGGCATGAAAACAACTGGGTAATATTAGGCCAGTCATTCTCTCTCAGCCCAACCCACCTCCGTGGAGGAGGAGGAGGAGGAAGAAGAGGAGGAGGAGAATCATGGCATCCTTGGTGCTGTCTAAGCTTGGTGGTTTTCTTGCAGACGTTTCATCACCAAACTAGGGAACTTCATCAGTGCTTTTTTTTTAATCCATGGTGACTTCGGCCATTATGCAACCAGTCATAATCAGGGGCTACCTCTATTATTGGAAAGCATCCTACACCACAGCTCAGCTTGGTTGAGATCGGTTGCCACCGCTTTCCTTCTGGAGCAGAAGCCGAAAAATAGCCGGTGGGTCAGCTTTTCAAGCCTCCAGGCAGTTGTGGAGACTCACAAAGGTGGCATCACAGGCCCCACTACCCCTTGTGTGCAAGAGAGCTTGTTCCTCTGCCACCTTCTTCGTAAAAGACCCAGAAACCCATCCAGGCTGCTGTTCCCATCTGCCTCTTTTGAAGGACTCTGTATTCTTTCCCTAAGCCAGCAAAAAGTGTGGGCTGCGTATAACTTGTACCTTTTTTTAAAAGACGCCTCCTGCTTTTATTCCGTCTCCCGGGAAAAGGTCTTTTTGACAGCTGGGGATCAAAAAAAAAAATCGGTGGTTGTCCCACTGTACCATGAACCTCACAATGGATATAATTGATATTCAGGTAGTCGTGTAAGTTATGCGCTGCTGTTCGGCGTGGGCTTGAAGTAGAGAGAGGATTCACGCTGGGGCTTTCAGCTTGGAGAAATTAGGAGGAAAATGCCAACCAAGGGCAGCGGCCTGCAGCGAACGTGGCCTGCTGGGGGAAGCCCAGCTGGGCCCGAGAGGCCCAGCCAAGAGACCAGAGGCCCATCGAAGTGAGTGTGGTAAGCGGAGAGGCGAACCGACTGCGGGCAGCAAAACGAACGGGCGGAGTAGGGTCTCCTGCTTGGGCAGGGGGTTGGACTAGATGACCTCCAAGGTCCCTTCCAACTCTGTTATTCTATTCTATTCCATTCCATTCCATTCCATTTTCTTATTCTCTTGTCTTCTCTTTTTACCATTCCATTCCATTCCATTCCCTATTCCTATTCCTATTCCTATCCTATCCTAACCTATCCTATCCTATCCTATCCTATCCTATCCTATCCTATCCTATCCTATCCTATCCTATCCTATCCTATCCTATTCTATTCTATTCTATTCTATTCTATTCTATTCTATTCTATTCTATTCTATTCTAGCAGCCTTGGTGGAGCAGTGGGCTAAGGCCTCCTTAAGTAACACCAGCTGCCTGCAATTAGTGCAGGTTCGAGTCCCACCAGGCTCAAGGTTGACTCAGCCTTCCATCCTTCCGAGGTAGGTAAAATGAGGACCCAGACTGTTGGGGGCAATTAAGCTGACTTTGTAATAATGCCGCTTGGGGGGGGGGAAAGCCCTAATAAGCAGGCATATACATAGAATGAAGGCTCCTGCTAAGCTTGTAAGCCGCCCTGAATCTTCGGAGAAGGGCGGGATATAAATGGAATTAAATAAGACCGACTTAGGTTTCTTCCTGCCGGATTGTGTTATTCCCGCTGACAAGGAAAAATGCAGGCTTGTAATTTTACTCGGCCGATGTGCTGTTTTTCTACACCGAGGGGGAATGTGTCATATCCACAAAGCAGCGGATGGAAACTCATGAAGAGGCAACCTAGAACGAAGGAGGAATTTCCTGACAGAAGGCTTAACCTGTGGAACTGCTTGCCTCTGGTACACTGGAAGTTTTTAAGAAGAGATTGGACAACCCTTGGTCTTAAATGGTATGGGGTTTCCTGCCTGAGCAGGGGGTTGGACTAGATGACCTCCAAGGTGCCTTCCGATTCCGCGGCTGGGGAATTCTGGGAGTTGAAGGCCACCCCTCTTCAAGTAGGCATAGTTGAGAACTCTGTTTTAGAGAGCTCTTGCATTGGTGAAAACATACCAGATAAAGATAAATCCCTATTTTTACGAACGGTGTACAACTGTTGTGACTTACAAGAGTTCATTTTGTGGCCGTTCAAAGTTACAATTGCGCTGAAAAAGGGGAGTTATGATCGTTTTTCAGACTTAACGACCCTTGCAGCCTCCCCGTGGTAACGTGATCAAAATTCAGGTGCTTGGCAACTGACTCGTATTTATGACGGTTGCAGTGTCCCGGGGTCACGTGACCCCGTTGTGACCTTATGACATGCAAAGTGAATGGGAGAGGGGAACTACATTCGCTTAAGCACTGGGTTACTAACTGAAGTGATTCATTTAATGACGGTGGCAAAAAATTTCATGGAGTGGAGCAAAATTCACTTAACTAACATTTAGCGTGAGCCAATGCTCACTTAGCAACGGAAACTGGGCTCAACTGAGGCCATAAGTCAAGGACATTCGTTAAGTGAGTTTCACCCCATTTCTCGCCAAAGGGTTGTTAAGTGAATCACTGCAGGTGTTAAGATAGCAACCTGGTTGTTAAGGAAATCAGGCTTCCCCACTGACTTGGCTTGTCAGAAAGTCGCAAAAAGGAATTGCGTGACATCGGGACACTGCGACCATCACAAAGAGGAGTCAGCTGCCAAACATCTGAATTTTGATCGCGTGACCCTGAGGAGCCTGCAACGCTCGAGTGAAAAAAAAAAGTCATAAGCCATTGTTAACTTTGAACAGTCACTATTTTATTTATTTATTTATTTATTTAATTGGATTTGTATACCGCCCTTTCCCGAAAGACTCAGGGCAGTTTACAGGGAATTAAAACAAGAAATGCAAAAATTAAAAACC
>NC_138204.1:3202411-3217411 GCF_964194415.1 Vipera berus
ACTAGCTCCCTCCCCAGATACACACCCCAACCCTGAGCCCCTCCCTCCCTTAATGACGAATTTTTCCTTCCTGCCACCTTTGCCAAAGTCCCTGGGTGCCTTGGGCACCGTGCACGGACTGCCCTTCCCCTGTGGCTCTCTCAATGGCCCTCCTTTCTCGTACCCTGTTCCGGGTTGTGTGGATTTGGTTCTTTCCATTGGTAGTCGTGCTTTTTTGGGGCTGGGGGGGGGTGTTGGCTGGAATGTGCCTTCTGAAGAAGACGGGGGGGGGGAAACCCCCAACCACATTCCTCATTCAAATCGTTGTGCTTTTAAAAAGGGCTTGATCAGTACTTCAATCTAGGCCTGCGAAGAATCCTGACGCTCTCAGTTAGCAAAATAGGCCAAGTTGGTGGTGACTGCATTTCCCCCCCCCCCACTAGTTTGTATCATCCCTTTTCCTCACATTCCTGTTTTATTTTCATTTGTCTCCCACCCTTTATTAGTGCAAAAATGCAGCTTCTGCTGCCGCCTTACTTGACAGCCTTGTGTTGCTTAGTAATTCATTCTGCCAGGTTTTTTTTTTTGTTTTAAAGCGCTGCTTCGGGTACATGTTCTCTCTCTGCTGGTTATAATAAGCTCCCTCCGATCCATTTTCGCTAGGTGTGGAGAATTGCAGCCTCGGAAATGGTTGCGCCTGAAAATGGTTCTTCCCGGGGATTCGGATTCGCTTATGTGCAGGATTCTGAACCCGGTAGTCGTTTAGTCTTGCTGATAGAAAATCCCCGTTGCAAAAGATCTCTCTCTCTCTGAATCTTATTTTGGCTCCTTTCATTTACTTTTAATTTATTAAACCCCCAGGCTGCCCATCAAGACTGTCCAGAGTGAGCAAATGTTGGTTAAAAGGCACCCGGTGCCATAGCAACCTTGACACTCAGGTGATTAGGAAGTTTTATCTCCCTGATACAGGAAAAATTAACCACTATCAAGGCCTGGACTTCATTCCGTGAAGCTTTTTTTTTTTAATCTGTAAAATAAACAGTAGGAGAGGAATTTTTCCACTGCCTTGTTTGTCTGCCTTTTTTTCTTTCTTGGGATGATCTGTCTTGGTTTCCCGTGGAGGCTATGAAGGTGCCGAAAAGCACACACACACACACACACACCCTGTTGCTTTCTTTGGCAAATAATTTCACTTGGTTGATTTTAAGGCCTGGTCGGATTGACAGTTAATATATCTAGTAGAGCAGTTTTTCCTAAACGTCATGGTCCTCATCCCCTGGAGACGGTGGAGATCAAACCCGTATTCCAGAAGACCTTTTAATTTCTAGGATTGCGGTTAACTTTCTAATGTTAAGCATCGAATCCACATATGCAGCATAGAACACTGAATAACAGAGTAGGAAGGGACCTTGGAGGTCATCTAGTCCAACCCCCTGCTCAGGCAGGAGACCCTATGCCCTTTCAGACAAATGGCTGGCCAGTCTCCTCTTAAAAGTCTCCAGTGATGAAGCACACCCACAACCTCGGAAGGCAAATCCTTCTATTGATTAATTGTTCTCCATGTCAGGAAATTCCTCCTTAATTCCAGGTTGCTTCTCTCCTTGATTAGTTCCCATCCGTTGCTTCTTGTCCTGCCTTCGGGTGCTTTCGGAGAATAGGTTTGACCCCCCCCTCCCCCTCTTCTTTGGGGCAGCCCCTCAAATATTGGAAGGCTGCTATCATGTTACCCCCGAGTCCTTTTTTTTCCAATTAAATTAGACATACCCAATTTTTGCAACCGTTCCTCATACATTTTGACCTCCAGCACCCTAAGGATCGAAGGGTTCAACCCTTGAAGGTCGGAGTTTAATGGGGCCTTCAAGAAACTTACGATCTGGGGGAAGAATCCTTTACTTCTGCATTGCTTCTTCGGCTTGACGCCCCCTCCCCTTCTCCTTCACACCCCCGCAGAGTCAGAAGTGGGGAGATTTCGGGGGGGGGGCATAAAATTCTAAGCCTTAGATTGCAGGCATGGACAATCTCTTTGGGTTTTCTTGATTTTTATTGTTACGGTGGCCCCCTCGCAGCTTCCTTGGTTGACTCAGCGGTTGGAATCGAGAAAGGAGCCTGACAGATCCCAATATCCTAACGGTCGTAAACGGAATAAGGATCCCTTCCTTGAGCCGGGGGTTGGACTGCAAGACCTCTTAAGGTCCCTTCGCTCCCTGGGATTCTGTGGTTCTGATTTGAAGGTTGGATATGGGAGTCTTGATCTTCTGATTTTGTGGTGGTTGATGCTTCAGGGCAGGGTCCTCAACCTTGGCAACTTTTAAGACTTGTGGACTTGGAAGTCCCAGAATCCCCCTGGCTGAGGAATTCTGGGAGTTGAAGTCCAAAGGTCTTAAAGGTTGCCAAGGTTGAGGACCCCTGCTATGCCCCCACGGGTGTAAATTTTGAACTTCCTGCAGGGAGAAAGTATTCCATTCTCTATGAAATATTTATTCCATTTTCTGCTTGGACTTGGGACTATTGGGAAACATCAGTCAGGCTCAAAGATTGAAAATGCCATTGCTCAACTCTGCCCACTTGAATAGCTGTGGAATTCTGGGAGTTGAAGTCCACCGGTCTTAAAGTGGCCAAGTTTGGGGGGGGCAAAACTGGTTGGAAGACACTGCAGAGGAAGGACCTGTAAATGCAGGTCGTCCCCGATCCACGACGGAGCCCCAATTTCTGTTGTTAAGTGAGACATTTGTTAAGTGAATTTTGCCCCGTTTTACGACCTTTCATTGCCACCGCCGTTGATATGTTAGCAACCTGCTAAGTGAATCTGGTGTCCTCACTGATTTTGCTTGTCAGAAAATCTCAAAAGGAGATCATGTGACCCTGGGACGTTTCAACTGTCATCAGTACATGCCAGTTGCCAAGCCTCCGAGTTCTGATCACGTGACCTTGGGACACCGCAAAGGCCGTAAGTGTGAAAAACGGTCATGGGTCGCTTTTCCCACTGCCGTCGTAACTTTGAATGGTCACTAAGTGAATTGTAAGTGGAGGACTGGCCTGTAGTGCTGTTTATCTCTCTTTTTTAAAAAAAAGTCAGGTGCGATGGCTTATCCAGACATTTTTCCCTTTGGTAATTTTTTTTTTAAATTATTCTGACTCAATAGATTACACAATGTTTAATTTTGTGGCTGCGTTGAGAACCCTTAGGGCGAACTGCAGCAAAATGGAGACAGCCATCTCTGTTTTGCTGGTTCTCCACCCACCAGAACTAGCTGGCAAACAGCCTGAAGAAAAAGAAGAAGAAAAGCAACAGGGAACAGCAGAGACAGCTCGCTGGGACTTGAAATTAAGAGTTCTTGGAGGTGGGGAACTAATTCAGAAAGAAGAACCTGGGGGTGGTCAGACCGTCCACTGAAGGCCGTCCGGTTTGAGGGAAGTTGGACCCAGCTAGCTCGGTCCAGTCTGTCCCACCAGATAAGGAAGAACTTGGGGATGGTCCAGGAAGAGGACACCCTGCCCCGCATCCCTAGATCCGTGGGAATGCCAGAGGCAGGAAGGTTACCTTAAATCTCCAACCTTGCTCGCTTTAAGACTTGTGGACTTCGGCTCCCAGAATTCCCCAGCTAGCCGTGCTTAACCTGATCAAGTTTGGAGACCCCTGCTATGGATGAAAACAACAACAACAACAAGCACCCATCAGGGAAGATGCCAAGAGGATAATCCTCCCCTGTGTATTGTAACGAATCCTTCATGCTGCCAAATTTATTTAATTTTATTTAATACATTTGCTTGCCCTCCATCTTGCCATAACGCGGGTCTGGGCAGTTTACAGGATTAAGAGCAATAAAACTATACAAATATATATCTGTGTCTCTTTTCTCCTCTTGTCTCTATCTATCTATCTATCTATCTATCTATCTATCTATCTATCTATCTATCTGTCTGTCTGTCTGTCTGTCTGTCTGTCTGTCTGTCTGTCTATCTATCTATCTATCTATCTATCATCTCTTTCCATCCATCTCTATATCTCTATCCCTTTCCATCCATCCCTATATCTATCTATCCATCCATCCCCCCCTCTATATATATGTGTGTGTATGTATGTATGTATGTATGTATGTATGTATGTGTATGTATTGGCATATTCAGGTCTTTTCCCTGGAGTGGGACCTCGTCGAAACGTGGCCAAGACACCCTCAATCTTACACGGGAAAAGACCCGAATACGCCAAGACCTACATACTGTACCCGTGAAAATCTACGAAAACATGTATGTGTGTATGTATATGTGTGTATATGTATGTATGTATGTATATGTAAATATCGATATATTTTATTCTGCAATAAAAATACAAATCATGATTAAAATTACGGTAAAAACATGGGGAGAGAGAAGAGAGGCTATGCGGGGGAGGGGGAGATGGGGTCTGCTTTTGGTCCTTGGACCCCCTCCGGTGGGAAATTCTCCCATTGGCGTCCCAAGCCATCTGGCAGAGCCAGTTTTTCAGGCCCTTGGGGCTGGGAGCAGATCTCCCTGGGGGGGGGCGCGGTGTAGTGAGCAAGATGTTCAAAAGGGCAGGATCCCCACAGCAGATTGGGGTGCTTAAGATGGATTTTTTGGGGGTGGGGGGAGTGCCTGCCCTGAATGTCCCCGAGGCCTTCAACCCTCCCCTTGTGTGTCCGTGAATCGGGAACACATCTGTTTTCTCCTCCCGAAAACAGTAGCCCCCTGCAAGGGATTCAGATACCCTCGGTTGCCCCCCCCTTCTAACACAATGCTCCCCCAGCTCTTCTTTGCTTCTCTCTTCCACCCCCCCCTCCCTCGCCTCCTCCCCCCTCCCGCCCACCGGCCTCTCCCATCTGTTTCGCTTTCCTTCCCTGCTGGCATTGGGTGGGGAAAGGAAGTGAGCCGCTGCTTCTGGGCTGGCAGGAAGAACAAAGGGGGAGGGGGGGCTGGCAGTGGGCCAAGGTGGGGGGAGAAAGAAGAGGGTCAGCCTCCACAGTTAGAGAGGCACCTTTGACCTCTTTGATTGATTGGTTTTGCTTGCTTTCCCCGGCCTGGGGTGTTTTATGTGGGGCAAGAGAATTGCCTTAGGACAGGGGTAGGCAACCTTGGCTCTTTTATGACTCCTGGACTTCAATACCCAGAATTCCTGAGCCAGCATGGGGGAACTATGGCCTCCCTCGTGGCTTGTGGACTTCAATTCCCAGAATTCCTGAGCCAGCATGGGGGAACTATGGCCCCTTCATGACTTGCAGACTTCAACTCCCAGAATTCCTGAGCCAGCATGGGGGAACTATGGCCTCCCTCGTGGCTTGTGGACTTCAATTCCCAGAATTCCTGAGCCATCATGGGGAAACTGGCCCCTTCATGACTTGGGGACTTCAACTCCCAGAATTCCTGAGCCAGCATGGCTCAGTTTGGAAACCTCTCCCTTTCTCCTCGGCATGGCTGGCTCAGGAATTCTGGGAGTTGAAGTCCACGAGTCATAAAAGAGCCAAGGTTGCCTACCCCTGGTCTAGGGGCTAAGGTAGCAGGCTAGAAACTAGGAGGCTGGGAGTTCTAGTCCCGCCTTAGGCATGAAAGCGCCTGAGTGACTTTAGGCTAATCACCAAGAGACTGTGAGTTCTAGTTCTGCCTTAGGGATGAAAGCCAGCTGGGTGACTTGGCCAATCAACAGGAGACATGAGTTCTAATTCTGCCTTAGGCATGAAAGGCAGTTGGGTGAATTTGGGCCAATCCCCAGGAGATGGTGACTTCTAGTCCCGCCTTAGGCATGAAAGCCAGTTGGTGACTCACTCTCAGCCCAACCCACCTTGCAGGGTTGCTGTTGTGAGGAAAAAGGAGGAAAGGTGTGTCCGATATGTTTGGCACCTTAAGTTATTTGTAAAAATGAGGCGGAATACAAAGAAATAAATATCCTAGGCTAGGAGCAGGCAGCCTTGGCTCTTTTATGACTCGTGGACTTTAACTCCCAGAATTCTTGAGCCAGCCATGCTGAGGGGAAAGGGAGAGGTTTCTGTTCTGTACCAGCCTGCTACCGGCCCTGCAGAAAAGGCAGGGACAACCCCTTTTACAAGAAGGCAAGAGGCTGGAATTAAGCCTGCCAAATTTATTCACATAAAACAGAGCAAAACAAGACACCAACCATGAAACAGGAGCTATGAAACAGGAGCTATTCAAGCGGTTGCCTTCAGCAAACCAGCCCTCCCCACGCATTCCCCTTTTATACAGTTCAGGGCGTGGCTTCTCTCTGCCTCCTTCCGAGGTGCCCCATTGCCTTCCTCTGTTTACTCCTGATTGACTGCCTCCTGCCTCGGGCGTCCTTGAACAGGGCCAGCTGTGGGTCATCTTCATCCACGCTGTCAGGCTCACACAGCTGGGTCTGCGTCGTAACCAGATGGGAGGGGCCTGGCTGAGGGCTCTGTGGAGCCTCAATATTATTCTCAGCAAGCTCTTCAACACCCCCCTCCTCCTCCTCCTCCTCTGAGTCGTCTGACCCAACTGCCAAACCCACAGGCTGACCCTGAATCACAACACTTTCCAAGCTGAGCCATGCTGGCTCAGGAATTCTGGGAGTTGAAGTCCACCAGTCACGAAGGGGCCATAGTTCCCCCATGCTGGCTCAGGAATTCTGGGAGTTGAAGTCCACCAGTCATGAAGGGGCCATAGTTCCCCTACGCTGGCTCAGGAATTCTGGGAGTTGAAGTCCATGAGTCATAAAAGGGCCAGGTTTGAAGACCCCTTGTTCTACTCTATGGAGAATAGGTTGGCCCCCTCTTCCTATGTAACAGCCCCTCAGAGGTTGGAAGGCTATCAGGTCACCCCTAGTCCTCCAAACTCAGTTCTCTCCATTGTTCCTCATAATGGTTTAGCCCCCACCCCTAATCCCCAGTTAATCAGCATTCAGGATCCTTGTTCTCAAGGGCTTTGCAAGAGGGTTGTGTGTATGTTCTAAACGAGGTTCTGAGTATTCCCTCTGCCTCTATTCCTCCCTCTTGCCCAGTTGTGAGTGTGGTTCTTTGGTGCCAGCGTGGGCGCCAAAGAGACTTGAATGACGAACAGGCTGACTAATTCTTTTATCGGTGCTTTTTTAGAGAGAGTTGGAAGCAGAATGTTGATTAAGGGCAGTAATTCAGGTTTTTAATTTTTTTATTTTTTAAATATTTTTCAATTTGAGAGGAAAAAGCTTCCGGGCACGGTAATTAAGTCTGTTCTTTTTCCAAATCCTTTAAAGCAGCTTTGTGGGGTGAAAAAAGCATTAAGTGGCTTTCCGGAGAACAGCCAAGAGCGTGTCTCACCATACTACAAAAAAGACGTTGAGCCCTTGGAAAAAGTTCAAAGAAGAGCAACTAAGATGATCAAAGGCCTGAGACCAAAACATACGAAGAACAGCTGCGGGACTTGGGTTTGACTAGTCTAAAGAAAAGAAGAAACAGGGGCGACATGATAGCAGCGTTCCAGTATCTGAGGGGCTGCCACAAAGAAGAGGAGGGGGTCAGGTTGTTCACCAGAGGGAAGGACGAGAAACAACGGTTGGAAACTGATCAAGGCGAGAAGCAACCTGGAACTAAGGAGAAACTTCCTGACATTGAGGACAATTAACCAGTGGAACAGCTTGCCACCAGAAGTTTTAGTTACCCCATCCCTGGAGGTTTTTAAGAAGAGACTGGACATGCGTTTGTCTGAAATGATATAGGAAACTCCTGCTTGAGCAGGGGGCTGGACTAGAAGACCTCCAAGGTCCCTTCCAGCTCTATTCTGATTGGTTGTAAGTCAAGGACTACCTGTGCTATGGGCAAAAGAGTATATTGCAGCTTTGGAAAAATACGCCTATGGGCCATTTACTCAGTGGATCAAAGACCTGATTGTACTCACCAGCAATGAGCAGAGTGATCAGTATAAATAATACGTTATATGGAACTCATTTATGCAAAAGAAGGAAGATTAGAAAAAAAAAACAAAGCATGATAGTTATATATAATAGAAATAAATAAATAGAAATAAATAAGTATAATAAATAAATAAATAAGTATATACAGAGTTGAAAAGAGGAAATAGGGGAGACATGATAGCAGAATTCCAGTATCTGAGGGGCTGCCACGAGGAAGGGAGGTTCACGTTATTCTCCAAAGCACCAGAGGGAAGGACGAGAAACAACGGTTGGAAACTGACCAAAGAGAGAAGCAACCTGGAATTAAGGAGAAACTTCCCGACAGTGAGGACAATTAACCAGTGGAACAGCTTGCCACCAGAAATCGTGGGCGCTCCATCACTGGAGGTTTTTAAGAAGAGACTGGACAGTCACTTGTCTGAAATGTTATAGGTTGAGCAGGGGGCTGGACTAGAAGACCTCCAGGGTCTCTTCCAGCTTCTATCCTATCATCCCATCCCGTCCCGTCCCGTCCCATCCCATCCCATCCCATCCCATCCCATCCCATCCCATCCCATCCCATCCCATCCCATCCCATCCCATCCTATCCTATCCTATCCTATCCTATCCTATCCTATCCTATCCTATCCTATCCCCTAATTCTGATTCTAATTCTATTCTTACTCTACATTCTATTCTACTCTATTCTATTTCTATTTTTGTGCCTGGCTGAGGAATCCTGGGAGTTGAAGTCCACAAGTCATAAAAGGGCCAAGTTTGAAGACCTCTGTTCTGTAGAATATATAAGGCAGGTATGAGTATTTTGAGGAAATCTTGAGGGAACATTCTGGAAAAAAAGAATAGATCGAGGGCTAGTTCAGATTTTTGTGGGCTGCTTTGTGCCTCTGCAGCTGGAAGATAGCTAATTACCATTAAATGTAGAATATTTCTGCTTTTTTCCCCTCATAAAGAATGTAATACAGGTATGTAGGCCTAAACCAGGGGTCGTCCAACTTGGCCCTTTTATGACGGGTGGACTCCAATTCCCTGGCTGAGGAATTCTGGGAGTTGAAGTCCACAAGTCATCAAAGGGCCAAGTTTGAAGACCTGTTCTGTAGAATATATAAGGCAGGTATGAGTATTTTGAGGAAATCTTGAAGGAACATTCTGGAAAAAAAGAATAGATCGAGGGCTAGTTCAGATTTTTGTGGGCTGCTTTGTGCCTCCGCAGCTGGAAGACAGCTAATTATCATTCAATGTAGAACATTTCTGCTTTTTTCCCTTCATAAAGAATGTAATACAGGTACGTAGGCCTAAACCAGGGGTCGTCCAACTTGGCCCTTTTATGACTGGTGGACTTCAGCTCCCAGAATTCCTCAGCCTGGCTGAGGAATTCTGGGAGTTGAAGTCCAGCAGTCATAAAAGGGCCAAGTTAGAAGACCCTTGTCCTAAACTTTACAACAGTTCGTTTAGTGACTGTTCAAAGTTACAACGGCACTGAAAAAAGCGACTTTAACGACCGTTTCACACTTACGACCGTCACCGCATGCCCACGCGATCAAAATGCAGACGCTTGGCGACTGACTCATATAGCTATGACCGCTGCGGTGTCCCCAGGGCTCACCTGATCCCCTTTTGCGACCTTTTGAAAAGCCAGATTCGCTTGAAGAAGCGTGTCGCTAACTTTTAACAACTTGCGGCGATTCGCTTAATAGTTCTGGCAAGAAAGGCAGTAAAACGGGGGCAAAACTCACTGAACGGCCGTCTCGCTTAGCAACATAAATTTTGGGCTCCACTGGGGTCGAAAGCCCAGGGCTACTTTTTCGTTCTTTATTTTTGCCTTACGTGTAAATGCAGGACCCAGCTGAGCGCTGCTTAGGAAGGGTATTGGGTATTGGGTATGTGTAGTTTAATGAAGAGAAGGGTGAGGGGTGACATAATAGCAGTCTTCCACTATCTCAGGGGCTGCCCCAAAGAAGAGGCAGTCAAGCTATTCTCCAAAGCACCTGAAAGCAGGACAAGAAGCAACGGATGGAAACTAGTCAAGGAGAGAAGCAACCTGGAACTAAGGAGAAACTTCCTGACAGTTAGAACAATTAACCAGTGGAACTACCTGCCTCCAGAAGTGGTGAATGCTCCAACAGTGGAGGCTTTTAAGAAGAGACTGGACAAACACTTGTCTGGAATGGTATAAGGTCTCCTGCTTCAGCAGTGGGATGGATTGGAAGACCTCCAAGATCCCTTCCAACACTGTTATAGGTTGGTTCTCTCCTTAATCACCGTACTTTCCATCCATCGGGGCTGCTGCCAGCCTGGATGAAGCTTGGATTGATGGAGAACCCGCCTCCTGGATTGTCCTGGAGAGAGAAGGCTAGCAATGCTCTCTCCTAAGCAAGGACTGGCGCAAGAATCATAGCCTTAGGTTAACCTGGCTTGTTTGGGAACGGACCGAAGACCGGTGTTTTTGAATCAAGGTGGAGTGTCCACACAATGTCCCCCCCACCGTGTTCAGCGTTCTCCAGGGTGGAGAATGCTGCCAATGGCATCTTAGTGGAGCCCACCCACCCTAGCTCTGTTATAAACCAGGTTCCTGGATGTGCCAACCAAGTTGCTGCTCAGCACAAGAAATTTCCAGAAGCTGTGAATGCTCCAACGCTGGAAGTTTTTAAGAAGAGACTGGGCAGCCATTTGTCTGAAATGGTATAGGGTTTCCTGCCTGAGCAGGGGGGTTGGACTAGATGACCTCTAAGGTCCCTTCCAACTTTATATTATGATGATGATGATGATGATGATGATGATGATGATGATGATGATGATGATGATGATGATGATGGAGCTGGTGTAAAATTGATCCAATCGGCCGGAAAAAAAAAATCTATGGAGCTTCTCGGCCCTCCAGGCCAGGGCTTATCCCAAAATGTGCTTTTTTTTTTTCCAGGAGGCAATTGGACCTTCTTTGTTTTTCTCTGAAGACCTTTGGCTTCTCATCCGAGAAGCTTCCTCCACTCTGGCTGAATCTTTCCCTTCCCCACCATCCAGCCAGAAGCGGAAGAAGCTTCTGGGATGAGAAGCGAAAAGTCTTCCAAGAGAAAAGGCAGAAAACAGATATCATACTGAATTATTTTTTTTTAAAAAGTCTCTGTTGCAGTTTCCCTTCCCCCCCCCCCTGTGTTTTGTTCCACATTTCTGAGAACTAGGACAATAGGAAGGATGAATTTAGATACGGGGCCTTTCCGGAAATTATTTGCGGGCAAGAATCAGGAGATGGCAGGACAGCCCCATAGGGGATTTTGTGACTTGGCTGAGCTAAAATAGAAATAGAATAAACAGGGGTGGGAGGGACCTTGGAGGTCTTCTAGTCCAACCCTCTGCTCAAGGTGGACATCTTGTGCCTGGCAACATTTAAGACTTGTGGACTTCAATTCCCAAAATAGGGTCAAAAGACAGTAAAATTGTAGGAATAACACTGGAAAGACCAAGGTTTTAATTCTTCCCTAGCCAGGGAATCCATCCATGTGTGTGTGTGTGTTTGTGTGTATGCACAAGAGTTTGCGTCAGAGCTGGTTGCTCCCCTCCCAACAGCCTGGAGCTTTTAAAACCAGTATTTTCCGACTTTGACAGTGTTAAGTTAGCTGGACTTCAGCTCCCAGAATTCCTCTGTGCTAGTTATGGAATTCTGGGGAATTGAACATTTCTAAGGTAGTCCTCGACTTAACGACCATGATTGGAGCGAGCGATTTGCTAAGCGAGTTTTGTCCCTGCGGCTTTTCTCGCCACGGTTTTTAAGGGAATCACTGTTGTTCAGTTAGCAACACGGTCGTTAAGCGAAGCTGGCTCCTCCCCCATGGACTTTGCTCGTCGGGAGTTCACAAAAGGGGATCACGTGACGCCCCCCCCAGATGTTGCGACCGTCATAAATATGAAGCAGTTGCTAACTGTTTTAATTTTGGATTACGTGACCCTAGGGATGCCGCCACAGTCGTAAGTGTGAAAAAGGTCATAAATCTTCCCCCCCCCAAATCTCTTGTAAGTCTGAACCGTCACTAAATGAAGTGTTGTAAGTTGAGGATTACCTGTGTTGGGGGCAACCAGGCCTCTGCATTTATTCATTTATTTATTAGATTTGCTCCCTTAAGAATTGAGCACTCAGAATTACAGGGGGGATCCTCAATTTGCAACCATTCATCTTTGGAAGTTACAGTGGGACCGGAGAAAGCATCTTATGACTAGTCCTCACACTTACGGCTCCCGTAGTTACATGGCCAGAATTGGGGGGGACTTGGCAAACTGTATGTATGACGGTTGCAGTGTCCCGAGGTCAGGTGGCCTCCCATTTGCGACCTTCTTAAGCCGCTTCCGACCAGCAAAGTCAAGTAGGGAAAGCTGGATTCACTTAACGAATACTGTGATTCGCTTAGCGACGGTGGCCGATAGGTTCATAAAATCGGACACGACTCGCTTAGCAACGGAAATTCTGGCCTTAATTGTGATCTCAAGTCTAGGATGACCCATATAAGCTTTGCTAGGATATCTGTCAACCTCCGGCTTCTAGAATCCAGATAAAACTCCAGATTCGTTCTGTCTCCAAAAAACGGTTTATTGTCTATGGAGATTCTCAGTCATCCAGGTCACCGTTAGCCCAAAGGTGCTTTCCTCCCCCCCCCCCCCCGAGGCTGTCCCTGTTTGTTGAATACACTGCATGCTAACGTCGAAGCAAAACTCACTCTGAGGTTCCCCAAACACCAGATCATAGAATGAAACCGTCATTTTCCCAGCCAAACCCCCAACGTCTTAGTGTAGTCCACATAAAGAAGTTCACTTTTTTTACAGGAACCGTCTGCTTCAAATCAGCACCCGTTAACAATGTCCTTGAAAAGGTTTCAGGCTCTCGTGGTTTTCCAAGTCCTGTCTCTCAAATTCTCCACCAGCTCCTCTCCTTTGTGCCGCTGCAGTCCGCTTCCTCTTTGCGGCAGGAAGGATCCAAGGTTTCTTTTCCTCCCCGCAGGCATGCTGGAAGACGGGAAGAAGTTTGACTCGTCTCGCGACAGGGGCAAGCCATTCAAGTTTGTGATGGGCAAACAGGAGGTCATCCGCGGCTGGGAAGAAGGCGTCGCCCAGGTAGGGCGGGGCCAGGTGGGATGGGGACCGACCACGAGAGGGAAGGGCCCCATCACAGCGGCCACTCCTGTCCTCACTGCAGATAGTCCTCAACTTATGACCAGTGAATGGTCACTAAACAAATGGCGCAATCCATCATGAGCCTGGAGTATGGGGTGGGTGGGTTTCTCAGTAGACTTGGTACTTTGGTTTGAGGGTGGGTCTTCTCTGGACTGTCTATGGCAGGGGTCTTCAAGCTTGGCCCTTTTATGACTTGTGGACTTCAACTCCCAGAATTCCCCAGCCAGCATGGGAGGGGGCTTGGAAGGGGCAGCTAATTCACCAGGATGTGGTGCCCCGGTGGGGGCCACAGCAGACAAGTGACCTCCCCATCTCTTTGTTCTTGTTTGGTGAAAGGTGTTGCCACCGGGGCTCTTCCAACTTGGCCCTTTGATGACTTGTGGACTTCAACTCCCAGAATTCCTCAGCCAGACATGCCTTCCTGAGGAACTCTGGGAGTTGAAGTCCACAAGTCATGAGGCGGCCAAGGTTGAAGACCCCTCCTTCAACATACCTCTGCTTAGCCATTCTACTTCCACCAAGTTGCCTTCCATCAGGGGCCTTCAGACTTTATGACTTGTGGACTTCTACTCCCAGAATTCCTCAGCCGGGCATGCTGGCTGAAGAATTCTGGGAGTTGAAGTCCACAAGTCATCAAAGGCCCAAGTTGGAAGAGCCCTGGTGGACACCTTGCTCTGTGTTGTTTTCTTGGGGACGGTTCTTGGCCCAGCTAGATAGCATCATCAGAAGAAGGGAATCCAAAGCGTAATGAAGGGAGTTACCAAGAAGACTCCCACTGACACAGACAGGGCTAGCCACTTGTATATAAGAGCAAACCCTCCTTGTGGATGATGTTACCCAGGTGGGTCATGAAACGTCTGCAAGAAAAGAACCAAGCTCAGAGAGTGCCAGGGACCCCACAGTTCTCCTCCTCCTCCTCCTCCTCCTCCTCCTCCTCTTTGCAAACTCCACTCCCTTCTAGCACTGATGATGTTAGCTAGTTTGGGTCATGAAACGTCTGCAAGAAAAGAACCAAGCTCAGAGAGCATCAGGGACCCCACAGTTCTCCTCCTCCTCCTCCTCCTCCTCCCTGCAAACCCCACTCCCTTCTAGCACTGATGATGTTACCCAGCTGGGTCATGAAACGTCTGCAAGAAAACAGGCTCAAAACAAGCTGGCTGGCAGAGGGAATTCTGGGAGTTGCAGTCCCCACCCCTCCTGGGTTTCTCTCTTTCCTCCCCCCCTCCCCACGCGCTCCCTTCCTGCTTGGACTCTGCATTTTCCACTCGAACCCAGAGCCGCTTCCCACCCTCCCACCCCCTCTTCTCTTTTGCAGATGAGCGTCGGGCAGAGAGCCAAGATGATAATCTCTCCAGATTACGCTTACGGGGCGACCGGTCACCCTGGCATCATCCCACCCAACGCCACCCTAATTTTTGACGTGGAGCTCCTAAAGTTGGAATGACAAACGGGGGCGCCTCCCCCTCCCCTCGCCCTCCCACTTCCCTGCTCTGGGGTAGGTGATCGTTCCGCAAGAGTCCAGGTTGGCCTTTGCCAAATTGGGCACGGGTGTGGGGGGGCGCTGATTGGGGCAAGAAGGAGGCCCTTTGGGGAGGGCTTTGGGGGGGTCTGTCAGCTTGATAGAGCGAGGGGTACCGAGAGAAGAGAATATTTGCAGCTCACGGTTGAACTGGGTGTGTGCGTGTGATGTCCTGGGTGACCTCTGAGCTTGGGGGCTTTCTTGCCGACGTTTCGCGACCCCACTGAGGAACGTCATCAGTGCTAGAGGGGGGGGGGCTCGAGAAGGAGGAAGGCGGGGGAGAGGAAGATTCTCAGGTCCTTGGTGCTCTCATCTGAGCTTCTGGTGTTTGCGTTTTAGAAGAGAAGATAAGAGAACAGACGTGACGTATTGGAACTTTTCCCCCTTTGCCGGCAATGGGGTGGGCGCGGTTTCCTCGTGATGTGTCCGGCCTGCGGGCGAATAGAATAGAATAGAATATGAAATATAGAAT
>NC_138204.1:3222411-3287411 GCF_964194415.1 Vipera berus
TTGCTTTCCCCCCTCCTCCCCCGCAAGATATCAGCCCTGATCTAATTTCCTGCCTGAGCAGGGAGGTGGACTAGAAGACCTCCAAGGTCCCTTCCAACTGAGTTATTCCTTAGAAAAATTGAAACACTGGGCTGAAGGTTCAGGGGAGTGTTCCCACCGATCCAGATAATGACAAGGAGAGAACAGGTAGAGAGGTCCTGAGGGGTGAAGGTAGGAAGAGATAAGTTTGTTTTCCCCCCCTTCCCCCCCCACACACATCAGCAGTAACTTCTAGGATGGGGGGGTCTTCAAGTGTAGAGTTTTTCGTGCTCTGAGCTTTGTGCTTTTCTTGCAGACATTTCGTTACCAAACTAGGTAAATACCAGTAGCATTGATGATGTTACCCAGTTGGGTCGTGAAATGTCTGCAAGGAAACAAGCTCAGAGCACCATGAACTACTCGGTATTTTTCTTCCTCCTCCTCCTCCTCCTCCTCTCCACAAACCCCACTCCCTTTCAAACACTGATGACGTTACCTAGTCTGGTAATGAAACGTCTGCAAGAAAACCACCCAGCTCAGAGGGCACCAAGGACCCCACATTTGAACCCTGAGCTACAATGATCTGGCCAAGGGTATTATTTAGCCACTTCCATCCTGTTCTTCATCTGGAGACCATCTCACCAGGGTTTTCGGGGCTTTGAGCTTGGCTAATCTTACAGCCAGAAAAGAGAAAGGCATCGTTTTAGGCCCGGGAAAGTCTCTAGCGCAGGGTTAGGCAACCTTGGCTCTTTTATGGCTCATGGACTTCAACTCCCAGAATTCCTGAGCCAGCATGGGGGAACTGTGGCCCCTTCATGACTCCTGGACTTCAACTCCCATAATTCCTCAGCCAGCATGGGGGTTACTATGGCCCCTTCATGACTCATGGACTTCAACTCCCATAATTCCTCAGCCAGCATGGGGGAACTATGGCCCCTTCATGACTCATGGACTTCAACTCCCAGAATTCCTGAGCCAGCATGGGGGAACTGTGGCCCCGTCCCTGACTCATGGACTTCAACTCCCAGAATTCCTCAGCCAGCATGTGGGAACTATGGCCCCTTCATGACTCATGGACTCCCAGAATTCCTGAGCCAGCATGGGGGAAACTATGGCCCCCTCAGGACTCGTGGACTTCAATTCCCAGAATTCCTGAGACAGCATGGGGGAACTGTGGCCCCTTCATGGCTTGTGAACTTTAATTCCCAGAATTCCTGAGCCAGCATGGGGGAACTATGGCCCCTTTGTGGCTTGTGGACTTCAACCCCCAGAATTCCTGAACCAGCATGGGGGAACTATGGCCCCCTCATGACTTGCGGACTTCAATTCCCAGAATTCCTGAGCCAGCGTGCAGGAACTAAGGCCCCTTCATGACTGGCGGACTTCAACTCCCAGAATTCCTGAGCCAACGTGGCTCAGCTTGGAAACCTCTCCCTTTCCCCTCAGCGTGGCTGGCTCAGGAATTCTGGGAGTTGAAGTCCAGGAGTCGCAAAAGAGCCAAGGTTGCCTACCCCTGGCCTAGTGAAAGTACAACAGGCATTCCGCCCCCCCCCCGCCTCCCCCTCAACAGCCACGCATAGCTTCCCTTTTCTTGGAAAGCCAAACAGCTGAGTTGACATTTCCTTGTCTCCGGGCAGCCCTGCAGTCCATCGCCTCTTTCCCAGACTGTGCAGGATTCGGAGGTCAAGTCAACCTAGATTTCCAGCGGAAGCTGATGCTTTCCGCTTCCAGCGCGTCGGCTTCCCAATTTTTTAGTCCGTGAAAAAGAAAAACACAAGGAGGGGCCAAGGCACCGAGCATTAGAGAGAACCAGGCAGTTCTCGACTTACGACCGTTCGTTTAGTGACGCCGCCCCCTCCCCCAATTCGTGACCATTTTTCACATGACTGTCGAAGCCTCCCTGATCAAAATTCCAACGCTTGGCAACTGGCGTGTACCTAGGACTGTTGCAACATCCCGGGGTCACGTGATTCCCCCCCCCTTTGGTGACCTGATCGGCAAAGGCGATGGGGAAGCTGGATTCACTTAACAACGGTGTTACTCACTTAGTGACTGTGGCAAAAGTGGTCGTCACATGTGGCAAAACTCACTTAACAAGCGTCTTGGAGGGCGGGAAAAATGTTAGGCTTAATTGTGGTGAGTAAGTCTTACATTTTTTGCAGTTACACTCACCTTCCACTCCCAGTTACAATGGGTGGGTGTCTACAATGGATGGTAGCGCTAGTGGCCAGCAGGTGGTGCTGTTGAGAAAGGCATTCTCACACACACACACACACACACACACACACACAAACACAAACACAAAGACACACACACACACACACACACACACACACACACAAACACAAAGAGAGGTTGAGAAAGGATTCCATTTTCTGCATCCTAGCAACAGCTTGATTCGATGTTTCTCATCCTCAGCAACTTTAAGGGATGCGGATTTCAGTTCTCAGAATTCCTCAGTCAGCATGTTGGGAGTTGAAGTCCACCCCCTCTTAAGGCATGCTGGCTGGGGAATCCTGGGAATTGAAGTCGACAACTCTTAAAAGCAGGGGTGTGAAACTGGCGGCCCGCGGGCCAGACGTGTCACGTGGAAGCCGCGCCCACCGCACTGCCGGCAATGGCAAAACTGTCCCAATACATTGTGCGACGTCACGTGACGTTGCGAGTTTGACCTGTCTGTCTTAAAGCATGCCAGCTAGGGAATTCTGGGAGTTGAAGTCCACCCACCTTAAAGCTTGCTGGCTGGGGAATCCTGGGAGTTGAAGTCCACCCCTCTCAAAGCAGGAGGGCTGGGGAATTCTGGGAGTTTTAACACCTGTTAATGTGTCCAAGCTTGAGAAACACTGCCTTCGGCGTTCCCAAAGGTGTTTTCCCCAAAAGGCAACTGGACTTCCTTGGTTTTTGGATGAGAAGTGAAACATTTTCAAGGAAAAAACCCCACAAAAGTCCAGTTGCCTTTTGGAAAAACACCTTTGCTACAACTATGACTTGGATGATGGAGAATCTCCATAGACGCTGTCTTAGGCTAAACCAGGGGTAGGCAACCTTGGCTCTTTTATGACTCGTGGACTTCAACTCCCAGAATTCCTAAGCCAGCATGGGAGAACTATGGCCCCCTCATGACTCATGGACTTCAACTCCCAGAATTCCTGAGCCAGCATGGGGGAAACTATGGCCCCTTCATGATGCTGCGACCGTTGTACATATGAGCCAGTTGCCAAGCAGATCAATTTTGATCAGGGGATGCTGTAGGTCAGGGGTAGGTAACCTCGGCTCTTTTATGACTTGTGGACTTCAACTCCCAGAATTCCTGAACCAACATAGGGGAACTACGGCCCCCTCAGGACTTGTGGACTTCAACTCCCAGAATTCCTGAGCCAGCATGGAGGAACTATGGCCCCTTCATGACTCGTGGACTTCAACTCCCAGAATTCCTGAGCCAGCATGGGGAACTACGGCCCCTTCATGACTCATGGACTTCAACTCCCAGAATTCCTGAGCCAGCATGGCTCAGCTTGGAAACCTCTCCCTTTCCCCTTAGTGTGGCTGGCTCAGGAATTCTGGGAGTTGAAGTCCACGAGTCATAAAAGAGCCAAGGTTGCCTACCCTTGGGCTAATCCAAGTCTCCTAAATTGGGCCAGTGGAATGTGGAAAAGGGGAAAGCAGATTTGCTGATGCACCCTTGGAAAGCGGCCCATTTATGCTGGCTTGAAATGTTGGAACCCGCCGGCCTCACCCTGGCTCCCTCCACGCAAACAACACGTGATCTGCACACACAACACGTTTAACCAGAGAAGGGAAAAAGCCAAGATCCACATCTTTACAACATCTTTACAACTGGTTTGAGTTCCCCTTCAGGATCTGGGGTGGCTGAGCCTGTCGGGGCAAACCTTTTTTGCCTCAGTCTATTATGCCAGTCCAGAAAATGGAGCGAAAGTGATTCACTGGGTTACGGAGTAGTCCACTACACGTCAATACACACGTGTGCAAAATTTTTATTTCTTCCTTTGATCTCCTAGTGCAGGATAAATTTGGTTTGCAAACGTTGATTTGAGTCCATTTTTCTTCTCTTCCTCCTCTTCTGCTCAAGGGCTGAAAGCAGCCAGGTGGGAATTCCAAGTGGCCTCCTTTCCAAGCTTAAGACACAGGTGGTGCTTGAATTATGAGTCTCAAATTTCTGTCGCTAAGTGAGACATTTTGAAGCGAATTTTGCCTCATTTAATGACCTTTCTTGCCAGAGTTAAGTGAATCGCTGCAGTTGTTCAGCGAGTAGCACGGTTGTTAAGTGAATCTGGCTTCCTCCATGGACTTGGCTTGTCAGGCGGTCGCAAAAGTGGATCACATGTCCCCGAGACGCTGCAACCGTCATAAGTAGGAATCAGTTGCCAAGCGTGTGAATTTACAATCCTGCAACGGTTGTAAAGTGTGAAAAGCGGTTCTAACGCACTATTTCAGTGCAGTTGTAGCTCTGAATGGTCACTAAACGAATAATGGTAACTTGAGGACTAGGGAAATGCAAATATTTTCAGTTTGCTTCAGCTGCCTGGATATCTTGGAAAATAGGGAACATGACTCAGCTTCTAAGTTCTTCTTCGCATTAATTGGATTTTCAGCAAAAGAGTTTCCTGCAGATGTCAGACACCGAACAGCGACAAACATGTCAGGGGACCGGAGGCTAAAACATACGAAGAATGGTTGCTAGAACTGGGTATGTCTCGTTTCATGAAGAGAAGGACGAGGGGGGACAGGATAGCAGTCTTCCAGTATCCAAGGGGCTGCCCCAAAGAAGAGGGAGTCAAGCTATTCTCCAAAGCACCGGAGGGCAGGACAAGAAGCAACGGATGGAAACTCACCGAGGAGAGAAGCAACCTGGAACTAAGGAGAAACTTCCTAACAGTGGGGACAATTAACCAGCGGAACTGCTTGCCACCAGAAGTTATTTGGTGGAGGTTTTTAAGAAGAGACTGGACAACCATTTGTCTGGAGGGGTATAGGGTTTCCTGCCTGAGCAGGGGGTTGGACTAGAAGACCTCCAAGGTCCCTTCCAAGGTCCTGTTATCCACTGTCTCCATCAAGGTCAATGGCGTTTAGGGGTCAAGATGTCTGCTCTGTCCCCACTTTCCCAATTTCTGGATGTGGCCCCATGAACTGTAGGGGTTGCCAGAAGCAAAGCACCCGCCTGCCAGACTAGAAAGACCTCCGAGGTCCCTTCAAACACGGTTATTCTGTTATGCTATCAGACCTGCCTGCAAAATTGATGTCAGCCTTCCCAGATTCATAGGTCATGAATTACCAGGCTGTCATGAGGATCTAGAAGTTTCTGCGCCTTTCAATCCCTCAAGGTGTGGGAACATTACCGGAAATAGCTTTAATTCCAGCCGGTGATGTGAAGGTTCTGGAATTGAAGTCTGCCACTGGGCTCCCAAAGCCAGCGATCGGGATTTAATAACAACAACAACAACTTTGTGACTTCCGGATGGCAAGGCGTCGCCGGAGGCAGCCATTCTTCGGCTGTCAGCCTCGCGGCTCCGTAGAGCCACCGAAAACAGCGCCGATCAGCTGTTTCGGTGGCTCGGAAGCCCCCTCCTTGGGAGAAGAGGAGGGGGTGAGCGCCCAGGTAGGGGTAGAGCTCTCCGGGGCCGCCAGAACTTAAAGTTTTGGCGGCTGAAGGATTGAGCCCCCCCGAAGCCTGGGCATGCTCCGGACTGCGAGGTGCTTCTGCTCCGGGCTTTTTGGAGCAGAACAGGGCGTCCGCAACCATCCCTGCTAGCAAGAAAGAACTTTGGAGAACGAGGACGCAGGCAGAGCGATACAGGAGATTTAGGTGAAAATGCTTTTTTGATCTTTAACTCAATGGACTTTGCTGAGCTTGAAAGTGGAAGTGCGTAGCAAACAATAGTGGGTGAAAATGGTGGCTATATCCTCTAAAGTTCCTGCTCTGGTGCAGCAGTCTTTGTTGCAAGCCTTATTGCCCCCTGCACCCGTATTTGCATCAGCCCTTACAGTTAAAGATTTGCAGAATGTGATGCAAGAGATTATGGAAAAGCAATTGCAACAATTTGCTGAGATAATGGATAAAAAGTTGGAGGAGAAGTTAACAGAAAAACTAGCTGAGGTTATGGATGAAAAGATTACAGAGAAATTAACAGAAATAAGAGCAGACATTTTATCTGCATTTCAAGGCATGGCTATATGTATTGAGAATTTGGATGAAAGAGTGGAAGATCTCAGTCAAAATGATACTAGACTGGAAGTAAAAATGACAGAAACTGAAAATGTGGTAGAGAAAATTGATTGTGATTTGACCTCGGTACAGTATTATCAGATGGAGTTTGCGGTAAGGATTAGAGGCTTAAAAGAAAATCCTAATTTTTTTTTGAAGAAAATAGTTTCTGAGGCTCTGGAAGGGGTGCTGGGACGACCAGCAGATGAAATAACGGAAGATATAGATAAAATTTTCTGTGTTAATTCGTGGATTGCAAGACAAAGGAAATTACCCAGAGATGTGGTGGTTTATTTTACAAAGAGAGTGATTAGAAATGAAGTTATTCAAGCCTCCTACAACATTGAATTTGTAATTGCTGAGCAAAAAGTCTTGATTTTAAAAGAGATCCCTCCAAGAATTTTAAGAAAAAGGAAGGAATTTGCTTTTTTGACACAAGAATTGAGACGACGTGATATCAAGTTTAGATGGGAGATACCAGTGGGTATGGTGGTGACCTATGAAGGTATGAGGCATCGTCTTACTACGGTGATTCAGGCACGTGATTTTTACAGTAATGTTTTAAAAGCAGCCCCCATACCACTTTTGGAATCTACAAAGAAGAAAGGTGAGAGAGAGTCTCAACGACACAGAGAGAATCTACAAGGTGCTGAAGGAACAATGCAGACAGATGAGAAAGTTACAGGAGTGGATCAAATTTCAGTGTCACTGGAGGAGGCCAGAAATTGGAAGAGGCGTGCTGCTTCTAGACGAACGAGACAAGCCTGAAGATTTAGTTGCAGAACTGAAGGAGATAATAATGTAATAAGGATTATAAAGGGTGGTTCTAGAAGAGTAAACGGGAATTGAAATTGTTAGAAGGGTTAAATATTTGGGGATATATTTTTCACCCTCAAATGTAGAGTTATATAAAATAATTATGTTTTGTAATATTTTATGTTGTTTTAATTTTAAGATAATTACGAAAACTTAATTGGGAAGAATTGTAGTAGTGCTTACTGAAATTTTGAAGGTTATGATTTGCTATTTGGTTGGTATGTATATCTATTGTGTGATAAGAAGGTGGATAATGTGTTTAAGGTATATACTTTGTGATATGCTCTGTTGCAAGTTTGGGAAAAACTATAGATGAAAGCTAACTTGTAAGCTATTTTTATGGGCAATAATGAAACATGTAATAGAAAATATAAAAATGATGTGAGTATATATAAAAAATTTTAAGTTTGGAAAGTAATGTGTAAGCTATTTTTATGGGCAATAATGAAATATGTAATAGAAAATATAAAAATGAGGTGATTATATATAAAAAAGTTTTATAATAATGATGATGATGATGATGATGATGATGATGATGTCATCAGGGCACAGGGAACTATGTCCAAAAACTTTACAAAACACATCAAGAAATTGCAGCTTCCTGCAATCACTCCAGCAAAGCTACAAAAAACTGCGCTACTCGGAACATCTTACATTTTAAGGAGGTACATGGTTGATACCTGGGATGCTGGCAGCAACCCGTGTCAACCATCAGTGCCAGTCAGTTTGAGTGTTCAGTTGACTGAGTTTCATGTTTTATGAATAAAAGTTTTATTTAATAATAATAGTAATAATAATAATAATAAAGTTGGAAGGGACCTTGAAGGTCATTTAGTCCAACCCCCTGCTTGGGCAGGAGACCCTATACCATTTCAGGCAAATGGCTGTCCAGTCTCTTCTTAAAAGCCTCCAGGCATGAAGCACCCACAACTTCTGGAGGCAGGTGGTTCCACTGGTTAATTGTTCTCAACTGTCAGGAAGTTTGTCCTTAGCTCCAGGTTGCTTCTCTCTTTGCTTAGTTTCCATCCGTTATTCCTTGTCTGGCCTTCAGGTGCTTTGGAGAACAGCTTGACTCCCTCTTGTTTGGGGCAGCCCCTCAGATACTGGAAGACTGCTATCATGTCCCCCCTCATGGGTGGCCATGGGTTCTGGGTGCCAGGCTCTGGGGCCGTGCCCACAGGAAGAAGGATGGAGAGGCAGTTGGGCTGGACACGGAGAGCCCTTGCATAGAAACAGCTAGCCAGAGGCACTGAACGTGCAATCTCAAAATCTGGGGTATGGAAAGGTTTGCACTTTCTTGAGGTACAGCTCCTTTGCAAGCCTTTGGGTTTGGTAGCTGGAGTTTTAGCTACTAGTTATATTATAAAGAGGCCCTGCAGAGATCGCCTTGCCTGGGCAGATCTGGGTAGTTTGCCTATAACAGTATTTCTCAACCTCAGTGACTTTAACTTGAGTGGACTTCAATCCCCAGAATTCCCCAGCCAGCCAGCATGTTGGCTGGGGAATTCTGGGAGTCAAAGTCCATCCAACTTCAAGCCTGCTGGCTGGGGGATTCTGGGAGCTGAAGACCACCCATCGTAAAGGCTGCTAGCTGGGGAATTCTGGGAATTGAAATCCACCCATCTTAAAGCCTGCTGGCTGGGGGATTCTGGGAGTTGAAGTCCACCCATCTTAAAGTTGCTAAGGTTGAGAAAAAAGGGGGTTAGAGCAAAAAACTTTGTCTCCTCCAAGGTCACCTGGAAATTGGTGCTGTTTGGCACCTACATGTCATTTTCATCACCCAGCAGATCAGAAACCACCCAGGTGTGGAAGGAACAAACCCCAGCCAGCTTCTTTCCCCGAGGTCAGCCAGGTAGCCTCACCTGATTCTTTCGCCACCTAGTTTAGTTTCGCTCTCAGTCAGCTGATCTCTCCTCCCCTCCCAGCCTCTCTTATCACCTGGCTGGAAGGCTGGGAGGAGTGAAGCCAGGAACAGCATTCTCATCGGAGGAGTCCGACAGGTAAGGCACCTGGCTTGGCATCAGGGGGATCCATCTGGCTCTTTTTTTGGGGGGCATTATTTTTCCTTCTCCTCCTCCTCCAAACGGCTTCCTCCAACGGGGTTTGTAGGTGCAACGTACCTGTGCAGGTAAATGGAAAAGATTGGCTTGGTGGGGGAAAGTGTAAGGTTAATGTTGGAGGAACCATTGGATTTTTGTAGCATTTTATTGATACTACAGTTTTATCTTTTTCATATTGTACGCTGTCAGAGATACCCTCTGGTAAGATGGTGGCCATTATTAGATCGATAGATAGATGGATAGATGATGGATAGATGGATAGACAAATATGGATAGATATAGATAATAGATGGATAGATTGATAGACAGATAGATATAGATAGATGATGAATGGATAGGTGATGGATGGATGGATAGATGAATGGATAATGAATGGATAGATGAATGGATAGATGGATGGATAAATGAATAGACAGATGAATAGATAGGTGAATGGATGGATGGATAAATAAATATGGAGAGCTATAGATAATAGATGGATAGATAGATAGACTGAGATATGGATAGATATAGATAGATGATGGATGGATGGATAGGTGAATGGATAGATGAATGGATGGATAGATGAATGGATGGATAGATGAATGGATGGATAGATGAATGGATAGATGGATGGATAGATGAATAGATAGGTGAATGGATGGATGGATAGATAAATATGGATAGATATAGATAATAGAGGGACGCGGTGGCTCAGTGGGTTAGGACGCTGAACTTGTCGATCGGAAGGTCGGCAGTTTGGCGGGTCGAATCCCGAGTGCCGCGTAGCAGAGTGAGCGCCTGTTACTCGTCCCAGCTTCTGCCAACCTAGCAGTTCGAAAGCACGTAAAAATGCAAGTAGAAAAATAGGGACCACTCCGGTGGGAAGGTAACAGCGTTCCGTGCGCCTTTGGCGTCTAGTCATGCCGGCCACATGACCACGGAGACGTCCTCGGACAAGCGCTGGCTCTTCGGCTATGAAACGGAGATGAGCACCGGCCCCTAGAGTCAGAAACGACTAGCACGCATGTGCGGGGGAAACTTTACCTTTTTATAGATAATAGATGGATAGATTGATAGATAGACTGATGGATATGGATAGATATAGATAAACGATGAATAGATAGAAAAGTAGCATGTCTCCTCTGTCCAGGTGCTTCCACTGGGGAGAAAACTGAATCTCCGCTTTGCTGGCTGGGGGATTCTGGGAGTTGAAGTCCACCCACCTTAAAATGGAAAAGTTTGAGACACGCCAGTCCACCATATTCTCATTTCGGAGATTCCGGGATCCCTTTAGCGCCAGTCAGGATGGGATTTTTAAACCTGGATTTCTAATACAGCTAGACCTCGGCTTACAACAGCTCATTTAGTGACCATTCCAAGTTACAACGGCGCTGAAAAAAAGAGTGACTCATGGCCGTTTTTCACACTTACGACCTTTGCAGCATCCCCACGATCACGTGATCAAAATCCAGACGCTTGGCAACTGGCTTGTACTGACGACGGTTGCAGCCTCCCCGGGGTGTGTGTGTCACGTGATCCTCCTTTTGCAACCTTCGGATGAGCCAAGTCAGCGGGGGAAGCCAGATTCACTTCACGAGCGGGTGACTCACTTATCCGCTGCAGTGATTCACTTAACGACGGAGGCAAGAAAGGTCGTCAAATGGGGCAAAACTCACCTAACCCAGGTCTCGCTTAGCAACAGGAATTTGGGGCTCAGTTCTGTTCGTAAATCGAGGACTAAATGTTCTAATTTCTAGCAAAATTCGTGGTTCCTGAGGGCCTTTGGTGTCTCCTTTGTGTCCCTTCCACTCACAATTTCCCCCCGCTACCTAACTGTTCCACGTCGCCTTGACTTTCGTGGCAAAGCCTCCTAGGCCCCAGAAATATTGGATTCTCATTCCCATCATCCACAGCCAACCATGCATTGGAAAGGAATCGTTTCTTGGGTTGCTATGGTCAATATTGGCCATCTCAGACAGTTATTGCACGCGAATCTAGGTTTCTGCAGCTTTGTTTCAAAATCCCGGCTTATTTTTCCATTCGCGCAACACGGAAAGGAAAGAAAGATAGATCCAGTTTTCTTTCCCGGCCTATTGAAGTGACTCATCCTTTCCTTTGAGCAACATGGCGGTGCTGGTTTTGTGAAACTGGAAATCCTCTTTTGGGGTTTGGGATGCTTGAGAACTTTCTCTGGGGAATTTCAGCACTCAAAACCCCAGGCGAAGTAAGAATTCGTTCTCCGAAGTGCCTGAAGGCAGGAGAAGAAGCAACGGAGGGAAACTCATCAAGGAGAGAAGCAACCTAGAATATAAGGAGAAACTTCCTGACAATTAGAACAATTAACCAGTGGAACTACCTGCCTCCAGAAGCTGTGAATGCTCCAACCCTGGAGGTTTCTTAAGAAGAGACTGGACAGCCATTATTCTGAAATGGTATAGGGTTTCCTGCCTGAGCAGGGGGTTGGACTAGATGACCTCCAAGGTCCCTTCCAGCTCTGTTATTCTGTATTCCGGCAACCTAGATTAAGCTCGTCCTTCTCTAAGACCAGGAGCGATCGGATTAATCAAGCGCATTAAATTAGAATTGAAATCTTCAATGAGACTAAATGAAATCAATCCACAGATAGTCCTTGATTTACGAACCACAAATTTCTGTGGCTAAGGGAAACAGTTAAGTATATTTTGTCCCATTTTACGACCCTTCTTGCCACAGTGGTGCAGTGAACCAGTGCAGTTGTTAAGTGAGACACATGGCTGTTAAGCGAATCCGGCTTTCTCCATTAACTTTGCTTGTCAGAAGGTCGCAAAATGGGACACCGCGACTGTTGTAAATATGAACCAGTTGCCAAGTTTCTAAGTTTTTTTTAAAAAGATGTTTTATTACTTTTTTTTACATAACCACCTTAAACATCGTGTTGTCTGGGTTTATAATTAAAAAACAATAACAATTAATTTCTATAATTCTATAGTCCACATGATAGCTTTGCTTGATATTCTCTTCTTCCAAAAATGTTCTCTTTTGCCATCCTTGAATTAATACAATTCTTATTATTTGGATAAAAAAATATAGTCATTTTTCTAATATTTGTGCAAATCATAACCACATGGATATAAAGCTTCCTTTCTAGCTGGCCATCTTGATTGCCTTCTCATAGATCCTGTTTAAAATTCTTATTGAAGTTTGTTTTCCCCACAATATTCAAAACATTCTTACTGGTTAAGATTTTCATTACACTTAAGGATTTAAGTCTTTTTCCTCATACAGACCATCGCAACACTTTTACATTTCTCATATCTTGAAAAAATTAAAAGCGTCTAAGTTTTGATCACGTGACCCTGGGGGGTGCTGCAATGGCTCTTAGTGTGAAAAGAGTCATTAAGTCACTTTTTTCAGCGTCGTCGTAACTTTGAACGGTCGCTAAACCAACTTGTAAGTCAAGTACTCCTGTAATATGCAAGTTCCAGAAACCTGGGTGAGAAAGGATTAAAAAAAGGAACACAATCAGAATTTGTAATGAGAAAAACGGGCGGCATCTAAAAAAGTTGGCTGTGGGATGTTTAACCTCTTTATGCAAATCTGGTTTAAACACACCTCGTTAATTTGGTTGTTTTTAATTGAAGGGTTGACCTACAAGCAAACAGGAACATCTGAGCACCCGGGACTTGGGAAAGAAGCTGGATGACTTAAGACGATTTCATCCTTGACGGTGTCCCCTGCGCCTTTGCGGTTGCCAATTGTAGAGACTCGGCCTTCTCCACCATGTCAACCTTGTATCCCTCTCTGGAAGATATGAAGGTTCATCACATGTTGACGGTGAAAACTTCTTTCTTCACATATCTGCAGAAACTACCACTCGGAGTAGGGCAGAATTCAATGCAAGGGACAAAGTGACAGACAGATTCCGTTCTGCCTCTTAAGAGGTGCCAAGTCCAGGTAGTCCTTGACTTATGAACACAACCGGAGCCAGATTTTCCTTTGCTAAGCAAGAAGGTTGTTAAACAAGTCAGGGCTGACGTTACGACCTTTTCCGCCATAGTTGCTGAGTGAATCATTGCAGTTGTTAAGTGAATTGGGCGGCCGATAAGTGGCTTCCTGCATTGACTTTGCTTGTGGTGATCACACAATCATGGGATGCTGCAATTGCTGTAAATACGTGCTGGTTGCCAAGTGCTTGAATTTTGATCTTGTGACTGTGGGGATGTTGTCTTAGTTGTAAGTGTGAGGATCGATCGTAAGTCCCTTTTTTAGTGCTGTTGTAACTTGGAATGGTCACTAAACAAACGGTCGTACGTCGAGGACTAATTGCATTCCTCAACAACTAGAACAAAAAGAATTAATGTTCTAATATTGGTGGTTTCACTTTCAGCAAATGCATGCAGTCTTCAACTTACAGCCATCGGTTTAACGACCATTCAAAGTTACAATGGCACTGTAAAAAGGGACTCATGACCATTGTTCACACTTACAACCGTTGCAGCGTCCCCTATGGTCACGTGATCAAAATCCGCCCGCTTGGCAGCTGACTCACATTTGTGATGTATTTGCATTGTTTCCTGGGGGGTGGAGTGTCGCGTGATTCACTTAACCGCCATGTGGCTAACTTAACAACTGCAGCGATTCACTTAACAACCGTGGGGGGGGGAATTGTAAAACGGGGCAAAACACCCTTAACATTTTCGACAGAAATGTCATGGTCGTAAGTTGAGGACCAGCTCTAGCAAAAAAAAAAAATAACGTTCTAGCTGTTGTTGGTTTCATTTTCAACAAAGATGGCTGATAATCAGAGTTTCAAAAAGGGGCTGAAATGCTGCCCCCTTCCCCATTAGCTGGGTCACCATTAAATATCTTTCCTTTCTCTATCTGATCAATCAATCCTTCCTCAGCCTGAGATTCCAAATCTTGGACTGTTATTCCCATAATTCTCAAGTTCTAAGAACCCCCTTGGCTGGGGATGATGGGAGCTCAGTACAAAGCATCTGGAGAGGCTTCTGTAGGTTTCCAAGGAATTGGGTGGGCAACCTTGGCTTTTTTATGACTCGTGGACTTCAACTCCCAGAATTCCTGAGCCAGCATGGGGGAACTATGGCTCCCTCATGACTTGTAGACTTCAACTCCCAGAATTCCTCAGCCAGCCATACTGAGGAGAAAGAGAGAGGTTTCCAAGCTGAGCCATGCTGGCTCAGGAATTCTGGGAGTTGAAGTCCATGAGTCATAAAGGAGCCAAGGTTGCCTACCCCTGTCCTAGTTGGAAAAAAACCAGGCGAGTGATGGCCTTCTCCTACCAACCCACTGGGAGTGGGAAGTGTTACTCATCGTTGCCAGGAAGAACGTGACGAAATAATTTTAGTCACCTTTCTTGTTCTCCAACTTCTCTCATCTGATAATCTCTAGACTTCAACACCCAGAACCGGATAGTTGAGATCTTGCCAATAGTTGGACGTTTTTTCCTAACATTTAATCAAATGAATGGCTTGCCTCCTCCAGAAGTTGTGCTTGCTCCATCGCTGGAGATTTTCAAGAAGAGACATGATAGCCATTTGTCCAGAATGAGATAGGGTCCCCTGCCTTGAGCAGAGGGTTGGACTAGAAGACCTCCAAGGTCCCTTCCAGCTCTAGGGTTCTAAATCTACCCATCTTAAGGCATGCTGGCTGGGGAATTCTGGGCATCAAAGTCAGAGGGAGACCCAACCTGGAAATATGGAGGACAGTGAACAATTAATCAGTGGAACAGCTTGCCACCAGACGTTGTGGGTGCTCCAGCACTGGAGGTTTTTTAAGAAGAAACTGGACAACCATTTGTCTGCTTTGTTTGAGCAGAGAGTTGGACTAGAAGACCTTCAAGGTCCCTTCCAACTCTGTTATTCTGTGTTCTATGTTCTAAATGTGTGTCTTTCACTCAGTGACACCCTTTCGGGAGCTGTCATTTTTCTTAAGTGGATTTTTCCCCCGCCCCTTCAGAAGCTTTCATCTTTAGATCCTGGTTCATCTTGTTCAATCCATTCCTGGTTCAAAGGAGTCTAAATTTGAGCATCAAACCCCAAAGGTGGTCTGCCTGGAGCAGAATAGAACACTGGGGGGAATCTATCATGATCTGAAGATACAACTTCCAAAATAATATTGGGCCAAGTTGTGGCTGATTCGTATTTTCTGTTTTATTTCTGCTGCAGAAATAGGCAGAATTCATTTTCAAATTTCATTTAATATTAGGGAAAAATGGTTTCTTGATTGTAAGATCTGCCCCACAGTGCAACGATCCATTTCTAGAGTAGTATTTCTCAAAATTGGCAAGTTGAAAGGGTGTAGACTTCAACTCCCAGAAGGTCCTATGATGACCAAGGTGATGACCAACCAGGTATGTCCTTTAGAGGTGAAACTAAGAGATTGTGTCAGAGCATGCACAGTTTTACTGCGCTGAGATAACCTAGGAGTAAACACAGTAAACAGTGATCTATATTAAATGGTGGTTTATTTTAAACTATCTACAATATACATACACATGGTAATACAGCAAACTCCAACACACAGCAGTCACAGCAGGAAACGGATGAGAGAGAGAGAGAGACACTCCAGCAAAAGCTTTCCCTTTTATACTCAGGCTCTTAAAGGGACACAGACCCTGCTGAGTCATTCCTATCATTGCATCATTCACCTTATGTTCCATTACATCATTACATAAGCTGTTTAGTTATTAAATTATTACCCTGACAGATTGTTACTGTCTTCTCTTTCATTTCTTCCATTATAGGCCAAGGACGATGCTGTAGGCCCACAGCCCATGGCCCCAGATCTGGCCCCTACTGCAAGAGAGATGCCAGAGTCACCCAGAACAGATGGTAACGTACTTCAGAACATCATCCAATTCTCTGGGCCATCATTAATACAATCTCTGCTATTGGGAAATCCTTTGAGCTATTTCTTCCATTTCTTTTTCCAGATCCACCAGTTTTGTACCCAGATCTTGCCGATCTCAATGATTACATGGGCCTATCCCTTTCCAGCGAGGAGATCCAAAGGAACCTAGCTCTCATCCCAACAGCCAATATGGTAAGCATTTTTGAACACACAATCTCGGAAGATGGGGAGATTTTGTGCACCTTTCCCCCCCCCACATAGATTCACGTTTACACAGAAAATGATACCCTGTAACCGTAAGCTATGAAGGGGATCTGTGGGAGTCCCAGTAGACAATCCCTTAAATAGGAGCCAGCTGTGTGCTGCAGCTGCCAAAAAAGCCAACACAGTGCTAGGCTGCATCAACAGAGGGATAGAATCAAGAAGTGTTAACACCACTTTACAATGCCTTGGTAAGGCCACACTTGGAATACTGCATCCAGTTTTGGTCACCACGATGTAAAAAAGATGTTGAGACTCTAGAAAGGGTACAGAGAAGAGCAACAAAGATGAACAGGGGATGACTGGAGGCTAAAACATATAAGGAATGGTTGCTGGAATTGGGCATGTCTAGTTTAACGAAGAGAAGGATGAGGGGGGACATGATGGCAGTCTTCCAATCTCTCAGGGGCTGCCCCAAAGAAGAGGGAGTCAAGCTCTTCTCCAAAGCGCCTCAAGGCAGGAAAAGAAGCAACGGATGGAAACTCATCAAGGAAAGAAGCAAACTGGAACTAAGAAGAAATTTCCTAACAATTAGAACAATTAACCAGTGGAACAACCTGCCTCCAGAAGCAGTGAATGCTCCAACACTGGAAGTTTTTAAGAAGAGGCTGGACAGCCATTTGTCTGAAATGGTATAGGGTTTCCTACCTGAGCAAGGGGTTGGACTAAATGACTTCCAAGGTCCCTTCCAACATCATCATCACCATCACCACCACCATCACTATTGTTGTTGTTGTTATTGTTGTTATTGTTATTGTTGTTGTTGTTGTTGTTGTTATTATTATTATTATTATTATTATTATTATTATTATTATTATTATTATTATTATTACTATTATTATTATTATTCCAAGATTAGTCCAGGATCCCACCAACATGTCATGATTCGTACCTGTAGGGACAATGGGATGACACAATTCCCAGCTGCCCAAGTTAGGACATCAATTTTCTAATTTGCTTCGATAATTTGCTTCCTTGAAGTTCTTGATGTTCTTCAGAGCTGTTGGATTGGTTTGGTCCTGCTGGTGGTTAAAGTGTGAGGAGTATAACAGAAAAAAAGAGTTGGAAGGGATCTTGGAGATCTCCTAGACCTAGTCCAATCCTCTGCTCATTTCAGGCAAATGGCTGTCCAGTCTCTTCTTAAAAACCTCCAGTGTTGGAGCTTTCACCACTTCTGGAGGCAGGTGGTTCCACTGGCTAATTGTCCTCACTCTCAGGAAGCTTCTCCTTAGTTCCAGGTTGCTTCTCTCCTTGATGAGTTTCCATCCGTTGCTTCTTGTCCTGCCTTCAGGGGCTTTGGAGAACAGTTTGACTCCCTCTTCTTTGGGGCAGCCCCTCAAATACCGGAAGACTGCTACCATGTCACTCCTAGTCCTTCTTTTCATTATACAACACATACCCAATTCCAGCAACCGTTCTTCATATGTTTTAGCCTCCAATTCCCCTAAGGGTTGATGGGTTCAACCCTAAGGATTGAAGTTTAACTTGGACCTTCACAAACCTCCTTGATCTGCGGAGAAGAATTCTTTCTTTCTGCACTGCTTCTTCGACTTGGCTTTCTTGGCAGGCCGTGGCTCCAACCTCTTCTTCTCAAGGCCCATTGGTGGCTCCAGTGACAGGAAGTGACGCGGGGTTGCGTCGGGCAGAGATCAAACCAGGCTTGCGCGAGATCCACCTTTGCAAAGATGAACGTGGGAAGACAGGGCTGTATCTGAGGAACATCGATAAGGTGAGTTCTGGAAAGGGGGTCCTAAGCAGGGTAAGATCTGGGGAAATCTACAGTTTCTGGACCATCCTGGGACCACCGTCGTTCTCCAGCTGATCTTCTTTGCTGGATCTGGATGTAGGATTGAAATAATAGGACTGACTGGTGTTAGCAATAAACCAGCAATAAAATGCTTCATCCAGTGCTGGGATTCAGCCAATTTGCACCACTTCAGCAGAACTGGGAGCTAATTTTTTGTTGCTGAGGCCCAGAATGGACTTCCGGAAGCGGCATCCACACAGAGAACCGGTTGTTCACATATTTGAATCCCACCACTGGCTTCATCCCTTTGAGGTGATCTAAGGATGGGGGATAATTTAATTGTGACCTGCTGAATTAATCTGGTAGCATTCTTGGTGTTGAATCTATGCTTGGTTTAAGTTTAGGTTTCCTGGCTAAATGCAAGAGAAACACCCTCTGGAGCTTTTTTTATGAGAATAGAATAGAATAGAATAGAATAGAATAGAATAGAATAGAATAGAATAGAATAGAATAGAATAGAATAGAATCATGGAATAGAATAGAACAGAACAGAACAGAATAGAATAGAATAGAATAGAATAGAATCATGGAATAGGATAGAACAGAACAGAATAAGAATAGAGAATAGAGAATAGAGAATAGAGAATAGAGAATAGAGAATGGAATAGAATAGAATAGAATAGAATAGAATCATGGAATAGAATAGAATAGAATAGAACAGAACAGAACAACAGAATAGAATAGAAACATGGAATAGGATAGAATAGAACAGAACAGAACAGAACAGAACAGAACAGAACAGAATAGAATAGAATAAGAATAGAGAATGGAGAATGGAGAATGGAGAATGGAATGGAATAGAATAGAATAGAATAGAATAGAATAGAATAGAATAGAATAGAATAGAATAGAATAGAATAGAATAGAATACAGTAGAATCATGGAATAGAATAGAATAGAACAGAACAGAGTAGAATAGAATAGAATCATGGAATAGGATAGAATAGAATAGAACAGAACAGAATAGAATAGAATAGAATAGAATCATGGAATAGGATAGAATAGAACAGAACAGAACAGAACAGAACAGAATAGAATAGAATAGAATCATGGAATAGGATAGGATAGGATAGGACAGGACAGGACAGGACAGAACAGAACAGAACAGAACAGAACAGAACAGAACAGAATAGAATAGAATCATGGAATAGGATAGGATAGGATAGAATAGGATAGGAAAAAATAGTATAGAATGGAATGGAATGGAGTGGAGTGGAATAGAAGCTGGAAGGGACCTTGGAGGTCTTCTAGTCCAGCCCCCTGCTCTAGCACTGCCTTCTCCCGCAGGGGCTCTTTGTGCAGTTGGTCAAAGCCCATTCTCCAGCATCTCTGGTGGGGCTGCGTTTCGGCGATCAGATCCTCCAGATCGATGGGAAGAACTGCACAGGATGGAATATGGAGAAGGCAAAGCGGGCGCTGAAGAAGGCCTCGCCGGAGAAGATCGTTATGGTGGTCCGTGATAGGTGAGGAATGGGAAGTGGAGACGGTGGTCAGACAGGCCTGTTTTGTGGCCAGGGTGACTATGTTCCTCACCTTTGAGGTTTCACTTCTTGCAATCCCCTGGAGGATGTTGACAAGGTCTCTTCTTAACAGAATGAGAGAGTTGGAAGGGATCTTGGAGGTCTTCCAGTCCCAAAAAAGTAAGGTTCTACATTTAGGTAAGAAAAACCAAATGTACAGGTGTAGTATAGGGGGTACCTTGCTCAATAGTAGTGACTGTGAGAGGGATCTCGGAGTCCTAGTGGACAATCACTTAAATAGGAGCCAGCCATGTGTGGCAGCTGCCAAAAAAGCCAACACAGTGCTAGGCTGCATTAACAGAGGGATAGAATCAAGATCAAGTGAAGTACTAATACCACTTTACAATGCCTTGGTAAGGCCACACCTGGAATACTGCATCCAGTTTTGGTCACCACGATGTAAAAAAGACGTTGAGACTCTGGAAAGAGGGCAGAGAAGAGCAACAAAGATGATCAGGGGACCAGAGGCTAAAACATATAAGGAACGGTTGCTGGAATTGGGGATGTCTAGTTTAACGAAGAGAAGGGTGAGGGGTGACACGATAGCAGTGATCCAATATCTCAGGGGCTGCCACAAAGAAGAGGGAGTCAAGCTGTTCTCCAAAGCACCTGAAGGCAGAACAAGAAGCAACGGATGGAAACTCATCAAGGAGAGAAGCAACCTGGAGCTAAGGAGAAATTTCCTGACAGTTAGAACAATTAACCAGTGGAACAACCTGCCTCAGTGTGAATGCTACTACCTTTCTGGTGTGAATGCTACAACACTGGAAGTTTTTAAGAAGAGACTGGACAGCCATTTATCCAAAATGGTATAGGGCAGGGGTAGGCAACCTCGGCTCTTTTATGACTATGCTGACTCAGGAATTCTGGGAATTGAAGTCCACGAGTCATAAAAGAGCCGAGGTTGCCTACCCTGGTATAGGGTTTCCTCCCTGAGCAGGGGACTGGACTAGATGACCTCCAAGGTCCCTTCCAACTTTATTATTATTATTATTATTATTATTATTATTATTATTATTATTATTATTATTATTATTATTATTATTATTATCATCCCTGCCCAGGCAGGAGACCCTGTACCATTTCAGACAAATGGTTGTCCACTCTTCTTAAAAACCTCCAGCGATGGAGCACGCACAACGTCTGGTAGCAAGCTGTTCCACTGGTTGATTGTCCTCACTGTCAGAAAGTTTCACCTTAGTTCTAGGTTGCTTCTCTCCTTGATTAGTTTCCATCCGTTGTTTCCTCTCCTGCCTTCTGGTGTTTTGGAGAAGAGTTTGACCCTGTCCTCTTTGGCCCAACCTGAGCTAGGTTCTCCTCTGCCCCCGTGTTTGCTAGGCCTTTCCAGCGAACGGTGACCATGCACAAAGACAGCACCGGCCATTTGGGTTTCGTGATCAAGAAGGGCCAGATCACCTCACTGGCCAGAGACAGCTCCGCGGCCCGGAATGGGCTCCTCATCCACCATTACGTCTGTGAAGTGAACGGACAGAACGTCATTGGTCTAAAGGTGAGGAGTGAACAGAGAACAACAGAACAGGACAGAACAGAACAGATTGTAGAATGGAATGGAATGGAATAGAATAGAATAGAATAGAATAGAATGGAATGGAATGGAATGGAATGGAATGGAATGGAATAGAATAGAATAGAATAGAATAATAGTGTGTTATGTTATGTTATGTTATGTTATGTTATGTTATGTTATGTTATGTTATGTTATGTTATGTTATGTTATGTTATGTTATGTTATGTTATGTTATGTTATGTTGTTATGTTATGTTATGTTATGTTATGTTATGTTATGTTATGTTATGTTATGTTATGTTATGTTATGTTATGTTATGGTATGGTATGGTATGGTATGGTATGGTATGGTATGGTATGGTATGGAATGGAATGGAATGGAATGGAATAGAATAGAATTAGAATAGAATAGAATAGAATAGAATAGAATAGAATAGAATAGAATAGAATAGAATAGAATAGAATAGAATAGAATAGAATAGAATAGAATAGAATAGAATAGAATAGAATAGAATAGAATAGAATAGAATAGAATAGAATAGAATAGAATAGAATAGAACAGAGCTGGAAGGGACCTTGGAGGTCTTCTAGTCCAGCCCCCCTGCTCAAGCAGGAGAACCAGTACCATCTCAAAAGAATGGGGCTTGCTCTAGTTAGTATATAAACAGAGACCAAATCTTGCTCCCTTCTAGCACTGATGATGTTATGTAGTTGGGTCATGAAATGTGTGCAAGAAAACAACCAAGCTCAGAGAGCACCAGGGACCCCACAGTCCTCCTCCTCCTCCTCCTCCTCCTCCTCCTCCTCCTCCTCCTCCTCTCCACAGTCTCTTCTAGCACTGATGAAGCTCCCTAGTTGGGTCCTGAACGTTTGCAAGAAAACCACCCAGCTCAGAGAACCCCAAGGTGCCCTCAAAAACTGCTTTGCTCCCTCTTTACAATGAGCCCTAACCTGATTGTACCGTCTCCCTTCTCAAGGACAAGGAGATCACCGAGATTCTCGCAAATGCTGGCAAGGTCATCACCCTCACCATCGTCCCCACCGTGATCTTCGAGCACATGATCAAAAAGTAAGTCTCCGAGGGCTGAACAAGTAGCTCTTGCCGGTGCTGGGAAATTACATCAGGGAATTCTAGTTTCACTTGCACCCTGCACCTTCCCAGTTGCAGATCAGAGCCAGCTTACAGGGCGCTGAGTTCCCAGCATCAAAAACTAGGGCTGAAGTTTATTTATTAAACATCAGCAAATATCCAACATTCAATTGGCAGACGAGGGCAAAGGAAAAAGTCGGGGGAGAGACAGAGATGTGAACAGCAGGCAAGGATTTAGACACTCTACAGGTAGTCCTCAATTTATGACCACAATTGAGTGTGCCTGGCTGAGGAATTCTGGGAGTTAAAGTCCACAAGTCATCAAAGGGCCAAGTTTGAAGTCCCCTGATGTAAGGCAACTTGGTGGAAGTAGAATGGCTAAGCAGAGGTATGTTGAAGGAGGGGTCTCCAACCTTGGCCACCTCACGACTTGTAGACTTCCCAGAATCCCTCAGTCAGCGTGCCTGGCTGAGGAATTCTGGGAGTTGAAGTCCACTCCTCTTAAAGTCTATATCAGGGGTCTTAAACCTTGGCCACCTCATGACTTGTAGACTTCAACTACCAGAATTCCTCTGTCAACGTGCCTGGCTGAAGAATTCTGGGAGTTGAAGTCCACTCCTCTTAAAGTCTATATCAGGGGTCTTCAACCTTGGCCACCTCACGACTTGTGGACTTCAACTACCAGAATTCCTCAGTCAGCATGCCTGGCTGAGGAATTCTGGGAGTTGAAGTCCACAAGACATAAAAAGGCCAAGTTTGAAGACCTTTGAGCTCGGAGTTACAGGTCGTTAAGTGGGTCGACATGTGATTGCATCTGATTTTATTTCGTGACTTTGCTTCCCTTTTGTAAGGCTTTCACGTGGGCTGGTAAAGTCGTCCATGGATCGCTCCATCCCCGATATATAACTTTTTCGCCCTCTTCATTCTACCTCCGGCCTGAGATGCGCGACTGCCTTGAACTGCTCTGGAATTTCCTGGAATGATTCTATGGAGGCTCTTCAGAAGAGGAAAAAAATATGAACAAATATATTGCTTTAATCTTTTGACATGCATTCAAGTTTCTAGGCCTCTGTAAGTTGTCTTACCGTTAATGCCTGCCCCACTCAGAAAAAAGTTCTTCAGTGTTGAAATTGTGGTTTTTGCAGTAGAAAGGGAAGCAGTCAATTTTACAGCTCAGATATGATTTTTTTTGAGAAAATACCATTTCTTCCAGTGGCTACGGCTGGAACAGTCCAAGGTGGTTTAGCCCAGGGGTCTTCAAACGTGGCCCTTTTATGACTTGTGGACTTCAACTCCCAGAATTCTGTGCCTGGCTGAGGAATTCTGGGAGTTGAAGTCCACAAGTCATAAAGGGGCCAAGTTTGAAGACCCCTGGTTTAGAGCAGTGTTTCCCATCCTTTTTAAGGTTGATGGACTTCAACTCCCAGAATTCAATTGCTGGCTGAGGAATTCTGGGAGTTGAAGTCCACAAATCCTAAAAGGGCCAAGTTTGAAGCCTTGTCCACTTTAAGAGGGGTGGATTTCAACTCCCAGAATTCCCCAGCTAGCAAAGCAAAACTGGCTGAGGAATTCTGGGAGTTGAAGTCCACAAGTCATAAAATTAGCCAAGATTGGACCCTCCTGATACGGGGGTCTCCCGCTCAAGCATGAGGTTGGACTAGAAGACCTCCAAGGTCCCTTCCAACTCTGTTATTCTGCATCCTACAATGGAAGCCAACATTTCTTGTTGCTAAACGAGACAGTTAAGTGAGTTTTGCCCCGCTTTATGACCTTTCTTGCCCCGGTTGTTAAGTGAGTCACTGCAGGTGTTTAGTTAGGAACACGGTTGTTAAGTGAATCTGGATTCCCCCTTTGATTTGGCTTGTCAGAAGGTCACAAAATGGGATCATGTGACCTCCAGACACTGCAACGGTCATAAGTACATGTGAGTTGCCAAGTGTCTGACTTTTTTTTCCCCTGAAGTGGTCATAAGTGTGAAAAACGGTCACCGTCGTAAATATAAAGTCAATTGAAAAGTGTCTGAATTTTGATTATGTGACCAGGGGATGCTGAAGTGGTCATAAGTGTGAAAAACGGTCGTAAATCGGTGCTGTTGTAACTTCGAATGTCCGCTAAATGAAGAGTTTTGTCGAGGACTATCTGTGTTTTATTCTTGATTTCCTGAAAGCGTCCCCGTTTGGATTGTCCGTAAAAAGTAGAGGGCTCCAGTGACCCCAAACAATTATTAATTTTTTTTTATTACAGTCACCAAACAGACAAAAGGTTACAGGACAATGGGAATTAAACTCCAAGGGAGAGCACACAGCCGCTCAGTTCTGTATTTAAAAATATATAGACTTTTCTTCATTTTTCTTCTTTCAAATATAGTTAGTTGCACACGTGTTTCCTGGCAGAGCTTTGGATAGCCTGACAAACGTACAGAGACACAGCCACCGCCACATCACACAGGAGGCTGGTTTCCTAGCATAACCAAACACATTTCCCCACCAAACTCCAGTTCCGCCGAGACCTGACAATTCAACAAACACAACAGCCGCCTTTGCCAAGCTGCGGAAGGTCATTTTTGAACCTGGTGCTCGCGTTTGCTTCCCCCCCCCCGAGCCCAGACTCACCCCAGAGGGTCTTTGAAGAGGTTGCTTCAAAGCCAAACCCGAGGCGGTGAGGAGAGGCTGCCGGTTTGCACACTCGGCTGCTGACACGGCTGCTTTAAAGAGCCCCTGGCTGTCGGGTTTGCAAGGTGGCGGACGTAAAGCAAGTCCGCGGCAGGGGAGACTGTGTGCAGCCTCACCCCACCGGGTTAGGAGAGATTCTGGGGTCCTTGAGGAGGAGTTGCTTCAAACTCTAACCCAAGGCTGTGAGGATGGACTGCCAGTTTGCAGGTTGGCTGCCGACACGGCTGTTTTAAAGAGCAAAGGTGACTGGCTGTCCTCGGGACAAACGGTTTGCAAGGTGGCGGACGTAAAGCAGGTCCGGGGGCAGGTGAGACCTTTCTGGAACACTTAGGAGGGCGTACCTCAAGTCTTACAGCCACGAAAGACAAGCCAGCTTTTGAAATAGACCCCCCAAATGTCGCAGAAGGGGGTGCTGCATATGACCTAGTGTCTCCCTCCCCCTTACGCCGAAGGATCTTGAGAAGGTGAATTGTCTGAAACACGTCCTCTTGCTTTCAAATAATTCAGATTTTCTGCGCCTACCAGCAGCCCAGATTTATTACGCTGCTGGAACCAAGGTCCACCTCCGAGGTATATCAATGACAAGGGGGAAGGGGTTCCCCCAGATTTTCCTGTCTGGGGACCCCCAAACCTGGGGCTGTGTTTGCCCTACCGGAGGTCATCAGCAATGCCATTTGGCCAAACTCCAGGGCAAAAGATCCTTCTTCCATCTTTGCTGACCTTACGTCCCACTTGTCGTCTACTACACTTCACCCCCTACCAGAAAGTTCTTTTCATAGCCCACCCCCCCGTCCCCAGTCTCTCTCTTTCTCTACATCCCATCTCAGCCCTTCAGGGAAGTGCCAGTTCTTCTGGCACAATGAAGAGATCCCGGGGCAGGGAAGTTTCACTTTTTCACAGAGTTGGAAGGGACCTTGGAGGTCATCTAGTCCAACCCTCTGCTCAGGCAGGAGTCCCTGTATACCATTACGGGCAAATGGCTGTCCAGTCTTTTCTTAAAAACGTCCAGAGAAGTTGCACCCACAACTTCTGGAAGCAAGTCGTTCCACTGATTGTTCCGTTAGGAAATTTCTCCTTAGTTCTAGGTAGAGCACTGATGAGTGCAGAGAAAAAAAAATGATTAAGGGACTGGAGGCTCAAACATATGAAGAATGGTTGTAGGAATTGGGTATGTCTAGTAGTTTAATGAAGAGAAGGACCAGGGGGAGACATGATAGCAGTCTTCCAGTATCTCAGGGGCTGCCCCAAAGAAGAGGGAGTCAAGCTATTCTCCAAAGCCCCTGAAGGCAGGACAAGAAGCAGCGGGTGGAAACCAATCAAGGCGACAAGCAACCTAGAACGAAGGAGGAATTTCCTGACAGAACAATGAATGGAATAGCTTTCTCCTGTGGTTGCATTGGAAAGAGTCCAGAGAAGAGCAACAAAGATGATCAGGGGACTGGAGGCTAAAACATAGGAAGGACAGTTGCAGGAATTGGGTATGTCTAGTTTAATGAAGAGAAGGGCGAGGGGGGACATGGTAGCAGTCTTCCAGTATCTCAGGGGCTGCCCCAAAGAAGAGGGAGTCAAGCTCTTCTCCAAAGCCTCAGAAGGCAGGAAAAGAAGCAACGGATGGAAACTAGTCAAGGAGAGAAGCAACCTGGAGCTAAGGAGAAACTTCCTGACAGTGAGGACAATTAGCCAGTGGAACTGCCTGCCTCCAGAAGCTGTGAATGCTCCATCAGTGGAGGTTTTCAAGAAGAGACTGGACAATTTGTTTGGAATAACATAAGGACTTTGCTTTGAGCAGGGGTTGGACTAGAGGACCTCCAAGGTCCCTTCCAAGTCTGTCATTCTCTTCTGTTAGTTTAATGAAGAGAAGGACGAGGGGGGACATGATAGCAGCCTTCCAGTATCTCAAGGGCTGCCCCAAAGAAGAGGGAGTCAAGCTATTCTCCAAAGCCTCAGAAGGCAGAACAAGAAGCAACAGATGGAAACTCATCAAGAAGCAACTTAGAACTAAGGAGAAACTTCCTGACAGTTAGAACAATTAACCAGTGGAACAACCTGCCTCCAGAAGTGGTGAATGCTCCAACAGTGGAGGCTTTTAAGAAGAGACTGGACGAACACTTGTCTGGAATTGTATAAGGTCTCCTGCTTCAGCAGTGGGATGGATTGGAAGACCTCCAAGATCCCTGTTATAGGTTGGTTCTCTCCTTAATTACTTTCCATCCATCGGGGCTGCTGCCAGCCTGGATGAAGCTTGGATTGATGGAGAACCCGCCTCCTGGATTGTCCTGGAGAGAGAAGGCTAGCAATGCTCTCTCCTAAGCAAGGACTGGCGCAAGAATCATAGCTTAGGTTAACCTGGCTTATTTGGGAATGGACTGAAGACCGGTGTTTTTGAATCAAGGTGGAGTGTCCACATAATGTCCTCTCCACCGTGTTCAGCGTTCTCCAAGGTGGAGAATGCTGCCAATGGCATCTTAGTGGAGCCCACCCACCCTAGCTCTGTTATAAACCAGGTTCCTGGATGTGCCAACCAAGTTGCTGCTCAGCACAAGAAATTTCCAGAAGCTGTGAATGCTCCAACGCTGGAAGTTTTTAAGAAGAGACTGGGCAGCCATTTGTCTGAAATGGTATAGGGTTTCCTGCCTGAGCGGGGGGTTGGACTAGATGACCTCTAAGGTCCCTTCCAACATCATCATCATCATCATCATCATCATCATCATCATCATCATCATCATTATTATTATTATTATTATTATTATTATTATTATTATTATTATTATTATTATTATTCATCGCACAGTCAGCCAGATGTTCAGACTGGATCTGGCATTTTTGTCTACCTATCGAGTCCTTCCCAAGGACCTGGGATAGGCAGATGTGGATGTTGGATGGTATTACAGATCTCATCGCAGGATGGAAGCAGTTCCTAGTAAGGCTGCCTTTTCAATTGACTAATGGCAAATTTGTCAATGCCGATGATGGTGTTCAAGTGGTGCTCCAGTTGTTTTGGGATTGCACCCAAGGTGCTTATTATTATTATTATTATAAAACTTATTCATAAAACATGAAACTCAGTCAACTGAACACTCAAATTGACTGGCACTAATGGTTGACACGGGCTGCTGCCAGCATCCTAGGGATCAACCAGGTACCTCCTTAAAATGTAAGATGTTCTGAGTAGTGCAGTTTTTTGTAGCTTTGCTGGAGTTATTGCAGGAAGCTGCAATTTCTTGATGTGTTTTGCAAAGTTTTTGGACATAGTTCCCAGTGCCCCGATGACAATGGGTATTCTTATTCTTATTCTTATTCTTATTCTTATTCTTATTCTTATTCTTATTCTTATTCTTATTCTTATTCTTATTCTTATTCTTATTCTTATTCTTATTCTTATTCTTATTCTTATTCTTATTCTTATTCTTATTCTTATTCTTATTCTTATTCTTATTCTTATTACCAAGACATCAACTGTAAGCAGAATTATGCTGATCCAGGCCAGGTTGAGGAAATTTGCTGGTGAATGAGACACAATTTTGTGTACAGGTAATCCTCCACTTACGACCACAAGGGGGCGTAAAATTTCCCTTGATAAACTAGGGGCAGTTCTTCACATGAATGGTGCTGGATTTTACCACAGCTGTTCAGAAAATCGTTGCGGTTGTTAAGCGAGTCACAGGGTTGTTAAGCGAATACAGCTTGCCCCATTGATTTTGTTTGTTGGAAGCCGTCTGGGACGATCGCAGATGGGGATCACACGACCCCAGGATGCCGCGACCGTCGTACATATGAGCCAGTTGCCAAACAGATGAATTTTCATCAGGGGATGCTGTAGGTCAGGGGTAGGCAACCTCGGCTCTTTTATGACGCATGGACTTCAACTCCCAGAATTCCTGAGCCAGCATGGGAGAACTATGGCCCCCTCATGACTCGTGGACTTCAACTCCCAGAATTACTGAGCCAGCATAGGGGAACTATGGCCCCCTCATGACTTGCGGACTTCAACTCCCAGAATTCCTCCCTTTCCCCTCAGCATGGCTGGCTCAGGAATTCTGGGAGTTGAAGTCCACCAGTCACAAAAGAGCCAAGGTTGCCTACCCCTGTTGTAGGTCATGTGTGAAAAAGGGTCTTAAGTGACATTTTTCAGTGCTGTTGTAACTTTGAATGGTCACTAAGCTGTAAGTCAGGGACTACATGTACCATCTCAGTTGTTTGTCCAATCTTTTCTTGACAACCTCCAGTGATGCAGCGCCCACAACTTTGGAGGCAAGCTTCAAAGAACCCCGTTCTCTGCCCTTCACTGCCGGTGGAAGAAACCACATTTCAGCAAAAAAGAAAATTAGGGATCTGACTTGTGTCATGAAGTGTGCGGAGTAACACAAGTTGGACTAGGCTCCTTAGCACGGAAGCAGCTCCGCTCTACCGGGTGCACAATACCTGCACAAGTGTGATCCTTTTTCACACTTATGACCGTTGCAATGGCTGCTCGGCAACTGACTCATATTTATGACGGTTGCAGTGTCCCGGGATATGTGATCCCCCTTTCGAGACCTTCTGACAAGCAAAGTCAATGAGGAAGCCAGATTTACTTAACCACTGTGGCAAGCAAGGTAAAATGGGGGCAGGCTCACTTAAGAACTGTCTTGTTTAGCAACATAAGTCTTCAGCTCAATTGTGGTTGTAAATCCAGCACTACCTGTATGAGGTTCTTGCCTTGAGCAGGGGGTTGGACTAGAAGACCTCCAAGGTCCCTTCCAGCTCTATGAGTCTAGGTCAGGGGTAGGCAATCTCGGCTCTTTTATGCCTCGCGGACTTCAACTCCCAGAATTCCTGAGCCAGCATGGGGGAACTATGGCCCCTTCATGACTCGTGGACTTCAACTCCCAGAATTCCTGAGCCAGCATGGGGGAACTATGGCCCCCTCATGACTCGTGGACTTCAACTCCCAGAATTCCTGAGACAGCATGGGGGAACTATGGCCCCCTCATGACTCGTGGACTTCAACTCCCAGAATTCCTGAGACAGCATGGGGGAACTATGGCCCCCTCATGACTTGTGGACTTCAACTCCCAGAATTCCTGAGCCAGCATGAGGGAAATTATGGCCCCTTCATGACTTGTGGACTTCAACTCCCAGAATTCCTGAGCCAGCATGAGGGAAACTATGGCTCCTTCATGACTCGTGGACTTCAACTCCCAGAATTCCTGAGCCAGCATGAGGGGAACTATGGCTCCTTCATGACTCGTGGACGTCAACTCCCAGAATTCCTGAGCCAGCATGGGGGAAGTATGGCCCCTTTGTGGCTTGTGGACTTCAACTCCCAGAATTCCTAAGCCAGCATGGGGGAACTATGGCCCCTTCATGATTCGTGGACTTCAACTCCCAGAATTCCTGAGCCAGCATGGCTCAGCTTGGAAACCTCTCCCTTTCCCCTCAGCGTGGCTGGCTCAGGAATTCTGGGAGTTGAAGTCCACGAGTCATAAAAGAGCCGAGGTTGCCTACCCCTGGTCTAGGTGGTATGTTTTAAAGCAGAGGTCCCCAACCTTTGGGGCACCAGGGACCGGTTCCGTGGAGAGAGGTTTTTCCACGGACAGGAGGGTGCGTGGTTTTGTGTGCTGCCTGCATCCCCCGAATGAGGCTTTGCTTGTTTGTGCGGACCGGTTGCTGACATGCTGCAGCCCCATACTGCTCCACAGACCCAAGGGGTTGGGGACCCCTGTTTTAAACCCCCTGTTTCATGTGGGACCTGTACACCAGTTAAAGTGTGTCCCAGATCTGTGGGTCTCCCTCAAACTGCAGGAAGTGTGTGTGGAGAGGCCTTTTAAATTGCTTTATACCAGTCTTCCCATCCTGGGACACCTGCATACACTGGATTTCGACTCTCAGAATCCCTGGTTAGTGGAACCCCCTGCCTCCAGAACCGGTGAATGCTCCAACGCTGGAAGTTTTTAAGAAGAGACTGGACAGCCATTTGTCTGAAATGGGATAGGGTTTCCTGCCTGAGCAAGGGGGGGGGGTTGGACTAGAAGACCTCAAAGGTCCCTTCCAACTGTATTATTATAATTATTATAATAATGAAGTGCCCTAGGATTTAAGAAATTTGAGCAACCATTTGGAATTGGTTCCTAACTTATCTCATGTTTTGTTAATTTTTAATGTGTCGCTTTGACGACGTTCTAAGCCAGAGGTCCCCAACCTTTTGGGCACGAGGGACAGGTTCCACGGAGAGAGGTTTTAGCGTGGACTGGAGGGTGCGTGGTTTTGTATGCTGCCTGCATCCCGCGGACGGGGCTTTGCTTGTTTGTGCGGACCAGTTGCTGGCATGCCACAGCCCAGTACTGGTCCACGGACCGGGGATTGGGGACCCCTGTTTTAAGCCACCAAGAGCCACCTCACCATGAGATGGGCAACATACACATTTGATAAATCAAGTGGAAATAAATAAATCAGCCCTTCCAGCAAATCTCTGCGGAGAACGAGAAACCCCACTGGCCGCTGTTACAGATGGGTGCCAGGCTGGTGTTACAGAGACGCTGGCTATTAGAGGTAATCCCCGACTTATGGCCACATTTCTGTTGTTAAACTGTTGCAGTTGTTAATGTGAATTTGGCCCTGTTTTTACGATCTTTCTTGCCACGGTTGTTAAGCGAATCATGGCAGTTGTTAAGTTAGTCACCCGGTCATTAAGTAAATCTGGCTTTCCCCCCCCGGACTTGGCTTGTCAGAAGGTCGCAAAAGGTGGATTACATGACACCCCACCCACCCAGGGACGCTGCAACGGTCATAAATATGAGTCAGGTGCCAAGTGTTCGAATTTTGATCATGTGACCATGGGGGAGGCTGCAACGGTAGTAAGCATGAAAAATGGTTGTAAGTTAATTTTACAGTGCTGTTGTAACTTCAAACGGTCGCTAAAGGAATGGTTATAAGTCGAGGACTACCTGCATTTACAGAAGATGCGCAAGTCTAGAGAATTTAGCTGAAGTTCTGCTTTAAACTTTTGCTTTTCGCAGTTGAGTGTACGGAATCAATGCCACCCGTTTGGTGGGGTTATCATCCCGTTTTCTGAATAGGCAAGAGAAATGGGTCAGTACAGTGACTGTGTTTTGCAGGTTGTGTGAACACAGCCACAGTGTCATTTGGGAAAGAGCTGGGCGGGTTGTGTAGAAAAATATCCCGGCATTAAACAAGCTCTGCTATAACCTTTTTCTGGAGGTTCAAATACACCACTTTGGGTCTCCCCAGGTATTCAGATACCTGTGAGCAGATGCGAGTCTTTTCATCCCATCCAGACATTCTCTGTATCACTTAGTGACTAGCTTTTATTCTTGGGCACAACCCACTAGACAGCATGACCCCTCAGCTTTCCCTAAGGGAAATTAGCTTTACACAGGGTGCCGAGCCAGGCTTGGCTTCCTCATGATTCAATGCAAACCCACGCAAACTGCACAAACAAGCCTGCCGCATAACAGTTTAGTGTGATGAGTAAAGCCAGTCAGCGTGTGGCTTGGTCCCAGCGAAAGGGATCTTAAGAGAGTTTGCATTCCCTCGCAAGAGTGGCCCCCATCCAGCCACTGCTTTTGCTCACGGAGGGCTGTAAATAGGGGTCTTATGCTAGCTTGGATGAAATGGCAGCCACAGAATTTAAGAGAGTGTGATGTTGGTTTACCCATTTCCCCCCACCCCGTCTCCAAGGGAGGTGGAGTTTAATCTCTTATCTAGTCAGTCAATCTCTTATCTAGATAATACTCCCTTGATTGTTTGTCTTACCCATTACAAGCAAACAATGGAAACACAAAGGAGGCACATTTTCCTAGGCCGGTACCATAACCACGGTCCATGTCCAGGCCTTGAACTACTCAAGGGTTGTATCAAGTCGGTAGCTTGACATTCTTGTCTGCTGGATGGGTGAAAGTAGCAACTGGGTGGGGGCACACAGTACGCTGGAGCCCGCTCCATGTTCGGCCTCTCCAGAGTTAGCATCGCTGAAGAGAGCAACCCACCACTGGAACTCCTAAACCGATCAACCAGGACAGCAGTGTTCCAGGTTTGCCAAAAGTGAACATAGTGCAAAGCGAAAGATAACAAACTTAAGAGCTTCTTTGACCCCAGGAGGGGACGGCAGGTTGCTCCGTGTGAGGTATATCTCTGCCTTCTCGTCATCTTTGCTCCCGGGAGCCTTTTCCAAAACGCAGAGAGCAGAGTAGGCTCAGAGCAAACCGTCGAGAAAGTCTCACAAATGCAACGGGGTGTGGGGCGAGCGACGTGTCTGCAGGCGCCCTTGCGCGCCACCGCTCACGATTCGACACGTTTCACAACATTCTTGGAGGGGTAAGGAAATGCCACCCGAGTCCTCTTTCTGTCTTGCGCCAACGTTTCTTTGAAAGAAGGGCTGGCACCGATGGGGCACGTGGAACCCCTGACCGCATATCCTCTGGCGTGCGTGGCTCCAGCGTTGCCTTCCCAGATATTGGCCAGGGCTTGAAAATGGTGCGGCATCGTGTCGCGTCTGCAGACCGGATGTCGTTTGAGGCAACGTTCGCCAAGGGTTAGCCTTGGAAGAGGCCTCGTGATAGTACGGAATCTCTGGACAAAGTGCTGACTGTGCTTTTTTCCTTTCTCCTGGGGTACACCAACTAACTCTACTAGAGTGAGGATTGGAGGAAGAGAGAAGTCCGAACGGCGGACGTGACGTGGAGGCTGGCCTACAGTTTGCATTATAGAACCCAACGAAACGGCAGATCCAAAATTATGCAAAGTACAAAGAGGATTGGGTGTCTTCTCTCTTCACTAGAAACACAAGGGCAGTTTGACTAAGGACAATTATCTGTACCAAAAGGGTAGGTGGTAGTGACGGTGGCGTGAAGCAAGCTTGTAAGTGTAGTGATTTGCAAACCCTATGTCTGTTACTGAATTGGGGGGGGGGTCATACTAGAAAGCAGTGGGATTCATCTTATTCTAGCAAGCCTGCCCTCCCCACCCACCCCCAAATGTTCAGATCAGGATTTGGGGTTCTGCAAGACTTCTGCACCATTTTAGATACCTTTAGAGGAGAATATATGTGGCTCAGGGCTGATCTGTGGGGGTCCTTGGTGGTCTTGGAGCTGGGTGGTTTTCTTGCAGACGTTTCATGACCCAGCTAGGTAACATCATCAGTGCTAGAAGGAAGTGGGATGTGGGAGGAGGAGGAGGAGGAGGACTGTGGGGTCCCTGGTGTTCTCTGAGCTGGGTTGTTTTCTTGCAGACATTTCATCACCCAACTAGGGAACATCATCAGTGCTAGATGGGAGTGGGTTTTTCTCTATGTTTTCTTTCTCTTAGACCTGTTGGTCTCAACCTTTCTGCCTCCACAGACTGGCGGTGGTGGTGGTGGCGGCGGCGGTGGAGGTGGGGAGAAGGGGAGGGTTTTGCACGCGTGCTCGCCGCTTTTTGCAAATGGATCTTTGTGTGCTTGCCCACCACTTGCGCAGCATGGTTCCCAACGGGCCACAGACTAGGCTCAGGATGTCGACTGTGGGTTGGGGACCCCTGTCTTAGATAACAAAAAACAAGGGAAAGAAGCCACCAGTTTGCAAGGAGACAGAAGATGAAGTCAGACCTCTGGAAATCTCTCTCTGTGTGTGTGTGTGTGTAAAAGGGGACCAGCGGAATTTGGGGAGCTGCCGTTGCAAACATTTTTGCAACATGCCCTTTGCCTCCTCTCTGCGAAACAGATACAGTCCTTCTTCTGCTGCTGCAGCGTTTTCCAAACTTGGCAACTGGAAGATGGCTTGACTTCAACTCCCAGAATCCCCCAGCCAGCCAGCCACGCTGCAAGACAGGCTCCTGTAAGGTGAAGAACATGGATGGACCTGGACTTAAGCAGGACGGGAGATGATGGAGAGACGGTGAGGTAGACTCAGGGCTGGTTAGAGAATGACACTTGGAAAAAGCAGGGAAGAGAGAAGAGCGAGGCCGCGACAACGGAGGGACGTTTTCTGGATCACTCAAAAACATTCGGATGTTAAGAGGAGGGAGAAGGGAATCAGCCAGTGGCGTGGGAAACGTGACGAACGTTTCCTAAAGCAAACGGAGTTTTCAACAGCAGCAGCCCTCAAAGGGGATGGATCCTCAGCAAAGAGAGGATGGTCCTATCCTGTCCACGCTGTGTCAGGGCCACCACAGCGATGGTTTCTCTCAAGTTATTTGCATAAATCAAGATCCAGCACATCAGGATGCCCGGTCAAGTCGACCCACCTGTGCGCTAAATAAATAAGGTAACAGGAAAGAGAAATTCAAGTGTGTGTAGGGGATTTACAATCGTGGTCCGCCTAAACCCTGAAAGCTCCGAGGGCGACAAAGCAGATGTGCGTGCGCATGACAGAGCTGGCCGGGTAGGGAAGGAGGAAGAAGTTATGGCTGTGAGCAGGTGCTGCTCATGTTGGTGACTGACCGGCAGCTGATCTTCCGGATCGAGTGCAGGGCGACTGTGCAGCAGCCCCGCAGCAGGGAGCTGATGTTGTAAATGGGTTGCCCCTGCCTCCGCTGCGAACGGCACAGCCAAGCGACCGTAGGCACGGCGGGCACAACCACCGCCAAGAGATCCACAAGGAAATGGCGGCTCCAGTAAGTCTGAGGCTCGGCCGAAGCACCCACTGGGGCTGCTGCCCCCGCGGGGTCCTGCCCTGCCTCAGTTGCCTCATCTTCAGGGGTGCAGACGATGGTCACGGAGGGGCTGGCGCTGCAAGGCTGATGCACAGCCGGGTTTTGCGAGCCTGGCTGGCCATCGGGCTTCTCGCTGGGTTCTCCATCACTGACGACGACGACAGCAGAGGAGGGTTCGGGGGCCGTCCTGTCTGTGGGGTCTGAGCAGTTGAGGACACATCTCTCTGAGCTGGTGGGCTCTGTTACCTCCTCTATCTCAGACGGCCACTCCGAGGTGGGACTGGCGAGGCTGCCCGCTTGAGACTTCATGACCTTCTCCAAGATGGTGTCCAGATCTGGCTGGTAATGTCCGAAGTCTGTCTGGATGGCTTGTTCCTGCATGCAGCTAGCTTGGACGGCGGCCTCCACGCTCTGCTGAGATCCCGTTAGTTTCTCGTACGTGGAGCTGGTGGGCATCTGGGAGCCCAGGGTGTAGGAGGTGTGCAGGGACGAGGTATCGTCGGGAACACACTCCACACCTGAGGACAGGAGGCTGCTGTGGTCCAGCAAATCTGTCCGGCTCAAGGAGTTCTCTGCCGCCACGAAGCCGCTGTCAGCTCCGTCGTCCACGGAGATGGTTTGAGAGCCGCCGATGTTCCTGTCCGTCGCTCCCTGGTCACTCAGCTTGGTGTATGTGGAGCTGCGGGTGAGTGAGCGTGCGGGAGATCCCCCAGCCGACTCGGGGTGCCCTTCCTCTTTGACTGTCCCATTCTGCGCAACCTCCATGCTGTGCAGCAGCGTCTCCAGCTTCTTGTTCTGAATGTTGATGTCCACAAAGTACTTCTGGAGGCCTTTGTCTTTCTCGATCAGGTTATTCTTGACGGTGTCGATGACCTGTTTGAGCTGTTTAATCTCCTTCCGGGCTTCTTTGAGGGCCAGCTGAGCCTCCACGCGGTGACATTCCTCTTCAATCCAGTCTTCTTGCATCCTTGAGAGTTGAGTCTTCAGGTCTTCAATCTCGGCATCCCTGCAGCGACAAACAAGCAGATGGTCACTGGGCTGACTGCAATATACAGTACTGTACTGGGTGCCAAAACACATCATTCAGGTTGGGTTAAATTCTACATACAGGGCAGTGCTGAGGTCTTTGCTTGTTTTCTGGGACCCTCTCTGCACTTACGTGAGAGTGTAACGCACACGGTGCTGAATAGAGCTTCCGCTAGGCCAGACATGTCAAACACAAGGCCTGGGGGCCGGATCCAGCCCGCGAAGTGGTTTCATGTGGCCCACGAAGCCATCCTGGAAACAGTGAGGGAACGGCCCCCACTGCCTTGGCCCTGGCCCAGAGTCCCTCCTTCTGTCAGGGACCCCCAGATCTGTCCCACTCCTGCCCAGGCCCCCATAGGCACCCTTGATGCCAATGATGTAGAGCTGGCCACGCCCACCCAGTAGGCCATACGCACTCCAGCCACGCCCACCCAGTAGGCTGCACCCACCCAGGCCACACCCACCCGGCCCCCCCGAGGGCAACCACAATGCTGATGTGGCCCTCAGTGAAATTGAGTTTGACACCCCTGCGCTAGGCAGAGGATAATATTTCAGAGAGGCTATTTGGTATACAAGTAGCCCTTGACTTACAACCACAGGGACTAGCACCAGGCAACCAAGGAGAAAACAATATCCTAATCAAGGAACTACCAATGCGTAAACTGTAGCCCCGTCAACACTGGCAGGGCAAGCTACTGTATATAAACAGGGAACAAACTCCACACTTAATCACACTGATGATGTTTCCTAGCTGGGTCGTGAAACGTCTGCAAGAAAATAACCCAGCTCAAAGTGGCTTAATATACTAAATCTGTAATTTTGACTGACTGATAAATTGACTTTTGAATTAAAACATTGATTAAAGATTATTTGAAGGGGGGGGGGAGACAACATGGATATCACATACGTATCAAAAAAAATGACAGGATGCCACATTCAATATTTTCTCCTGAAGGAATTACCCTGGAAAATCAAGGGCCTCTAGAAGCAATACTTCAAGGCCACATAAATACTTTCCCAGAGGAAATATATGCAATGTTAGGACAAATACAAATGACAATAGACTCAAACCACGACGAAATTCGAAACAGCTTTGAGGATTCTTTGACCAAGTGACAAAACTAGTGGACCAGAGGAATGCTGTAGATATAATTTACTTGGACTTCAGTAAGGCATTTGATAAAGTTGATCACAACCTATTACTTGATAAGATAGAAAAATGTGGGTTAGATAGCAGCACCACCAGATGGATTCGTAGCTGGCTGACAGGCCGTACTCAGCGTGTGGTCCTCAATGGAACCGCATCTACATGGAAGGAAGTGTGTAGTGGGGTGCCCCAGGGCTCTGTTCTGGGCCCAGTGCTCTTCAACATCTTCATCAATGATTTGGATGAGGGGATAGATGGGGAACTCATCAAATTTGCAGACGACACCAAGCTGGCAGGAATAGCCAATACTCCAGAAGATAGGCTTAAAATACAGGAGGATCTGGACAGACTCGAACACTGAGCGCTATCTAACAAAATGAAATTCAATGGTGAAAAAAGTAAGGTTCTGCATTTAGGCAGGAAAAATCAAATGCACAGGTATAGTATAGGTGGTACCTTGCTCAGGGGCTTGTCAGAAGGCCGCAAAAGGGGATCCCACGAGCTAGGGACACGGCAATGGTCATAAATAGTTTTGGTCACCATGATGTAAGAAAGATGCTAAGACTCTAGAAAGAGTGCAGAGAAGAGCAACAAAGATGATCAGGGGACTGGAGGCTAAAACATACAAAGAACGGTTGCTGGAATTGGGGATGTGTAGTTTAATGAAGAGAAGAGTGAGGGGTGACATGATAGCAGTGTTCCAATATCTCAGGGGCTGCCCCAAAGAAGAGGGAGTCAAGCTCTTCTCCAAAGCACCTGAAAGCAGGACAAGAAACAACGGATGGAAACTCGTCAAGGAGAGAAGCAGCCTAGAACTAAGGAGAAACTTCCTGATAGTAAGAAGAATTAATCAGTGGAACCACCTGCCTCCAGAAGCTGTGAATGCTCCAATACTGGAAGTCTTTAAGAAGAGACTGGACAGCCATTTGTCTGAAATGGTATAGGGTCTCCTGCCTGAGCAGGGGGTTGGACTAGATGACCTCCAAGGTCCCTTCCAACTTCTTCTTCTTCTTCTTCTTCTTCTTCTTCTTCTTCTTCTTCTTCTTCTTCTTCTTCTTCTTCTTCTTCTTCTTCTTCTTCTTATTATTATTATTATTATTATTATTATTATTATTATTATTATTATTATTATTATTATTATTAAAATGAGCATATTTCCAATCTAAATCTACAATTAAAAAATACCCAGGAAATAACAACAAAGGAACAAACAAGTCAGACAGCAGATTGCAAACTAGAAGAGTCTGATCAAATGGATGAAATAGCGAAGGAAAAGAATTTCAATTTGACACAAACAGGAAAAAATTCTACAAGGTTCTGATAGAACAAGAAAAATGGAATTTTTAGGAGAACCATTAAAGTTTGGGGGACAGAAAGAATTTATCTTACTTACTTCATCTTTTGTATTCCCAACAACATTTGTAAAAACACAGGAACTGCTGGGTAAGCGGATTGCATCAACTTGGAAAATTACTTGGCAAAAGAAGAAGATCAGAAACAGATAGAAGAGATTTGACTCGCCCTACCAGATGGACTATTACGCAAATAAACATTTGTTTGAATACAGCTAAAAGAACAGAGAATTTCAAACATAAAGGGGCCTTATAACAAGAAGGATAATGAGATATAAGTAATACAGTATGTTTTATAATATATTAAATGTTAAAATAGTAGGTTGATGTAACTTTTATTAATACATAGGTAAAGGTAAAGGTTCCCCCCGCACATGCGTGCTAGTTGTTTCCGACTCTAGGGGCCGGTGCTCATCTCCGTTTCAAAGCCGAAGAGCCAGCGCTTGTCCGAGGACGTCTCCGTGGTCATGTGGCCGGCATGACTAGACGCCAAAGGCGCACGGAACGCTGTTACCTTCCCACCGGAGTGGTCCCTATTTTTCTACTTGCATTTTTTACGTGCTTTCGAACTGCTAGGTTGGCAGAAGCTGGGACGAGTAACAGGCGCTCACTCTGTTACGTGGCACTCGGGATTCGACCCGCCAAACTGCTGACCTTCTGATCGACAGGCTCAGCGTCCTAACCCACTGAGCCACCGCGTCCCTTATTAATAAATAAGCAAAGTATAAATTGATTAAAAAGGATGTTATATCTAGATACTATAAGACAGATAAATAGTATTTTTATAATGCATGACACAAAATATTGGGATGATGTACGGTACCTAAATGGAAAAATTTAGACAGATGACTAATATGAAGAAATTATGACTGATAAGAATTGGATTGAATATCGGGGAATTTAAGCGAACAAAAATTATAAAAAATAGGACGTATGCTGAACTAATGAGCTGATGGTTATGAGAATAACATAAGCTGAAAAAAATGTTATACAGAGAGATTATTATTATTTGTATAAATATAAAAAATGCCTACGCCTAATCATTTGTATAGTGAAAATATTAAGAATTATATTTTGGCTAAGGTTGAAGAAGGAAAATACAAATGGGAGGAGGGAAGATCAAAGAAAGGTATCACAAATTAATATATTAATTATGAAATCATCAAATTTAATCATTATTGACTGTTAATTAATTATTACTGTCCTTTTTTCCCCCCTTGTTAAAATATAAACCAAGACAACACGCTCCACACCTGGCACTGGAGATTGTTACAGTTAAAAACCAATAAAATATCTATAAAAAGGAAAATAACCAAGCTCAGAGAGCAGGAAGGACCCCATGCTCCTCCTCCTCCTCCTCCTCCTCCTCCTCCACTCTGCAAACCCCATTCCCTGCTAGCTCTGATGAGCAAACTCCACATTTACTCCTAGTGATGATATTACCTAGTTTAGTCATGAAATGTCTGCAAGAAAACAACCAAGCTCAGAGAGCATCAGGGACCCCACAGTTCTCCTCCTCCTCCTCCTCCTCCTCCTCCTCCTCCTCCTCCTCCTCTTCCTCCTCCTCCTGCTCCTCCTCCTCCTCCTCCCAAACCCCACTCCCTCCTAGCACTGATGATGTTCCCTAGTTGGGTCATGAAACGTCTGCAAGAAAACAGCCAAGCTCAGAGAGCATCAGGGACCCCACAGTTCTCCTCCTCCTCCTCCTCCTCCTCCTCCTCCTCCTCCTCCTCAACCCCACTCCCTCCTAGCACTGATGACATTCCCTAGTTGGGTCATGAAACGTCTGCAAGAAAACAGCCAAGCTCAGAGAGCACCAATCACCCTGTGGTTCTCCACCTCCTTCTCTCCTCCTCCTGTCCCCTCCTCTTTCACTCTTCCTTCTCCTCCTCTTCCTCCTCCTCTTCCTCCTCCTCTCTGCAAACCCCACTCCCTTCCAACACTGATGATGTTACCTAGTTGGGTCATGAAACGTCTGCAAGAAAACAACCCAGCTCAGGCAGCACCAAGGACCCCACAGTCCTCCTCCTCCTCCTCCTCCCAAACCGCCCTGCCTCCTAGCACTGATGATGCTATATAGTTGGGTCACGAAACATCTTCAAGGTCAGAGAGAGCATCCAAAGACCCCACAGTTCAACCTCGAGCGACAGAGATTCTCTTCTACTGCCAAATACGGTGAGCCCACCCACCAGGGTTAGTTGCTGGTGTATCCAGCTCATGTTGTCCAGTTAGTGCATTCATCACTCCTGTTGAAGGTGTTGCTAAGGACGGTAGCACCAGGGTTGCTTCTCACAGCATCCTGTAGCTTATAACAACAACAACAACAACAACAACAACAACAACAACAACAACAACAACGTTGGAAGGGACTTTGGAGGTCATCTAATCCAACCCGCTGCTTAGGCGGGAAACCTATCCCATTGACTTCAAGGAGTTCGTCGCCTACTCCTGCATCTCGATGGTGTGGGAGGCAGCAATAACATCTGAAAGATCCGTGACTGGCACAAGATCCTCCTGCTAAATTAGGCCTGGATTTCTCTGCCCCGGAGGCTCACCTGTCCTGCAGCCTCTCGTGAGTGTCCCTCAGCCTGGCCCGCAGGTGCCGGATGCAGACCTCTTTCTGCTGGAGGGGGGTGAGATATTGCTCAGGCGTGGGGGGCTTGATCCCATGGTTGTCGCTACATAGGAGGTACTTGACGGGGCGCCTGAAAAGAGAGGAAAACGTAATTAACAAGCTTCCTTCCTTCCTGATCAAGATCAACCCCCCACTCTATCATCTTTCTTTCTTTCTTTCTTTCTTTCTTTCTTTCTTTCTTTCTTTCTTTCTTTCTTTCTTTCTTCTTTCTTTCTTTCTTTCTTTCTCTTTCTTCCTTCCTTCCTTCCTTCCTTCCTTCCTTCCTTCCTTTCTCTTCCTTCCTTCCTTCCTTCCTTCCTTCCTTCCTTCCTTCCTTCCTTCCTTCCTTCCTTTCTTTCTTTCTTTCTTTCTTTCTTTCTTTCTTTCTTTCTTTCTTTCTTTCTTTCTTTCTTTCTTTCTTTCTCTTCCCTCTCCCTCCCCCTTTCTTTTTTTCACTTCCTTCCCTTTCTTTTTCTTTCTTTCTTTCTCTCTTTCTTCTTTCTTTTCCCTCTCCCTCCCTCTTTCTTTTTCTTCCTTCCTTCCTTCCCTTTTTTCTTTCCTTTCTTTTTCTTCTCTCCTTTTTTTCTCTTTCACCTCTCCCTCCCTTTTTTCTTTTTCTTCCTTCCCTTTTTCTTTCCCTTTTTTCTTCTCTTCCTCCCTTTTTTCTTTCTCTTCCTTCTTCCCTCCCTCCCTCCCTCCCTCCCTTTTCTTTCTATCCCCTCTCTCCTTCCTTCCTCCCTTCCTTCTTCCTTCCTCCCTCCTCCTTCCCTTTTCTTTCTATCCCCTCTATCCCCCTTCCTTCCTTCCTTCCTTCCTTCCTTCCTTCCTTCCTTCCTTCCTTCCTTCCTTCCTTCCTTCCTCCCTCCCTCCCTCCTTCCCTCCCTTTGAATTCCATGGATCTGCAAGGAGGGTTTGTCCACTTTTTCCCACGTGTTCACACAACGAGGTGACCTTGCTGTCCCTCCCTTCAGCCAATTGCGTTGCTACTACTGCCAGACTCGGGCGTGCTCTATGGCTAAGCTGTGCTTGCTTCTAAAGATGCTTTTCCCCCCCTCCTAGGTTTCCAAGAGGTGAGGAAAACCACCATCCTGGTCTTCTCCTAGCTCTAGAGCAAGGGTAGGTAACCTTGGCTCTTTTATGACTCCTGGACTTCAACTCCCAGAATTCCTGAGTCAGCTGACTCAGGAATTCTGGGAGTTGAAGTCCAGGAGTCATAAAATTTTAATTTAATTTAATTTAATAATATTTATATACCGCCCTTCTCCCTGAGGACTCAGGGCGGTTCACAGGGCAGAATAAAATACTAAATACAAACATTAAAAAGAGATTAAATGATTGCCCAAGTTAAAACAATTGGAATACAATTCTAAAAACCCCAAGATAAAATTAAGACACCAAAGAATAAAACAACCCCACCAATCCCCATCAGGCTAGGCCGGCTTGTACAAACAGAAACGTCTTGAGATCGCGACGAAAGGAGCGAAGATCGGGCGCCATCCGGAGCTCTACCGGCAGCTGATTCCACAGCTCCGGAGCACCCACAGAGAAGGATCTCCCCCTGGGGGCCACCAATCGACATTCTCTGATCGGTGGCACCCTGAGGAGGCCCTCTCTGTGGGAACGCACAGGGCGCAGGGAGCTTGATGCCGGCAGCAGATGTTCCCTATGGTACTCCGGCCCCATGCCATGGAGGGCTTTGAACACCGTTACCAGTACCTTGAATCTCACCCGGAAGACAACTGGCAACCAATGCAGCTCACGGAGCAGAGGTGTAACGTGGGAGTATCGGGAGACTCCCAACACAACTCTCGCGGCTGCATTCTGTACCAGTTGGAGCTTCCGGGTGGTCCCCAAGGGCAGCCCCATGTAGAGACCGTTGCAGTAGTCCAGACGAGAGGTCACGAGCGCATGAGTGACCGTGCACAAATCATCCCGGCTAAGATAGGGCCGCAACTGGCGCACCAGGCGAACCTGGGCGAAGGCCCCCCTAGTCACAGCTCCTATATGGTCTTCCAAGGTGAGCCGTGAATCTAGGAGGACTCCCAAGTTGCGAGCCCTATCTACGGGGGGTAATAGTTCACCCCCCATAGCCAGAGGTGGAATGTCCGAATAAACCCGGGATGAAGGTATGCAAAGCCACTCGGTCTTGTCGGGGTTGAGTTGAAGTCTGTTCCTCCCCATCCAGACCCGAACCGCCTCCAGGCAACGGGACATCACGTTGAGGGCATCACTGGGGTGGTTTGGGGTCGAAAGGAAAAGTTGGGTATCATCAGCGTACTGATGATACCCAACTCCAAAGCCACGAATGATCTCACCCAGCGGTTTCATGTAGATGTTGAACAGGAGAGGCGAGAGGACCGACCCCTGAGGAACTCCACAAATGAGAGACCTCGCGGTCGACCTCTGCCCTCCTGCCAACACCGACTGCGAACGTCCCTGGAGATAGGAGGAGAACCACTGTAAGACTGTGCCTCCCACTCCCAGTCCCCCGAGACGCCGCAGCAAGATACCATGGTCGATGGTATCGAAAGCCGCCGAGAGGTCTAATAGGACTAGAACAGAGGAATATCCCCTGTCCCGAGCCCTCCAGAGATCATTCACCAGTGCGACCAATGCCGTCTCCGTGCTGTGCCCGGGCCTGAAACCCGATTGGTACGGGTCTAGATAATCCGCTTCATCCAGGACCAGAGGGAGCTGATGCGCCACCACACTCTCAACAACCTTCGCAAGAAAGCGAAGGTTGGAGACAGGACGAAAGTTGTTCAATACAGCTGGGTCCAAGGCAGGCTTCTTGAGGAGAGGCCTCACCACCGCCTCCTTCAAGACGGCGGGGAAGCTACCCTCACTCAGAGAAGCCGATATAACTGCCTGGAACCAGCTGCGTGTCCTCTCCCGGGCTGCATAGACCAGCCAGGAAGGGCACGGGTCCAATAAACATGTGGTGGTGCTCAGCCTCCCCATGATCCTGTCCACTTCCTCCGGAGTCACAGAATCAAACTCCTCCCAGGTGATATCGACAAGACCGCCCGCGTCCTGAACGTCAGACTCTGCCCAGTCAGAGTCCAGACCGGTCCGAATCCGAGCGATTTTGTCCGACAGATGTTGGTTAAACTCCTCGGCACGACCCTGCAATGGATCCTCCCTCACCTCCTGATTTAGGAGGGAGCGAGTCACCCTAAACAGGGCGGCCGGGCGATTATCTGCGGACGCGATAAGGGTGGCGAAGTGGTTAGACCTCGCCTCCCTTATCGCAGCGAGATAAGACCTAATGTAGGCTCTTAGTCGCAATCGGTCGGATTCGGATCGGCTGGACCTCCAACCGCTCTCTAGGCCCCGTCTCCGACGCTTCATCTCCCGGAGCTCCGCAGAGAACCATGGAGCTCGACGGGATCTGCACCGGGTCAGGGGCCGCAGGGGTACAACTCGGTCAAGAGCCTCAGTGGCCGTCCTTTCCCAGGCTTCCACTAAGGCATCTGCCGAGCTGTGAGCAAGGGAGGCAGGTGGGGACCCCAGCGCCGCCTGGAACCTCTGGGGATCCATTAAGCGTCTGGGGCGGTACCATTTAATTGGTTCCAAACACCCACGGCGGGGGGTGGCAAAACGGAAGACCAGCCGCAGGAGATGATGATCGGTCCATGACAGGGGCATAATAATTGGAGAGCCCCCACCAAGATCATCTAACCACCGTCCAGATAAGAAAACTAGGTCAAGGGTGTGGCCTCCCTCATGAGTCGGTCCCGAAATTACTTGCGTCAGGTCCATGGCCGTCATGGAAGCCATGAACTCCCGAGCCAACTCAGATGATCCTCCCAGCGATGGTAGGTTGAAGTCCCCCAAAACTATAAGTTTCGGGAACTCAACCACCAACCCAGAGAGGACATCGAGAAGCTCAGGCAGGGCTGCTGCTGCGTGACTAGGCGAAAGGTACACCAGCAGCAAGCCCAACTGCGCACCAGGACCGCATCTCAAAAAGAGAGACTCACACCCGACTATCTGGGGAACGGTGGCCTCCCGTGGACACAAGGTCTCCCTCATAACAACAGCCACTCCCCCACCCCTACCCTGAGCCCGAGGCCGGTGCAGCACCCGGAAACCTGGTGGGCAAAGATCAACCAGAGGAACGCCGCCCTCTGGGCCCAACCAAGTTTCCGTAATGCAAGCCAGGTCCGCCTGCTCACCCTCGACCAAGTCACGGACGAGAGGAGCTTTGTTGGCGACCGACCTGGCATTCAAGTACACCAGCCGGAGCTCAGGAGGCTGCACATCCTCACTCCCGGGACCTCGGGGCGGAACCAGAGGGTCGGAGTGCCTCACCGCTTGTAAGCAGCGGAGAGGCCTTCCCTGAGATCGATACGGCCCTCTGTTCCTACACCTGCTGCCATTCCCTAACGTCGTGGGAATGGGTAGTCCCACGACTGGCCCTGGAGCCCCAGAAGCAACCGACCCCCGCTCCTCCCCCCCGCGATCCGCCTCAGCACTGGCCTGAACAGAGGTTGTTGGACTGCCCCCCTCGTCCAAACAACCAAAAGAAAAGCCCTCCCTCCTCCCTAACCCCCGAAAAATTTTTGACAAAAAGCAAACCAAGGGCCTCTTGTTAGGTTTACGTCGGAGGCCCGTACCCGTGCCCAGCCATCTCTCAGGGTCCCAATAAATGGGCCCTTCCTCGAGATTGTACTCGGCTGGAAAGGCGGGTCGCCCCCAGGAAGGGGGAGCACCCCTGAGGGCGAGTAAGTCCGTAGAGGAGTACCTAAAACAAGGCATAAGTGCAGTCCAGATACAGGCAGTCCATAGTCAATTAATTAAGGAGGGTCCAAACAGAGAACAAATAGGTGTCACGAGCTTCCACCCAGCCACTGCCACTCAGCTGGGTGCCACCCCAGGACAGGCCAGCCACCGTCCTCTCACGACAGTCGCAAAGCCTATTCCTGGGGGAATGGTCCGTAACACCCATCCTGGGTATAGCCTGTCCCCTAGAGCTCTCACCTCTAGGGGCGGCAGATGTAAGTTCAAGCCACCCTCTCACGGTGGCTAGTACCCAGGGAACTCTGCATCCTTTGGGGGCGGTATATGGATGGCAATAAGCAACAGTCCAGAGGCAGAGATATAATAGTATCATTACACCATCAAAGTCTGCACTACTAAATACTTCTAAAAGAGCCAAGGTTGCCTACCCCTGCTCTAGCGGGATTGATGAAGCAACACATGGGAGACAAAGGATACAGAATGGACGGTGGGATTGGAGAAGACTAGACCGATATACAGAAGGAAGACAGGTCTTCATCCTCACAACACAGAAGACACGTGCCTAGTGGGGACTAGCCAGGCTCCGAATGTTATTGCCTCTCCCCCAAATTCATGGCTGGTCCCCAGAACCAGCCTTCTCCTCACCACCAAGTGAGGAGGACCTCTACAAGGGGACAGCTCGTTCTGTGGTGGCCTCCCATCCGTGTATTCGTCCTCATGAGGGGCTGGCTTGGCCTCCACCATAACTTAATTTCAGCCCCCGCTGAAGTCCGTTTCATCTTTCCAGGGTTTTACAGGCATTTGTATTGCTTTTCTGTTATTACAAGTCAGAGCACGCACAGACATATTGCGCTGAGGTAACCCAGGAGTAAATTCAGCAAACAGTGGTGTGCATTAAATGGTGGATTATCATACGCTATCTACAATGTACACTAGGAACAAAATACATACACGTGGTCATTCAGCAAACTCCAGCAGGAAACGGGGGAGAGAGAAAGAGTCTAGCAAAAAGCCTTCCCTTTTATACTCAAGCTCTTAAAGGGATACAGACTCCCGCTGAGTCATTCCTAACATTGCATCGTCCGTCTCACATTGTACAAGCTGGTTAGCTTCTAAATCACTACCTCGACATTACGGGCCGTCCTCGACTTGCAACAGTTCATTTAGCGACCGTTCAAAGTTACAGCAGCACTGCAAAAAGTGACTGACGACCAGTTTTCACACGTATGACCGTTGCAGCGTCCCTGTGGTCGCGTGATCAAAGTTCAGACGCTTGGCAACTGACTCGTATTTATGTCGGGCGCATGGGCCCGGGGTCACGTGATCCCCTTTTTGTGAGTGCCTGACAAGCAAAGTCAAGGGGGAAGCCGGATTCGTTTAACAAAAGTGTGACTAGCTTAACCACCACAGTGATTCACTTAACAACCATGTGACTAGAAAGACCGTCAAGTGGGGCAAAATTTACTTAACAATGTCTTCCTTAGCAACAGAAATTTTGGGCGGAGCATACCTGAAGAGGATCAGTAGGTTATCAAAGTACAGGTAGTCCTCGACTTATAACTATTTGTAAGTTTATTTACTGACCATTTATTTATTGACCATTCAAAGTTACACTGGCACCGAAAAAACTTGCCTTGTGGCTGTTTTTCACAGTTACGGCTGTTGCAGCACCCCCCCCCCCAGCGTCAGACGTCAGACGCTTGGCAACTGATTCAAATTTATGACGATTGCCGTGTCCGGGGTTGTGTGATCACCATTTGCGACCTTCGGACAAGCAAAGTCCATGGGGAAGCCAGATCACGTGACCCCAGGACACTGCAACCGTCATAAGTATGAGTCAGTGTCCAAGTGTCCAAACGTGGATCGCATGACCACAGAGATGCTGCAACGGTCGTTAAGTGCGGAAAAAACGGTCGTAAGTCGCTTTTTCCAGGGTCTGTTGCCAGTTTGAACGGCCACTAAAGGAATGGTTGTAAGTTGAGGACTTCCCGTATCTATTCCGGAATGCTGCTGGCCAAAATGCGATTCGTAGGTATGGCGCGTGGAAAGTGTACATTAGGAGAACCGTGAACGCACGGGTTATGTTTTGTGCGCTTCTTGGACGTCTGGATCGCTCCAGGGTGTTGTTACGGCCCACTCTGAACGGTTTACAGAATCAGCCTTTTGCCCCACGACGATCTGGCTCCTCATTTTACTGACTTCGGAAGGATGAAAGGCTGAGTCAGCCGTGAGCTGGTGAGAATCGAACTGCAGGCAGTGGGCAGAGTCAGCCTGCAATGCTGCATTGCAGTCTGTAGCATTGCAAACCGAAGCAAAACTGGGACAGCGTGGGGGTTAAAATCAGGAAAAAAATAGCTTGAGCAATAGCACTTAAGACTTATCTACCGCTTCACAGTGCTTTACAGCCCTCTCTAAGCATATCTGCCCCCAACCATCGGGGTCCTCATTTTACCGACCTCGGAAAGGTGGGTGGCTGAGTCAACTTTGAGCTGGTCAGGATCGAACTGATGGCAGTCAAAAGAATTAGCTTGCAATACTACATTGTAACCACTGTGCCACCAGGACTCAGAGGAAGGAAAAAGAGAGGAAAAGGAGAAGGAAGGGAGGGAGGGAGGAAATGAAGGAAGGAAGGAAGAGGAGAGGGGAAGAGAAGGGAAGGGAAGGGAAAGAGGGAGGGAAGGAGGGAAGAAGGAAGGAAGGAAGGAGAGGAGAAGGGAAGGGAAAGAGGGAGAGGGAGGGAGGAAGGGGAGAGGGGAGGAGAAGGGAAGGGAAAGAGGGAGGCAGGGAGGGAAGGAGAGAAGAAGGAAGGAAGGAAGGAAGGAAGGAGAGGAGAGGAGAAGGGAAGGAAGGAAGGAAGGAAGGAAGGAAAATATTGCAATAGCCCTTAGACTTATATACCGCTTCACGGTGCTTTACAGCCCCCCTCTAAATGCTTTACAGAGTCAGCCTATTTGACCCCCCCAAACAATCCGGGTCCTCATTTTACCGACCTCGGAAGGACGGAAGGCCGAGTAACAAACAACCTTGAGCCGGTCAGGATCGAACTGCCGAACTGCAGGCAGCCGGCAGTCAGCAGATGTAGCCTGCAGTACTCCATTTTAACCCCTGCGTCGCGCCCTTGTCACCTGGCGAAGGGCAGACTGGCCCTTCGGCCTGGACCCGCACGCTCAGCGGCGCCCCCTGGCGTTACCTTGGTGTGGGACTGCTGTCGCTGCCCTTGCAAGAGCCGGAATTGCTGCTGCTGCTGAGCGACGAGGTGCCGTAGGTGTCGCGCATAGTGACGGGCGGGGAAGGGCGCCTGGAGGCAGGAAGAAGAGGCTGTTTCTCAGTCGGAGTGGCTGGGGCCGTTGCGGACTTATAGAGGGAGGCTGGGCCACTCCTTCCGTAAAACTCACGGCTTCCACAACCCGAGGGAAGACAAACGCACAAGACAGGAGAAGAGAATCAAGGTAAAAAGTAGGACCGTACAAGCAGGAGAGGGAGGAGGGGAGGAGGAGATGACAAGGTAAGACGGCCAAAGCTTCTCTACAAGAAGCAACAGCAGGACCACGGGGGGGGGGGAAATATGCATGTGTGTGTGGACGTGTGGGGGGGAGGGTCTATAGATCTCTCTCCCCTTCTTGCCCTCCTTAAAACTCAGTTCTCTAGAAAGAGTCCAGAGAAGAGCAACAAAGATGATCAGGGGACTGGAGGCTAAAACATATCAGGAACAGTTGCTGGAATTGGGTGTGTCTAAGCCACCTTGGCTCTTTTATGACTCGTGGACTTCAACTCCCAGAATTCCTGAGCCAGCCATGCTGAGGGGAAAGGGAGAGGTTTCCAAGCTGAGCCATGCTGGCTCAGGAATTCTGGGAGTTGAAGTCCACGAGTCACGAAGGGGCCATAGTTCCCCCATGCTGGCTCAGGAATTCTGGGAGTTGAAGTCCACCAGTCATAAAAGAGCCAAGGTTGCCTACCCCTGCTCTAGTCTAATGAAGAGAAGGACGAGGGGGGACAGGATAGCAGTCTTCCAGTATCCCAGGGGCTGCCCCAAAGAAGAGGGAGTCAAGCTCTTCTCCAAAGTGCCAGAAGGCAGGACAAGAAGCAACGGGTGGTTCCCCCCGCACACGCGTGCTAGTCGTTTCCGACTCTAGGGGCCGGTGCTCATCTCCATTTCATAGCCGAAGAGCCAGCGTTTGTCCGAGGACGTCTCCGTGGTCCTGTGGCCGGCATGACTAGACGCCAAAGGCGCACGGAACGCTGTTACCTTCCCACCGGAGTGGTCCCTATTTTTCTACTTGCATTTTTACGTGCTTTCGAACTGCTAGGTGGGCAGAAGCTGGGACGAGTAACAGGCGCTCACTCTGCTACGCGACACTCGGGATTCGACCCGCCAAACTGCCGACCTTCTGATCGACAAGCTCAGCGTCCTAACCCACTGAGCCATCGCGTCCCTATATACAGTACAATACAATAGAATACAATAATAATAAAGTGGGTGGAATTTGATGCTCCATCACACCTGCCATTTCTTTTTTCTTTTTTAAAAAAACAACCCCATATGGGCACACCTGTAAAGGACCCGACTCTTGTCCGCTGCCAGGTAAGACATGTTACTTCATGGGAAAGGTTTATAGGATGAAGTGCAAGAGAGAGGCGTTGCTGTGAGTGGACCAACTGCTGCAGGCGCCCACCTTCAGTGGGAGGGAGAGAAAAAAATTAAATCATATTCACCTTCGGGATCCCGTCGAGGGTCTTCTGCTTCCTGGCAAGGACATAGCAATCACGCCACGGATTGGGGCAGTGAAGCCAAGGCTGGCTGGGACGGGGAGAAAATGAACAGGTGAGAGAAAGAAGAAGATTAGGCTGAGAATTAAGACCAGGCAGCCCTTCCTTCCTTCCTTCCTTCCTTCCTTCCTTCCTTCCTTCCTTCCTTCCTTTTACTCTTCCCTTTCCCTCCCTCTTTTTCTTCCTTCCTTCCCTTTTTCTTCCCTTTTTCTTCTCTTCCTTTTTCTTTCCCCCCTCCCTCCCTCTCTTCTTTCTTGTCCTCCCTTCCTTTTTTCTTCCTTTCTTTTCTCTTCCCTCTCCCTCCCTCCTTTTTCTTTCCTTCCCTTTTTTCTTTCCTTTCTTTTTCTTCTCTTCTCTTCTTTCTTTCTTTCTTTCTTTCTTTCTTTCTTTCTTTCTTTCTTTCTTTCTTTCTTTCTTTCTTTTCTTCCATCCATCATCTATCTATCTATCTATCTATCTATCTATCTATCTATCTATCTATCTATCTATCTATCTATCTATCTATCTATCTATCTATCATCTACTATATCTCTATCTATCTATCTATCATCTACTTTCTATCTATCTATCTATCTATCTATCATCTACTATCTATCTATCTATCTATCTATCTATCTATCTATCTATCTATCTATCTATCTATCTATCTATCATCTACTATATCTATCTATCTATCATCTACTTTCTATCTATCTATCTATCTATCTATCTATCTATCTATCTATCTATCTATCTATCTATCTATCATCTACTATCTATCTATCTATCTATCTATCTATCTATCTATCTATCTAACATCTACTATCTATCTATCTATCTATCTATCTATCTATCTATCTATCTACTATCTATCTATCTATCTATCTATCTATCTATCTATCTATCTATCTATCTATCTAACATCTACTATCTATCTATCTATCTATCTATCTATCTATCTATCTATCTATCTATCTATCTATCTATCTATCTATCTATCTATCTATCCTAGATTGCGTGCTTTTATACAAATTATTTAAAAAAAAAATCTAGGCTGCAGGTTGTTCCAAAAAGCTCTGAATGCAGATGGTGGGAACAGGATGGGTGTTGTCTGTCTCAATTTTACCAAAGCATTTTATAAAGTACAGGTAGTCCTCGGCTTACAACAGTTCATTTAGTGACCCTTCGAAGTTACAACAGCAGTGGAAAAAGCAACTGAGGACTATCTTCTACACTTACGACCATTGCAACATCCTTGTGGTCAGGTCACATAATCAAAATTTGGACACTCGGCAACTGACTCATATTTACGACGGTCGCAGTGACCCCGGGGTCACGCGATCCCCTTTTGTGACCTTCTGACAAGCCAAGTCAATGGGGGGGAGCCAGATTCACGTAACAAATCGTGTGACTAACTTAACAAGCGCAGCGATTCGCTTAACAACCGTAGCCAAAAAAAGGCCGTAAAATGGGGCAAGAACTCCTTTAACTCGCTTAGCAACAGAAATTTTGGGCTCAATTGTGGTCGTAAGTCGAGAACCGCCTGCAGTCTTTTTCCTTTCCCATCCAGGATGCTAAACTTTGTCCCTACTCCTGGTGGCAGAGAAAGGCACCCTTGAGTTTAGACTGAGACAATAAAAGATACTTTATTTATAACGGATGAGCTCCTAAGATGAGAAACAGAACATATTTGTGAAATTTATTTATTTATTTATTTTTGGGGACTTATATGCTGCCCTATCTCCCGAAGGATTCGGGGCGGCTAACAACAATAAAAAAACAACAATACAAAAATTAAAAAAGAATTAAATAACAGCCCCCAAATAAATTAACTACACAGTTAAAAATTAAAACATATTTAAAAACCCCATCGTCAATCCAGGTCAGCCTGATGGAAGAAGAAAGTTTTGAGGTCGCGGCGAAAGGACTGGAGATTTTGGGCCATCCGAAGCTCAGGGGGGAGTTGGTTCCACAGGGCTGGTGCCCCCACAGAGAAGGCCCTCCCTCTGAGGGGTCGCCAGCCGACATTGTCTGGCCGACGGCACCCTGAGGAGGCCTTCTCTGTTTGAGCGCACTGGGCGATGGGAATTCGTTCCCGGCCGCAGATGGTCCTGCAAATATCCCGGACCTAAGTCATGTAGGGCTTTAAAGGTAAGTGCCAGCACCTTAAATCTCGCCCGGAAGACAACCGGTAACCAATGCAGCTCACGCAGGAGGGGTGTAATATGGGAGTATCGGGATGCTCCCATCACTACCCGCGCGGCCGCATTCTGCACCAGCTGAAGCCTCCGGGTGGTCTTCAAGGGCAGCCCCATGTAGAGAGCATTGCAGTAATCTATCCGAGAGGTAACGAGTGCATGAGTGACCGTACGTAGGGCATCTCGGTCCAGATAGGGGCGCAACTGGCGCACCAGGCGAAATAAAATAAGAATGTATTTAATTAAGCAATATGTGTATTTTAGATATGAGAACTACTATGTAATGAAATAGGGGAAATTTGGGTTACCCGAAAACTAAATATTATGGATACTAGAAGGATTAATTTGGAGCACTGTAACTGAAATTAGGTAAAATTTTAAAACAGGACATGGATAAGTATAAGTAGAAATATATTGATCAATGTCTCAACTGACCGCGTTACAACTAGAAATGGAGTAACTTGATTGTGATATTGTAATTAAGGGAAATGGAAGAGGGAATTTTTGCTGATGTAAACTGAGATATGTACAAAAAGACTCCGTTATTGGACTTTTGATTACCCAGTCGCCACGCTGCTTCCTAAATATTTGGATGTAAAGTTGGAAAATTAATAAAACTTGTTTTTTTTTTAAAAAAGTTTAGAATCCTCCTTCGGGTGTCACTCTCTTATTAGCTTTTTCCTCTGCTAAGCGGGGATTTAAAAACGGTGGGAGTTTTTCAGCAGAGGGCAGAGCTGACTGCCTGACTGGATAAAAGTCCCCGAGACAAGACACGAAGCTGGAGTGGGGGAGAAATGCGCCAAGATTAGTCATCCTCCAGCTTGCTTGCCTGCTGCGAGTGAAAAGGAGGCAGCAGTGCAGAAGAAAAGAGAAGGAAGTAGGAGAGGGTGAACAGATTAATAGAATAACAGAGTTGGAAGGGACCTTGGAGGTCATCTAGTCCAACCCCCTGCTAAGGCAGGAAACCCTATACCATTTCAGACAAATGGCTGTCCAGTCTCTTCTTAAAGACTTGCAGTGTTGGAGCATTCACCACTTCTGGAGGCAGGTTGTTCCACTGGTTAATTGTTCTCACTGTCAGGAAGTTTCTCCTTAGTTCCAGGTTGCTTCTCTCCTTGACTAGTTTCCATCCGTTGCTTCTTCTCCTGCCTTCGGGCGCTTTGGAGAATAGCTTGACTCCCTCTTCTTTGGGGCAGCCCCTGAGATACTGGAAGGCTGTTGTCACTTCCCCCCCTCTTCCTTCTCTTCATTAAACTAGACATCCCCAATTCCAGCAACCGATCCTTGTATGTTTTAGTCTCCAGTCCCCTGATCATCCTTGTTTATTAATATTTATTTATTAATTTAATTTCTATACCGCCCTTCTCCCGAAGGATTCAGGGCGGTGTACAGGGCAATAAAATGCAATAAAAATTGTTGCTCTTCTCTGCACTCTTTCTAGAGTCTCAACGTCTTTTTTACATTGTGGCGACCAAAACTGGATGCAGTGTTCCAAGTGTGGCCTTACCAAGGCCTTGTAAAGTGGTATTAGTACTTCACGTGATCTTGATTCTATCCCTCTGTTGATGCAGCCCAGCACTGTGTTGGCTTTTTTGGCAGCTGCAGCACACGGCTGGCTCATATTGAAGTGATTGTCCACTAGGACTCCGAGATCTCTCTCACAGTTGCTACTATTGAGCAAGGTACCACCTATAAGCAACTGTCAACCAAGCTAAGAGTAAGCAGCCCAGGCAAAGAATCTCTAAGACCATCCCTACCAGAACTGAAACTGACAGCGAACCCCCTACTGACATTGATGCTGTTCCCTAGTTGGGTCATGAAACGTCTGCAAGAAAACAAAACAAGCTCAGAGAGCACCAGGGACCCCACAGTTCTCTTCCACCTCCATTCCTCCTCCTCCTCCTCTCCTCCTCCTCCTCCTCTCCTCCTCCTCCTCTCCTCCTCCTTCTCCTCTCTGCATCTCCACTCCCTTCTAGCCCTGATGACGTTCCCTAGTTGGGTCATGAAGCGTCTGCAAGAAAACCACCCAGCTCAGAGAGCATCAGGGACCCCACAGTCCTCCTCCTCCTCCTCCTCCTCCTCCTCCTCCTCCTCCTCCTCCTCCTCCCTTCTAGCACTGAGGATGTTCCCTAGTTGGGCCATGAAGCGTCTGCAAGGGAACCCATAAGCTCAGAGAGCCTCAAGGACCCCACAGTTGAACCCTGAACTACAACTCTTCTCCTTTATCAGTAGGCGTGTCTTCTCCAGGAAGACCTGTCCCCAACCTGGCCTTTCAGAACGTCCACTGGTGCCCCCATCCCCACTCTGAGTCCATCCATCTTTCTGCCAGGCATCCTTCTCTTCCCTACGGCATTCCTCATGGTGATGAACTTCTGGACTTCTCCAAGGAGCTCCGTCTTCACAGTGATGAAGTTCAATCATGCCTGTGTTGACCCTTACTGACCACACGGATGGAATTTCTCCATAACAAGCTGTCCCTCACTTGATCTTTCAGGTCTTCCTAAGGCGTGTCCATCATGGCCAGAACTGACTCCATTTTCTCCTCTCCTCTTCCTTCCTCCCCTGTCTGTTCCCCTCCTCCTCTCCTCCCTTCCCCAAGGTTACAGCCTTCTCCAGAGAGATGGGTCTTCATGTGGATTGATTAGTTTCCACTGTTGACTGTTAGCAAACATGTAGATCAGGGGTGTCAAACTCAATTTCATTGAGGGCCGCATCAGCATTGCGGTTGCCCTCAGGGGGCTGGGTGGGTGTGGCCTGGGTGGGCGTGGCCTACTGGGTGGGCGTGGCTAGAGTGCGTATGGCCTACTGGGTGGGCGTGGCCAGCTCTACATCGTTCGCATCAAGGGTGCCTATGGGGGCCTGAGCAGGAGTGGGACAGATCTGGGGGTCTCTGGCAGAAGGAGGGTCTCTGGGCCGGGGCCAAGGCAGCGGGGGCCGTTCCCTCCCTGTTTCCAGGATGGCTTCGCGGGCCGCATGAAACCACTTTGCGGGCCGGATCCGGTCCCCCCGGGCCTTGTGTTTGACATGTCTGATTTAGATTTTCTCCAAGACAATCTCTTTTCAACCTGCTCCTTTTTAATAGGTTTTTATTTGATGGTATTATGTGTGTGCACGCGTGATGTCAAAGGCCCTCTTAAGGTCACTTCCAGTACTATGAGTCTATGACTCCAGACTCGTTTCTTCTTCCCATTTCCTTCCTTCCTTCCTTCCTTCCTTCCTTCCTTCCTTCCTTCCTTCCCTCCCTCCCTTCCATCTTTCTTCCTTTGTTCTCCTTCCCCGTCCTTCCTTCCCATCCCTCCCTCCTTCCTTCCTTCTTCCCATCTCTCCTTCCTTCCTTCCTTCCTTCCTTCCTTCCTTCCTTCCTTCCATCTTTCCTTCCTTCCTTCCTTTCTTCCTTCCTTCCTTCCTTCCATCTTTCCTTCCTTCCTTCCCTCCCCCTCCTTTCTTCCTTTGTTCTCCTTCCCCGTCCTTCCTTCCCATCCCTCCCTCCCTCCTTCCGTCTTCACATGTCTCCTTCCTTCCTTCCTTCCTTCCTTCCTTCCTTCCTTCCTTCCTTCCTTCCTTCCTTCCTTCCTTCCTTCCTTCCTTCCTTCCCTCCCTCCCTCCCTCCCTCCCTCCCTCCTTCCTTCCTTCCTTCCTTCCTTCCTTCCTTCCTTCCTTCCCTTCCTTTATTCTCCCTGACATGGGAGGACAATACATTGCAACATATCAGTGCCTTAGACCTATCTTTAGTGGCGTCTAGAAAAATAAAATCTAAATTGAATGGGAAGCCCCCACTAACGGCTCTAAATACGTGTGTTGCTGTGAAGGAGAAGAACATCAAAAGAGGTCTCTGGAAGAACAGTGACTCAGCAATGAGAAAATGTCATTGTTGCAGCTGCAAGCAAAAAAAAATAATAGAAAAAAAAATAGACGGAATTGTAAAAGCTTTAGAAGATGAACCTACCCTGGCTGACTTACAGCCACGGTCCCCCCCCCTTTTCCCTCTCTCTCTCCGATTATAATCCTGCCTCCATAAAAAAGTCAAATTCCAAAACTCAAAACTGGCTGTGCAAATTTCTGCCTATTTATTTTGCACGACACACTGTTCTTTCTTCTAATGTTAAGAGGAACTAAAGAACCGATTGATGGCTCATATTGAAGTGATTGTCTACTAAGACTCCGAGATCCCTCTCACAGTTGCTACTATTGAGCAAGGTACCACCTATACTATACCTGTGCATTTGATTTTTCCTGCCTAAATGTAGAACCTTACTTTTTCACCATTGAATTTCATTTTGTTAGATAGCGCCCAGTGTTCGAGTCTGTCCAGATCCTCCTGTATTTTAAGCCTATCTTCTGGAGTATTGGCTATTCCTGCCAGCTTGGTGTCGTCTGCAAATTTGATGAGTTCCCCATCTATCCCCTCATCCAAATCGTTGATGAAGATGTTGAAGAGCACTGGGCCCAGAACGGAGCCCTGGGGCACCCCACTACACACTTCCATCCATGTAGATGCGGTTCCATTGAGGACCCCACGCTGAGTAGGGCCTGTCAGCCAGCTACGAATCCATCTGGTGGTGATGCTATCTAACCCACGTTTTTCTATCTTGTCAAGTAGAGGAGGAGGAGGAAGGTAACTGTAGTGTCCTTGGTGTTCTCTGAGCTGGATTGTTTTCTTGCATATTTTTCATTACCCAACTAGTAACATCATCAATGCTAGAAGGGAATGGAGGAGGAGGAGGAGGAGGAGGAGGAGGAGGAGGAGGAGGAGGAGGAGGAGCAAGACTGTGGGGTCATGGTTGCTCTGTGAGGCTTGCTTGTTTTCCTGCAGACATTTCATTACCCAACTAGGTAACATCATCAGTGCTAGAAGGGAATGGAGGAGGAGGAGGAGGAGGAGGAGGAGGAGGAGGAAGAAGGGAACTGTAGTGTCCTTGGTGTTCTCTGAGCTGGATTGTTTTCTTGCATATTTTTCATTACCCAACTAGTAACATCATCAATGCTAGAAGGGAATGGAGGAGGAGGAGGAGGAGGAGGAGGAGGAGATGATTGTGGGGTACTTGGTGCTCTGTGAGGCTTGCTTGTTTTCCTGCAGACATTTCATTACCCAACTAGGTAACATCATCAGTGCTAGAAAGGCGGGGTGGTGGTGGTGGTTGTGGAGAGGAAAGAGACCACCAAGTTAAGAGTTTCCACAGCTTAACCATCAGCTAAAATGGTTAAGAGCCTTGGTGGAGCAGTGGGCTAATGCCTCCTTAAGTAACACCAGCTGCCTGCAATTAGTGCAGGTTCGCATCCCACCAGGCTCAAGGTTGACTCAGCCTTCCATCCTTCCGAGGTAGGTAAAATGAGGACCCAGATTGTTGGGGGCAATTAAGCTGACTTTGTAATAATGCCGCTTGGGGGTGTGTGAAAGCCCTAATAAGCAGGCATATACATAGAATGAAGGCTACTGCTAAGCTTGTAAGCCGCCCTGAGTCTTCGGAGAAGGGCGGGATATAAATGGAATTAAAATAAAAAAATAAAAAAAATAAAATATTTTCTGATAAATGAATGAATGGATGGATGGATGGATGGAATGAGTCTCACATCTAAGCTACAATAACCCTAGGGATTTATCTGCTCATCTAACTCTGCCATAACCCAATAAAACATTTCGTCTGCAAGTTTGATGCATAAGCATAGCCTCAGACGCCCGCAAAATTTTGACAAAGTTGGTCCCTGCTTGTGGCAACGTATGTGGAAGTTGACACCATAACACAAACTTCAGTTCAAACATTATCTGGTGGCTGCTGCAGGCTGATGTTTACAAGCAGGTTTGCAACTCACTGAAAACAAAGTACACAAAACAAGTACGCTGCGGAAGATAATTGAACATATACAGTATTGTAACTATGACATTCCAGTAAGAAAAAGGCAGGTGAAGTCGGCTTCCAACTCCTGAAGCCAAACAGCCTTTTTAACAAAACAGCAAAAAGGACAGAAGGATTTGACAGCTGTTTTTGCAAGTTTTTCCTCATGCATGTATAAATAAAATGAAAGTGTGTGTGTGTGGGGGGGAGTTTGGGGGAGCTAGAAAGAGCCTAAGATGCCTTATGAGCGATATAAGAATAAAAGGACATATCAAAGCGAAACGTGTCTTAAAGGCAGCTGTTTTGTTGGACGCTAAGGGCTGATTTGCATGTCCCGCTTGCTGGGTGCATCCCGCTAAATGTTTGCCAAGGTTATGAATGCATGAGTTCACTGCCGCCCCTCAATGAGGGCTAGAGTGCTGAGAGTGCCACTCAACTTCCTCGACAATAGGCTCTCCAAGAGTCAAACCTCATGTTGTGATTCAGGGTCAGCCTGTGGGTTCGGCAGTTGGGTCGGACGACTCAGAGGAGGAGGAGGAGGGTGTTGAAGAGCTTGCTGCTGATGGCTTTGAGGCTCCGCAGAGCCCTCAGCCAGGCCCCTCCCACCTGGTCACGACGGAGACCCAGCGGTGTGAGCCTGACAGCGTGGATGAAGATGACCCACAGCTGGCCCTGTTCAAGGACGCCCGACGCAGGAGGCAGTCAATCAGGAGTAAACAGAGGAAGGCAATGGGGCACCTCGGAAGGAGGCAGAGAGAAGCCATGCCCTGAACTGTATAAAAGGGGAATGCGTGGGAGGGCTGGTTTGCTGAAGGCAACCGCTTGGATAGTTCCTGTTTCTTAGCTCCTGTTTCATGGTTGGTGTCTTGTCTTGCTCTGTTTTATGTTAATAAATTTGGCAGGCGTAATTCCAGCCTCTTGCCGTTTGTAAAGGGGTTGTCCCTGCTTTTGCTGCAGGGCCGGTAGCAGGCTGGTACAGAACACCTCATCTCCTTTGTTGACAAGGGAACTACTTAGTGGAGAAGGGGGAAAGCTGTGGATATGATCCGCCTCGATGTTTAGCAAAAGGCTTGACCGCTTTCCCCAGGGCCTTCTCATCGACAGCCTGTTAAAAGTGTGGTTTGGGTGGGGCTACACAATGTGTGGGTCCACCATCTGTGGCCTGACAAACATCCAGAGAGTGTCAGAAGGCCCCGAGGTTGAATGAATCGGACAGCGATATAACCAGGAATCTATCCGGGGCCCGTTTTTTATTCAACGTTGTTGCAGATAGTCCTCAACTTACGACTGACGACCTAGGCTCAAAATTCCAACGTTCAGGGACTCTTCCCCGACTCTCGAGGGGATTTTGCGTTACGGACGCTCAGCGTGTCGGTTTGCAGCCTCTGTGATTTACGGTGTTTGCCGGAAAGTGGCCTTTCCTTTCCTTCCCTCCCTTTCCCTTCCTTCTCTTTCTTCTCCTCACCCTTCCTTCCCTCCCTCTCTTCCTTGCTTTTCCTCACCCCTACGTTCTTCCCTCTCTTCCTCCTCCTCCTCCTCCTCAATTTTCTGTCTTACCCTCTCTCTTTTTCTCCCTCCCTTATTTTTCCTCACTCCTTTCCTTCCTTCCCTCCCTCTGTCCCTCACCCTTCCTTTCTTTCCCTCACTCTCTTCATTTTCCTCCTTCCCTTCCATCTTTGCTGCCCTCCCTCCCTTTTTCTCACCCTTCCTTCTTTCCTTCCCTCCTTCTTCCTTCCTTTTCCTCACCCTTCCTTCCCTCCCTCCCTTTCTTCCTTTTCCTTACCCTCCTTCCCTTCCTTCCGTCCCTCATCCTTCCTTCCTTTCCCTCACTCTCCATTTTCTTCCTTCCCTCCCTCCCTCCCTCCCTCCCTCCCTCCCTTCCTTCCTTCCTTCCTTCCTTCCTTCCTTCCTTCTCCAACGCTGGAATATTTTAAGAAGAGACTGGACAGCCATTTGTCTGAAATGGTATAGGGTTTCCTGCCTGAGCAGGGGGTTGGACTAGATGACCTCCAAGGTCCCTTCTGAATCTTATTTTTTTTCCTTCCTTCCTTCCTTCCTTCCTTCGTTCCTTTTCCTCACCCTCCCTCCCTCCCTCCCTTCCCTACTCCCTCCCTCCCTTTATCTTAAACATTAGTTTCCATTAGTTTTTATCACTCTTATTTAAAAATTCTATAATTGCAAAACAAACCAACCAACAAAGCAACACCCAGATTTGCAAATGATGCAAAACTGGTTCATTTGAGGAACATCCAGCATGACAGAATGAGATTGTAATCTAACCTGGATAGGCTGGAAGACTGAGCTAAGAGGAACTAGACGCCCTCCAACAATGAAAGGCATATAATTAAACCAGAGACGTATCTGCTTGGCTCCAGGCCTGGAAATATTAAGAAGGAAATATGGTATTTGGTTTTACATATCTTAACGGCGGCAAGGATGGGGTATGCTCAATTTTGGAAGGCAAATCATACCCCGCCGGATGAAGTTATAATTAGGAGAATACTTGATTGTGCAGAAGCAGACACATTGACCAAGAAGTTGAAGGGTAAAGAAGAGACACCAGCATTTCTATCATGGAATAAATGGTATATTTGGACGGATAAAAGATTAAAGAAATGAGGGTGGCTTGGAGGTTGGTCAAAAATGAAGTGACATAGTCTTTGTTAATGAATAAGCTTTGGAGTTGAATAGTTATAAGAGACTTAATGAGTGGAACATAATTGTTAGTTTAGAAGTAGATATAATGTGAAATTTTTGAAATGGTTTTCAATTTTTCGATTTCTTCGTTTTTTGTATATTGTAAATGTTTTTTTTTGTCTGTGTTGGTGTATGGTGTGTTTTTAACACGAAATGTAAATAAAATTCATTTTAAAAAAAAAGAAAGGCATATACAGTAATTAGGGGGGGGGGAAATATACAGGACATACCTACAGGATTAAGAAGGAAGACTTGGAAGGGCGACATCTGAGAAAGAACGGGTCATCATCGACAACAAGCTGAACACCAACCAACAGGGTGATCAAAATAACGCATCGAAACGAGTCCCAAAGATGCTTTTTCACGAGGCAACTGGACTTTCTTCTTTTTTTTCGAAGATGTTTTTCCCTACTCATCCAAGAGGCTTCTTCAGCTCTGAAGCTTCTTGGATGAGAAGCGAAACGTCTTCAATGAAAAACAAGAAAGTCCAGTTACCTCGTGAAAAAGCTCCTTTGGGACAACCAGGACCTGGAGGACTGAGAATCCCCATCGACATTAAAATAACAACTGCATCAAAGATGCATGAAGCCAATTTGGTCTGTTGGTTAAGGCATAAGGGTAGAAAACAGAAGACGGTGAGTTCTAGTCCTGCCTTAGGCATGAAAGCCGGCTGGGTGACTTTGGGCCAATCACCAGGAGACCGTGAGTTCCAGTCCCGCCTTAGGCATGAAAGCCAGCTGGGTGACTTTGGACCAATCACCAGGAGACGGTGAGTTCTAGTCCCGCCTTAGGCATGAAAGCCGGCTGGGTGACTTTGGGCCAATCACCAGGAGACGGTGAGTTCTAGTCCCGCCTTAGGCATGAAAGCCGGCTGGGTGACTTTGGGCCAATCACCAGGAGACGGTGAGTTCTAGTCCCGCCTTCGGCATGAAAGCCGGCTGGGTGACTTTGGACCAATGACTAGGAGATGGTGAGTTCTAGTCCCGCCTTAGGCATGAAAGTCGGCTGGGTGACTTTGGGCCAATCACCAGGAGACGGTGAGTTCTAGTCCCGCCTTAGGCATGAAAGCCGGCTGGGTGACTTTGGGCCAATCACCAGGAGACGGTGAGTTCTAGTCCCGCCTTCGGCATGAAAGCCGGCTGGGTGACTTTGGACCAATGACTAGGAGATGGTGAGTTCTAGTCCCGCCTTAGGCATGAAAGCCGGCTGGGTGACTTTGGACCAATGACTAGGAGATGGTGAGTTCTAGTCCCGCCTTAGGCATGAAAGCCGGCTGGGTGACTTTGGGCCAATCACCAGGAGACGGTGAGTTCTAGTCCCGCCTTCGGCATGAAAAGCACCTGAGGGACTTTGGCCCAGTCCCTCTATCAGCCCAGCCTACCTCACAGGGTTGCTATTGTGGGGAAAACAGGAAGAGGAAGATGGGTTCACCCCTTTGTGTGATTTATAAACAATAATAAAGGTGGGATAAAAATCGAATAAGTAAATTGACCGAAAGATGGGCCGAAGGTCGAATCAAAAGAGCCTTGGTGGAGCAGTGGGCTAATGCCTCCTTAAGTAACACCAGCTGCCTGCAATTAGTGCAGGTTCGAGTCCCACCAGGCTCAAGGTTGACTCAGCCTTCCATCCTTCCGAGGTAGGTAAAATGAGGACCCAGATTGTTGGGGGGCAATAAGCTGACTTTGTAAAAATGCTGCTTGGGGGCCCCCCGAAAGCCCTAATAAGCAGGCATATACATAGAATGAAGCCTATCGCTAAGCACATTGATTTGTGCTTCTTAGGTTGTAAGCCGCCCTGAGTCTTCGGAGAAGGGCGGGATATAAATGGGATTAAAAAACCCCCCCACCAGATCTACATATAAAATTCAGAATTATGCATGCTGCTGTGCCTCTAGGGCTGATCAAAGCCAGAGGAAATTCAGCACAAGGCCTTTAAACCTCAGGCGGGGATCTGCCTGTGTGGGAGGAAAGGAAAATGAGTATTATGGTGGTGGAGAAGACCTTATGTAAGGGAGCAGTTACGAAACCGTTCCCAAAGGTCATTTGCTGAAGATGTGTCTGCAGTAGGAGATAGTTTACATACACCACATCTGGGCTCTGATCCAAAGTGACACCAGACACCCTTCTCCATTCTTGGCACTCTGCACATTTATTATTTAATTTTAATCCAAAAGGAACTTGAGGCAGTGAGTATGCCCAATACTCCTTCCTCCTCCTATTTTCCCCACAACAACAACTCTGTGCGGTGGGTTGGGCTGAAAGAGAGACTGGCCCACAGTCCTTCAGGCAGCTTTCAGGCCTAAGGCAGGACTAGAACTCACTGTCTCCTGGTAATTGGCGTAACGTCACCCAGCTGGCTTTCATGCCTAAGGCGGGACTAGAACTCACTGTCTCCTGGTGATTGGCCCAAAGTCACCCAGCCAGCTTTCATGCCTAAGGCTGGACTAGAAGTCACCAACTCCTGGTGATTGGCCCAAAATCACCCAGCCAGCTTTCATGTGTATGGTAGAACTAGAATTCACCATCTCCTGGTGATTGGCCCACAGTCACCCAGCCGGCTTTCATGCCTAAGGTGGGGCTAGAACTCACCGTCTCCTGGTGATTGGCCCAAAGTCACCCAGCTGGCTTTCATGCCTAAGGCAGGACTAGAACTCACCGTCTCCTGGTGATTGGCCCAAAGTCACCCAGCTGGCTTTCATGCCTAAGGCAGGACTAGAACTCACCGTCTCCTGGTGATTGGCCCAAAGTCACCCAGCTGGCTTTCATGCCTAAGGTGGGACTAGAACTCACCAACTCCTGGTGATTGGCCCAAAGTCACCCAGCTGTCTTTCATGCCTAAGGCTGGACTAGAAGTCACCAACTCCTGGTGATTGGCCCAAAATCACCCAGCCAGCTTTCATGTGTACGGTAGAACTAGAATTCACCATCTCCTGGTGATTGGCCCACAGTCACCCAGCCGGCTTTCATGCCTAAGGTGGGGCTAGAACTCACCGTCTCCTGGTGATTGGCCCAAAGTCACCCAGCTGGCTTTCATGCCTAAGGCAGGACTAGAACTCACCGTCTCCTGGTGATTGGCCCAAAGTCACCCAGCTGGCTTTCATGCCTAAGGTGGGACTAGAACTCACCAACTCCTGGTGATTGGCCCAAAGTCACCCAGCTGTCTTTCATGCCTAAGGTGGGACTAGAA